>NC_143512.1:56436558-56744286 GCF_031878675.1 Megascapheus bottae | reverse complement strand
TCTCTGAAGGTCCTTTCATACCTGACAAAATCATTACAGACTAATCAATGTGTTATGTTCTTTCTGGGGTTATATCTTTAAATGTGCTATTGCCTTGCTTTGAAATGCTCTTCTACTTTATTGTGTATGGTAGCATCTTTATATGTGCTTTTATCCCTCAGGAAACAATCTAAATACCATTATGGAAGTGCTGAGCCTAGAGAAAATTAGATGGAACCAGATGCTTGATAACTACCAAAGCCAAAGCCAGCACTAAATATTGCCTTTGAGGATGTCTCATGTTTATATTTTTGGAAGTAAAAGGCCACCAACCTCAGAAATAAGGATATGGCCAGAAATAGGAGAAAAGTCAAAAAAACATGAGAGCAAGGCAGATGTTGAAAGTTGTGGCAAAACAGATGTTTCAACGAATGAAAGCAAGAATGCTATCAAGAACACTACCAAAAGGCTTGGAAGCCTTGTAATTGGTTTTTGGTTGGTTGTTTGGCTTGCAGGATTAACAGGAGACAAATAGGCAAAGATTTGACATAGATTCTCTATTTATACTTTTATCATTTATCTACACTAAAAAAAACAGTAAAGAATAAACAGATCATTTTCTCTATGTTTCTATCAGTAGTACCAAAATAACAAACACAGCTTCTATAAGTCCAGTCATGACAAACCACATTGATTGTGAATTAGTACATGTAATTTGATTATAATCTGAAAGTGTCTTAAAACATATATGCTCTGCCCCTCTGCTGGCTCAGAGATGGTGCCATTGATCTGCCTTAAGTGATTGACTTTAATATCCTTAAGAAATTAATTATGTTCTATAAATCATGGACTGGTGTTAACTCATATCACTATTTGACTCTTTATGAGTCCATATCTTTATAGTCAAATTCAGTTGTAATTTTTTGAGGAAACTTCTGCATGTGATCTCTAGCTAGATCTTTAATTCACTTCAAATGATCAGAAAATTTGAAGGCAAAAACAAAAGAAGAAAAATGAGAAAGTTTATTTTTTTAATGGTATGATAATTTTACTTAGGAAAGCCTCAAAAAGAGACTTGTGACTTGCCTGTACTTCCTCAGTATTCATTTTTTTAGTTACTGGGAAAAAATTAATAGGTGATAATTTTCACAACTGAATATAGGGTAACAACAAAATTTCCAAGAGATTATTTTGTATGCATTTCTAAGAATTATGACCCTTACTTAATTATTAGGAAGCTGGGTTTGAAAATAGATCTATGAAAATGTGCTATTAGTAATATGACAAATGTGTATGTACTGATAAATATTTTCACTTGTTATCCAACAAGATCGTCTTGACAATTTAATTGTATCAATGTTAGCAACTAATTTAGTGAGTCCCTTTCCTAGGAATTTTTTTTTTTGCCAGTCCTGGGCTTAAGCTCTGGGTGTGAGCACTGTCTTTAGACTTTCTCAAGGCTAGAGCTCTACCACTTGAGCCATAGCACCACTTCTGGCTTTTTTCTATGTATGTGGTACCAAGGAATCGAACCTGGGTCTTCGTGCATGCTATGCAAGCATTCTACCACTAGGCCAAACTCCCAGCCTTTCCTAGGAATTTTAACTTCCCTCAATTGTAAGCTTTGCTTTGGAAATAAGGGAAGCAAGTAAGCTCGTTCTTTTTCCTCACTGAATGGACTGAGAAGGCCCTGTGGGCACATGCAGTGAGACAGAAGTCCCATCCTGTGGGATCTGATTTACTTTCACATCTTGACTACGTCCAAGTACACAATTAAGTTCAGGAAACAGCAGCCACATTCCACCTGATGTAGATTGCTTACCTAGATTTACAGGACTTGCAATTCTGAGCCAACTATGTTTTTTTTTCTTTGTAGTTTTTGTTGTTTCACAAAACCACATCAAGTAAGATTTGACCATATCCTAATTTTACCTTTGTAGCTAGAAACTTCCCTCAACTTAATTGGACAATGAGGTCAAATTAAGTATTTTAAGTTGTTCTTTCTTCTCTATACATTCTTCCAATCAAACTACTAACCAGAAGATATCAACTTATTTGCTACTAAAATGTTCTCATGTTTGCCATAGCAAAAAAAATATGTATATATAAAGATAGGTATTTTCACAAGTCTTTTTTGCTCATGAAAAAATAAGAAATATTGTAGTTAATTTATTAATGAGTAATAAAAATAAAACTACAAACCAACATATATAGTATATTTCAGTTATGGCAAAATAAGCCTGTGCATATACACAGAAAAATAGAATGTCAAGTTATCAACCAATTCCTTAATGCTAATTATGACTGGGCTGATATTCTGAATCATTTCTGGTTTCTTTCTTACATTCCACTACCTTGCCTAAAATATTTGTGATATCATGAATGACTAGGGATTTTTTGGTTTTGTTTTTCGTTTGTTTTTGGTCATGGGGCTTGACCTCTGGGCCTGAGCCCTGTCCCTGTGCTCTTCGCTCAAGGCTACCGCCCTACCCTTGGGCCAAAGTCCCATTTTCTAGTAGTTAATTGGAGATAAGAGTCTCATGGACTTTAGTGCCAGGCTGGTTTTGAACCTCAATCCTCAGATCTCACCCTCCTGAGTAGCTAGGATTACAGGCAAGAGTCACCAAGCCCAGCTATGACTAGTTTTTTTGTACTGTGTATAAAAATCTTTAAAACTTCAAACACAGACACATTTATTTTGATATACAAAAGAACAATAAACCTTATTCTACTTTCTAAAGAAATTAAACATTTCAAAAACCTTATTCTACTTTCTAAAGAAATTAAACATATCAGTAAAATAACGCTGCTGTCATGTGGCAATTTGTTCGGTCCCAATAAATTTCACCAGAACTGTAGAGCTGAGCTCTAGGATTTGAGAATAGTAAAAACTGTGAAGTTTTATTCATTAAGAATGCTTCTGCCTAGTTCCACCATTGTCCTTCAGGTATAGCAGAGGATGAATAAAACTCCATACCATATTCAGTATCTCTTGGCTTTGACTAGTGGTATTACTTTTTCTAACTGAAAGGTATACCATCCGCTAAATCTTAAGCTATAGAACTCTATCCCAAAAAAGGAGATGAGTCACTTTTAAGAAACACAATAGGATTTTTTTCCTCTCGTAACAAATGCTGAAAGGGAAATGTTTTACTTGTCCCAACAACTCTAGTAAGCTATAGCCCAAAAAAATATGAGTAGGATATTGAGCCAAAAGCTTTTTTAAGGCTAGACAAATACCAGCAGCATTAATAAAGGACCAGAAAGACACCTAGTGCAGCACTCTTGAGGTTTACAATGTGATTATTGTTTCATGAGAACAGAAAATACCTTGAATGCTCTGACAATTTTATGTTTCCTAGGTGTTGGAGAAACTAGAAAGTGAGAGGGGGATGGTATTCAATGAGGGAAAAGTACAGTGACTGAAAGTCTTGTCAACAAAACATTTACGAGAATTTTTAATCTCTTGCATCAGAATTTTGCCTCTGTGGCAATGCAGACTTTGTAGAGATTGAGACAGGTAGGTGAAGGAGCAGTTTCCGAGGGTGTTATCTTTCTGTAGATACCCAGATGGACAACCTGTTTAGCCCATTATGAGAAGAATTAAGTACAAGTTTGGTGTCCTACATTGCAGAAATGTTTTGACATTTCTCCGTAATTCATGAACCATGTTTTCTCTATTTTGAGTTCATCACCTGCTAACTCCTGTTCTTGTTCATTAACTAAATGGAACCAACCAGACACAAAGTCAAAATGAGTGACAAATTATTCCTTCATTAAGATTACAACTGCTGGTTAAATATCATTATCCAGTATCTCCCACTCTCACCAAAACAGGAGTTGGACCAGCCAGGGGAAAAAAAAAAAAAAAAGGAAGTCTAGATTCTACTTCTGGATAGGTTTTTATGCTTTACTATACAACCCTGAAAGTTCAACCTCTTCTTTTTGACCTTCAAATCATAGAACAAAGGAAGATAGACTTTGTCATTTTCCGTAACCTTGTCCAATACCCAAATAATGTGCTTTGTTTCTTCCTTTAAACCAGCAAATACAAGAGTTCTTGATAGGGTGAAAAAGAGATAGAGAAAAAAAAGCTGATTCCTTGCAGATATAATACTTCACACAGGATTATATCGGAGAAAAAAAAACAACAACACACAAGCTACTCTCACAACAGTGCCTTGGCAATGCATAGTACACAAGCTTTGACAATCTAAGAGAAGCTGCCGACAATGGTCGAGAAATCCATAAAGCATCTGGGAAAATCCTTGACAAGGCATGCCTTCCTTTCAGCCTGTATACCAGGTGTCACACACAGCACCAAGCATCATCTTTCACAGCCCAGTACAAACTTGTACCATGGGAGCTAGGCCAAGTATGATTCCTTTGGGTTTGCCCAGTTCAAACATGTAAGATGTTCTGCCCCCCACAACCTGGCCTGTACTCTACCCATAACCAACATACTTTCATTTATGCACATAAACACATTCACATGCCATCTCAGCCATATGCAACTTTACCAATCATAAAGGAAACATTTTAGTTTTCATTCTAAAATTGTATTACAAGCTGCGCACTATTTTCTAACTTATTACTGATAGCCACTAACAGTAGTGTCATGTAGTCTATACTTTGCTATTGTAATAGAACCACAAGGCTCACATGTTTTAGAACTGTGTTATCTCCTGTGTTTCTCCAAATGGGAAGATTACTGATTGGACAAACATATAGACAGATTTTCGGGAGCCAAACATTTTTTCCATATATTTTATTGTAATTAATAGAAAGGTTACATGATATTCACCAAATAGAAAGTGTATTACTTCACAAACACTGATACCCTTTTTCATGTCTTAGTCCCCATTTCCCTCCCCCACCCCCACCCCTCATTTTGTTTCCCCCCCTTCCCTATCCGATTTCAAATAACCAAATAAGCATATATACAATATATCAGATAACAAGGTGAAATACTGAAACAATATGAGATAACCAAGGGACAGTAAAAGAGATGAGCGATAACATAGTACATGAAGGACAACAATCACTCATTATATTGGAGCCAAACATTTAAAAAGAAAAGTAAAGAGAAAAAAATTATATTTAAAAAAACATTAGATTTTTATTTTTGATTCTGCAGGACTCTGTGGTAGCAGTCATAGTTAAACAATGAGGTAATTGTATGTTGGATCTTACAGGATCTTTGTGTGTGTGTGTGTGTGTGTGTGTGTGTGTGTGTGTGTGTGATTTGTAGTGTCTGGATTTTTACATACTTAGGAAATTGAGAAGAAATCTTTCACCTCTTTTAGAATCTATTCATACCTTCCACTTCTTCATTGCTGCATAGATGATCTGGTTGCTACATGGATGTGGGGCCATCTAAACTCCTTCAGGCATGGGGTAAGTAATTCTGAGCTCCTGCAAGTTTTACCTACTTGCCATTGCTTACGATTAAGTACTTCTCCAAGAATTGTCCTCCAATGGAGAAGAAGGCCTTACTAACAGTTCAGGCTCCCCGGGGAGTAGCTTGCACCTCATGGCTGATAGATGTAAGAGAGCAAAGACCCAGGATCTCCATCACCACGCGAAACACTCTAAAGGGGGATTGCCCCTCTATAACTTTCCATAAGATGATTCAAAGATTCTGTCTCAATTATATTACATTGCAAGTTTTCTCTGTTCCTCTTGTGTTCGTAAACCCTCATAGATAGGCTTGAAATAATACCCAGGTGCATCTATGAGCAAATCTCGTCTTAGGGAGTTTTCCCTAGAGAACAGAACCTAAGCTAGTTCCCAGATGTTGTCCTGGGAGCCAAAATCTAAATAAATAAGAATATGGAGCTGGATTTCACTGGTAAGAAATGCAGCCTAGTGGTAGGATGTGCACTGTTGTCTTCAGACTGAAATGCAAAATAACACTTTACAGTGGTAAAACAAAGAACTCTTTGGGAGGGAAGGAAGGAAGGGAGAGCGGGTCGGAGGGAGGAAGCATAAGTAGTGCTAAGAAAGATTCTAAATGAGGAAGTGTTTTCCTTTCTTCAGAAGCATCTAGATTTCTCCTAGAGTATTTATTTGCTGATGGTACTCACTGTTATCAAGTAAATTTTTAAATTGTTAGCATGAATGTAGTCATACATATTTATATTGTATAATATCAATTTTAAATTTAAAGAGATTATTTAGCTCATGATTAAAGTCATCAAGTTATAGTCTAATCAGTTATGTTTCTCTAGAATTTATATTAAAATCCTAGCCCCAGGGTGATAGTATTTTGAAGTAGGGTCTTTGGAAAGGAGGTGACTAGATCTTGGGAATGGAGCCCAATGAATGGGATTCAGTCCCTTTATTCATTCCACTATTTGGTGATGACACGGGAAAAAGATGGGGCCATCTCTGAACCAGAAAGTGTATCTTCATTATATTTGGTTTATCAATATGTAAAGAAAGATGGGGAAACAAAGAAAGTAAGCTTTGTCTATGTCTTTTCCTCCATCATCATTTCAGTAAGTAGCTGCTAAAACAAAAAAGTAACAGAAGTTAAAAAGAAAATGCATTACATATGTACATACACATACATATTCTGGATTTTTATGATACCTCTTTTAGTGCCTTATTTCTTCATTAGAAATAGTGCAGTTTCAGAGTGTGGTTTTCTCAGGTGTTGGCACCTCTCTCATGTCTCCTTACTTCCTTAGTTGCAGCACTAAAATGCTTATCTTTTACTTCCTTTCAAACTTCTTTAACATCCAACTATGCTGGAAGAATTCTGTATTCATGAATTTCTCAAATGCTTTATACCAATTGCGATGATGTGAATATGAAATGTTTCACCTGACCATGGATGATGAGCCTTTGAGGAAGTGATTAGATTCTGGCATATGTTTACCAGTCTATAAATTAATCCCTTGTTTGATTGATTGATAAACATAATGCCATTCAGGAGAGGTGATAGAAACTAGGAAGTATGGCCACTTGTGGGAATGAGTTACCTGAGATGGGTCATTGGGTACCATGTCCTCTGCCAGTCCCTTTTTGTGTTTCTTTTTTCTGCTTCTCAGCCACCAAAATGTGAATTACTTTGCCATGCCCTCTCTGTCAGGATGGGTTGAAACTTCTGAAACCATCACTAAAATAAATCTTCCTTCCCCTTATCTTATGTTAGGTATTCTACAGAAATTAAATTACATTAAATTAACATTTCAATGGAACGGTAAGGAATTGTAGATTGGGTATTTCTCATATCTCGTTGCATTATCTATACATTTTTACTGTCTCATTAGATTGCACACAGAAACACAGTTCAAAAAGAAAAGCATTAAGAATTTCAAGACTGTAATGGTAAAATTTTAAACCAAGCCTGAGAGCCTTTTCAACACAGGACCCTTTGCAACTCCACAGGTTACAAGCATTCAGTGCCAGCTTTGAAGTAGGTAAAGTGGATTTGAATGTTAAAAGAAGGAAATGCATCAGCAGAGACAATAACTCAGACATTTGAAATATTCATGAAGAAGAATAATTACAATAAGGTTTATGAGATTGGATGTCTGTTCCCAGGGTCATCAATGCATTGGAGAGGAAAAAAAATAAAAGGTTGAAGGTGATTAATCACCAATATAAGTGATATGTAAAAAAAAAGAGCTGTTTGCTAGAGGGCAGAAGCAGCTGAGGATCAAATCTAGCATTTCCTGATACTATAGCCTAACAGGCCTACCATGAAAAGTCAGGTCCTGGTTGTAGAAAAATGGATCCCAGCACATTAAAATGAGTACATTGTGTTAAAAATCTTGAGTTCTGGATGTCCCTGAGTAAGAGACAACTTACTTTATGAAAGGAATATTACTCTATAAAAAGTCAGCTAAGAGAGCCAAATGTTATTACAAACTACTGGATTCTGCCACTGCCGCCTTAGACAATAATTAATTGAAAGGTTAGCTGAGATACCTTAGTTACCTAAAGCAGCCCAAATTTGATTTGTAGGTTATCATTCTTTTAGACAAGTCAAACAAAAACAGTAAGATAGATGTAGAAAATTTGAGATCAGGCAAAAGAAGGACCAGCTCAAAAAATACATGTTAACAAACAGCCAGCTGCCCTGTTTCTCCCAAGCTTGTTTATCAGCTCACTTTGCTCCCCCCCCCCAAAGTGTGACACACTTTTGGCTCACACTTTTGGCACCTCTAGTGAGGAAGCAGGAATCGCTTTTGATCAGATCTTGGAAAAGAAAAAAGAAAATGAGCTTTAGTTTCAGATGACTTAGCTTAGCATGTGGTAAGAGAGGAAAAATGGTTATTGTTGTGTCATAAATCTATTCAGGTGATGCACAATTCTCCCAAAGGACAGAATCCACACTGTGCCAGGTATCTACTTTGTGCAGAATAAACTGTCCCAAGGTAAGGGAAAAATACAGAATCTTGGTGCAAAGGGTACAGATAAGGGAACAAAGTCTTTATTAATGCCCATGGACTTAGAAAAGACTGAAGGAAGTTTGGGGAAGAGGCATGTGGATGATCAGAGGGTCTCAGAGCCCATTTCCTGAGGTTCAACACCTTCTGTATTTTATTTTTTTCCTAACCTTCATTCAAATAATCCTTTTAGTTTCCAAAGGCTGTGCCAGTCTGGATGCTAAGTGAAGCAATTACCAAAGTGCTTTATATTAGGTTCCATCCTTTAACACCTCCCTGTCTGAGTAAAGAAAACAAGTATGGAAACAGCTGGATTGGATGTAATAGGATTTCATGCAGTATTTTCAATTAAAGAACAGAGAAATCAGAATAAACTTCATAGAACCTATAAGCTTATATAACACATTTAGTATAATGTCTATAAAGAAAGAAAATGTATATTCTTTCTTTCTCATTCTTATTTTGATACTTGTAATTTTTTCTTCCTACTCCTAAAAAACTACTTTTGCCTTATGAACAAAAATCTAATTTCAAGGTATTTTATACCACTGTAAAATACTTTTTTGCTAACTCCCTTGTATCTAGGTATAGCCATATAAGCCTGTTCCTATCAACTGTGTGCGTGTGTGTGTGTGTGTGTGTGTGTGTGTGTGTGTAGGTGGAATTCTAGGACACTTTTTAAAAAAGTAGTATTGTATTGTTGTTGTAAGAAAGAAAAGACTAAGTTAACATGAGCCCTTCATTGTTGGCTTTATGTCCTTCCCTTGATAAATGGATATGATGGTTTATGAGATTAAATCCATATATTAAAGATGGCAGAACAAAAGAGAGATTCTAGTTATTTCACGATGTTCTTAAAAAGTGACACAAGGGGGCCGGGAGTTTGGCCTAGTAGTAGAATGCTTGCCTAGCCTGCATGAAGACCCGGGTTCGATTCCTTGGTACCACATACATAGAAAAAAAGCTGGAAGTGGTACTGTGACTCAAGTGATAGAGCTCTAGCCTTGAGAAATGTCCAAGGATAGTGCTCAGGCCCTGAGTTCAAGCTCCACAACTGACCAAAAAAAAAAAAGTGACACAAGAAGTGGCACTGTGGCTCAAGAAGAATACTAGCCTTGATCTGAAGAGCTCAGTGACAACGCCCAGGCCCACAGTCCAAGTCCCATGACCAACCCCCAAAAAGTGACACTAGATGCGTAACTCCATACTCTCTCATAAGTCTGAAATCCCAATCATAATTTGATTATCTAGTATAGTCAAGTATAAAGTCACAAGTGCGCAATCAAAAATAATAACCAATGAGCTACAAAAAGATTAAACCAAGAGATGTACCAAACTACTAGCTCTCTTCAGTTGTTTATCTACCACAAGCCACATCATGAATTAGTTGACTTTTCTGAAGGTGACATCAGTTGTGTATATTTCTATACCACTTCTCTCCACACATGAGAAGCGCTGGGATTTCAAGTTGAGAAAACATTTCACAACAGAAGCCTGAATACACTGAAATTCTACACAATGAGATGAGAAACATGATCAGTTTCAGATTCACCCATACTTTACAGGTAATTTGGAACCTTTCATAAACATCCTCAAACTAGATTGATAATTTTGTTTCATGTGGTAAAGTTTCCTGTGTAGGCCAGAACATTTACTCTTTAATATTTTCTCAACAAATCTCAGGACACTGAGATTTGTTCCTAGATGATTAAATTGGAACTGAATTCATGGTGTCAAAAATCAGGTCTTTAATATCACCTGTGCAAAGAAATATTCTATTATATGATCTACTTTCAGTATTTTTCTTAACTTCAACAAGAACCACAAAAATGAGGAAAGAAAAGAAATTAATGATATCGAAAGTAACATAAAGGAGAAAATTAGAAACCCCCATACTATTAAAAATGAAAAAGAGGAAAGATCTGAGATGTCCAGGGAAAACTAGCCAATTTGGTTATTTAAAAGTCACAGCAGAGTTTGTGATCTCATTGTGAGATCTTGTCCAAGATTGTGTTCAGTTTGCATATGGGAAAACTATGACATGTCATATGAAACATTCTTTGATGTTTTCAAGATTAAAAGCTTAATCAATGCAAAAATGCATTAAATTTCCAAACGGTCAGGCACACATGCGCACACTGTCTCTCCCTCCCTCCCTCCCTCCCTCCCTCCCTCCCTCCCTCCCTCCCTCCCCCCCCCCCTCTCTCTCTCTCTCTCTCTCTCTCTCTCTCTCTCTCTCTCACACACACACACACACACACACACACACACACACACACACACACACACACAGAGTAATAGTTATCTCTGTCCTGTACATATAAAATATAAGTTGAGAACATAGTACATTTGGTCTCATTTCCTTCTGAAGTATTAAAAGAAGTTATATAGAATAGTTGCAGAAAGGAGACAGATTTTTTCCTAACGTGGTTTGGATCAGCTGTGAAACATTCCAAGGATTAAAAACAAATTCAAAGGAAGCTATGGTTCTAGAAACAGCATAAGCAACAAGGAGAAAGCAGAGCCACAAAATCCTTCCACTGCTTGGAAGACTGCAGAAACATCTTGACTTATTTCAGATACACCTGAGTCTGCTCTGGAAATAAATGGGAAATTGCAGCTCTATCAACAAGCACCAACTTGATATCTTCAAGGTTTGTTTTCCCTTTTTTCCCCCTACAAATCAGACAGTTTTTTTTTAAGCCTTAGAAGAATGGCTAGACTAGGTAATCCACATAAGCAGCTGCTGCAATGTGATCTTTTTCTAACATTTTAATGTAGAGCTGCGAACTTTTCTGGCTTTGGGGTATGTTGGGAACATTTAGAGTAAACTTCCTTGACTTTTTAGTTCTTGTTTTTAGGACTCTGTGTGATCTGCCTGAGGTGGTCTGCCCTGAAAGTCACCTATGATGGGAACCTAGGCTGGGAATAATAAGCCACTAGTGTACAAATAGCTTCCAAATACTAATCCCATGTTCATATTTATTTCTCTACTTTCCATTGTCTTAGGTGATCTGTTTTGCTAGATTTCCAGGTACTTATTCAATACACTGTTTTTCAGAGTGAACACCTCATTTCAGCATTGAGGGAGAGAGGATACAGTTAGTCAGCTCTCCAGCTCTAGTTGTATGACTTCAGGCCAAGTACCTCATCTCTGTCTGCATCATATGTAAATTTGAAATATAACTTTCTTACTGATAGAACTAGTGCCTGAATTAAAACAGAAATAGGATATAGATAGTGGTCCATGTAGGACTTTAAGCAACCATACACTAAATTTTTATCCCAAAGCCTTAGGTCAATGTGACTGATAACATCTTGGGGAACTAATAGTGTTAGATGTTACAGTTATTGGTTGGTGTCATGATAAGGATAGGAAAATCTTTTGAGCTGAGGAGGGTAATCTATAATTTGTTGTAAAGATAATCTAAACCCAGATGCCCCTCAGTTGATGATTGGATCAACAAGATATGATATTTATACACAATGGAATTCTACACTGCCATCAGAAAGAACAACATCGCCCCATTTGTAAGGAAATGGAAAGAATTGGAAAAAAATCATATTAAGTGAAGTAAGCCAGACTCAAAGGAACGTAGGCTCAATGGTTTCCCTCATTTATCATAATTAGTATAAACCTTAGACTCTCTTAGCAGAGGTTTACAATAGGACAAAACCTAGATACATAAGGCCATATAGGATGACGCTAAATTAAAGGACCTCCAGGATATGGAAACAAGAGCCATATAATGCATGATTATTGTTCTTTTTTATATTTTTATTGTAATTAATAAAAGGGTTGCATGATATTTGCCAGATAGAAAGTGCATTAATTCACATATATTGATACCCTTTCACATGTCTTGGTCCCCATTACCCTTCCCTCCACACCCCCCCGTCTTGGTTTTCCCCCCTTCCCTATCCAATTTCAAATAACCAAATACAAATAAATCCAATATATCAGATAACAAAGTGAGATACTGTAACAATATGAGATAACCAAGGGACAGCAAAAGAGATGAGAGATAACCTAGTACATTAAGGACAACAATCATTCATTATATGGCTTTTGTTTCAATATCCTGGAGGTCTTTTCAATTAGCTTCATACTATATGGCCTTATGTATCAAGGTTTTGCTCTATTGCAGATCTCTGCTAGTAGAGCCCAAGGTTTCTACTGATTATGACAAATGAGGGAAACCATTGAGCCTACATTCCTTTGAGTCTGGCTTACTTCACTTAATATGAATTTTTTCCAATTCTTTCCATTTCCTTACAAATGGGGTGATGTTGTTCTTTCTGATGGCAGTGTAGAATTCCATTGTGTATAAATATCATATCTTGTTGATCCAATCATCAACTGAGGGGCATCTGGGTTTAGATTATCTTTACAACAAATTATAGATTACCCTCCTCAGCTCAAAAGATTTTCCTATCCTTATCATGATACCAACCAATAACTGTAACATCTAACACTATTAGTTCCCCAAGATGTTATCAGTCACATTGACCTAAGGCTTTGGGATAAAAATATAGGATGACGCTAAATGAAAGGACCTCAAGGATATGGAAACAAGAGCCATATAATGTGTGATTGTTGTTCTTAATGTACTATGTTATTTCTCATCTTTTTGGTTGTCCCTTGGTTATCTCATATTGTTACAGTACCTTACCTTGTTATCTGATATATTATATATATGTTTATTTGTTTATTTGAAATAGGATAGGGAAGAGGGAAAAGCAAGATGAGGGGAGGGAGTGGGGGGAGGGAAATCAGGACAAAAACAAGAGAATGGGTATCAATGTATGTGAAGTAATGCACCTTCTATCTGGCAAATATAATGTAACCCTTCTATTAATTACAATAAAAATATATAAAAGTAAAAAGAAAAAAGATAGTCTAAATAAAGCTTGGTCATCCTGCAAATGTGGTTCAGGTACGTATAAAATGCCAAGGTTCTTCACTGTACTAAAAAGTTGGGTCCCTCCCCAGATAGTGACTTGTCTCTATTTGTAGGTACGGTAAGGTTTATATCATCTACTTGAGATTACACCATCTACTGAGATTGATGGGCATGTAACTCTAAACAAGATCAAAGAATAGAGAACAACTTTTGGCATAGCATATTCATTGCCAAGTTCTTCTTGATTTTTCCTTTGCTTAGGAATGACTGAGGAGAGGTAGGGTGCTTTGGAAATCAGAACTTAAATCCATCTCTTTCCAAAACAATAGAAGACAGGGGTCACAGATCTTCCAAGTACTTAGGAACTTGCTCACAAAAAGTTATGAGTATTGAAAAGCAGGCAATTGCACAAAACTCTACACAACTTAAAGCAGATTGAGCTAAGATCATTTTTAAGCCTTTGGGTTGAATCGCATCTAGAGCCAACTTGATCATTCTTTTACCTAGAGGGAATATTGGCTGTCCATGGCTCAAAATCATGTCCCTCCTTAATTCCTATGGTCTAAGGAAGCTGACTCACTCTAAGTTATACTCATCCTCAGAGATCCTGCATCAAATGATTGCTCTAAGCAAGGCCCTTTCTCCACAAAAAAAAAAAAAACCCACCAAAGACCCAAATGAGTTGGCTAAACCCTTTGTTGTCACTGGACTGTTACTCATTTTCCCCATCTTCCCGATTCCACTCTCCTAATCATCTGTGTGTATATCTCCATCTCAGTATCTATTTTGGGAAAGCCAATCTCACGTAGCTGACTGTTAATCTTTGTCACTGAGCCCCCTCACTGAATAATACATGTGGGTCACATCATAGGTAGACATAGCTTCCTCCCATCCAAGGACCATCTGTCTTCAGCAGGTAAAGGCTATTTCAGTCTCCTTGATTCCAAGAACATATTCTAATTTTTGATAAAATTTCTCTTTTTCTCCTACAAGGTAGATAGCTTCTTCCCTCAGTCCAACAATAGAGAATAGGAGAAAAGAAAAAGATTTTCTGACATTTGGACTAACTCCAGGAGAAAGCTTATAGAGTTGCTCTGTTTGAAGTACTCAGCGCATACTTGGCAAACTGTATCTGCCTTGCCTCTGGCTTTCTACACAGGTAGACACACCCACACACTCAGCACCCAGTGGCAGATAGAGTCAGGCTATGGATGCCTTGAGGTTGTTTGCAGCCATCTTCCTGGAATTTCATCCATACTAATTCCCTAACACCCCTTCTCTGGCCTCTGTCCCACCTACTAAACTGAGTGCCAATGGAAGCCAGCCTCTGGCCCTGAGTTTGTACTGGAATAAAGACTTTCATAGATAGACTTGGTTTGGCTTGTCTTCTCGTTTCAAAGCTCAAAATCATCTTTCAAATGAATTCAGTCTTCCTCCACCAGCCTTTAGGAAAGCAATTCTAACTGAATCACTTGGCTGACATCTTAAAAGGCTAGTTTGGATACAATCTTAAATCAGGATTCATAGACACTATGTTGCTTAATTTTTCACAACATCCTTGTCACAGCCTTGCTAGGTGAGCATAATTTCACTTGGCAGGTGTGTAGATCTGGCTCAAAAGAAGGCTTGCTCCAGATTACATGATAATCAAACGATACAACCAGGCCATCTATGGAGCCAATGCCTGCATTCTTTCATTTCACCATCTTGTTTTCTCTACATGAGACTTTCTACTGATATTCAGAGCCAAGAATGAAAAAGGTATGGGCACACAGTCACTGGCCATTATCCAGCAAGACACCTGAAGGAGTAACTCATTAAAAGGGCTTTAACATCCAGTAGAAGACACAGCACCTGGTCTGGAGTCCAGCTGAGGATCAAAATAGTGGATACAAACCCAGAACCAGCTAATAGAGGGAGGATCTGGAACTGAAATACTAAGTTGAAGTCCACAGAGAGGGGAGTTATAATATAAAACAGAGGAGAATAATCCAGGGCCACTTTCTGATTATTTGTAGTTGGGCAGTTCACATAAATACTGGGTACCGTTAGGAATATTTCCTGATTTCCAAGAATACTATACTTACAAACTTTGTTTCTTTGGCCAAACCAAAAAATCCTCACTCTTCTATGTGTCCCAAATCTTATCTCATTGTTGTTCCTGGAAACTTTCAGAACTTCTGTCCTCAATGTTCATTCCTTTATTCTTGCCTTTATGCTCACTTTGAACCTCCTTGTGCATATCTCTCAGAATAAGTATGAGACCTAAATTACTGTGACGATCTCTTTAGGACATCCTATTTATTTCACCATTTATGGCATCCAGTGATTCAGCCTTTGACAGTAGCATCATCCATTTTCCACTCAACAAGATCTAAGTTGCCACAACTCTTAAGAATCTTGGGACCAACTCAATGTTTGTAGCTTGCCTTTGAGATTCCCAAATGAACCAGTTTTAGGATAGACTGGCATAAATGGGTGCAAAAGTCACACTGCATGTCTTTTTTTGTCCAGAATTCTCAAGCCAGGCCTCCCATGACTGGAGTCATGGGTCAGCCATCTTCTCCAGCACTTTAATATTGTCTTTTCTCATAATGATGGCTTGGGCAGCTTGTCTCCCTCTGGTGTTTCTTACTGCAATAGTAAAGGATGCTTCCCAGCACTAGTCATGAGGTTTTCCACCCACCAACCAACCAAGCAGTCCACTACATATGCTACACCAAAAGTCATTCCCAGACCTCTGCCTATTACTTTAAGGCACATGTCTATAGCTGTACCACAATCAAAGTCAGGTACTCAACTTCTTTATGTACAATATGTAGAATCTTTCTCTACTTTTTAGGAGACATCTTCCTTCTTTAAAGTGAAAAACCAATCCATCCTCTTCCCAGAAAACTGGCTCTTGAGAAATTTCCAAATTGCTTTCCACAGTGGTCACACAAGGTTACATTCCCATCAACAGTGTAACAGGTTCCTTTTATGAAAACAGAGCTAGGGAAACTGAGTGGATTGGACAAGATGAGGGAGAATGATGAAGGGGTGATACTGATGTAGACACATTGAACTCACAAATTCACAAATTAAAATCCCTTTGAACAAAACTAAAAATTCAATTTCTATACACTTGTTCAACACTTATTTTTAGTGCTCTTATAATTTCATTATTTTTTTTCCAGGAAAACATACAGAGGCTATTTTTTCACCCCTTGATTATAGGCAAGACTGGGACCACTAAACTGTGACAATAGTGATGTTGGGAAGTGGTGCTGTGGCTCAAAGAGCCAAGCTGAAGAGCTTGGGGATAGCACCCCAGACCAAGAGTTCAAGCCCCATGATAGCCAAAAAACATAGTTATGTTTGATAATGTTCAATCCTGGATCTTAAGAGGTCTTAATAGTTCACAGTTGTCCCTTGAGACCCAACATAAAGACTGCCACATAGAAAGTCAGCCTCACCTGGAGAACCAAAGACATGGAAGCAGGCACCACCAACACCACCAGCACCATTACCACTTGTTGGATGCTTAAGTTAGGCAAACTTAGGTCATCTAGTGGATGAGCCCTATAGCTATCAGAACTCAATGTGTAAACTGAGGAAAGACTTGGAAAGCAGCCATTTAACTAAAAGAAGCATTCCATTTGTTCCATGGCAAAAGGTAATTGAAATATCAGGCTAGCTAATCCAAAGTAAAGAAATGTGTATAGCTATATTCAAATCTGCCTATATGTCTAGGGTCTGTGGCTTTAAGCCAGGTGTAATATTGGAAGAAATAGAAGGGTCTTCCTATGATAAGCAGATCAGAGTAGAGTGATCCAACAAATAAAGCAGTAGAGAAAAGATGAAGGAAAGGGGAGGAAAGAAGAAAACTATGGGGTGAGGAGGAATTCAGCACTCCTCCCACAAGAAAAAGTAGGTTGTACCCAAGCAGCACATGGAAAAATGGTTGAAATAGCCTGTAGTAAATATATCCAGCCAACTTAAGTTCACATCAAGACATCAAGCAAGGAAGAACTTTCTCTACCCTTTTTACCTCTCCAGTATCCTCTAAACTCAATCCTGGTCAGATAAGAAATAATAGACAAGTCTTGTTTGTGAGTAGCTAGCTCCACTGTACAACAAAGCCCAACAAAACAAGCACCAGGAAATGGATACTCAGGAGTGGTGGGGCCAAGGGGAAGGAAGTAAATGAATGAAGTGGGGAAAGAAAGAAGGCCATCAGGAATTCATTAAATAGAGCATAAAATTAAGAAAAAACGGAAGGAGTGGGTCAAGAGGGGGTAAAAATGTTGAGAGGGTGACAGAGATCAAGATACATTACCTTCTTTAGCTACTTTATTAAATGGCAAAAAAACACCAGCTCAATGCATACCCTACAAAGTTAAGAAAGGTAAAGCAAGAGGTGAGTTGAAAGGGATGAGTGAGAATGTCAAACATTGATCAACTTGCACTGCACTCATAAACTGCTTTACTGAATATACAAACACTTAATGATCACAAAATATTCTTTTAAATATTATAAAAATTTTAAGAAGAAATAATAGCCAAAACTAGAGGAAGAAGAGAAATGCCACAAGAGGAAAAAGAAAAGAAGGACTATTGCAAGTAGGCAGCCCAAAGCAAGGCCTAGCTAGAGGAAAGGAAAGATTCTATCCTTAGTCAACATCTAAGTTTTTATGATAACATGAAATTTGATACTATAAATGACTCCATTGAGACAGCAGGTTTTTTTAGTTAAAAGACCACAAAAAGTCATGGAACCGTTCAAGTTGTCATGTAAGGCATGGAAAAAATTTTCCCTAATTAAAAACTTTTAAAGAAATAGCAGGAGACAAAGATGATTAGTTTTAGCTCAATCCTCCCTGCCATTTTCAGATTCTTGTTTCCACAAATACAGTTGTTAAATTTCAGTAGTCAAGGAACTTTCTCCTTAAACCCAAATAACTTCTTTGCCCACCATCAGAGGTTATTTAGTCAAATCTATAGCCTCAGCAGTCATACTTTTAAACTACAGAGACTAGTGATAAGTCAAGTTCTTAATACATTGGATAAATTCATTATAAGATTGCATTTTAAGCCAAACACCAGTGGTTAATACATGTAACCCTAGCTACTCAGAAAGCTAAGAGCTGAGAATAGCAATTCCTAAGCATGAAAATCCATGTGACTATTATCTCCAATTAACCACTAGAGCCAGGGGTACTGTGGTTTAAGTTGCATTAAGCTACTCTTTAAAAAAAAAAAACTAAGAGACAATGCCCAAATTCTGAGAAGTAGTTTCAGCACTGACACATATACAAAAAAGGGTATTATTTAGAAATAACCATGGAAACAAGAAGCAGAAGGGGCATACAGAACAGTAGTTGAATATTATTCAGTATAAAGTCTATCATGATTTTGCCTAGGGACCATTCTGCTCTAAGATAACTGGTTCTTAATTTTACAGCCTCAAAGGAATTACCTTGGAATCTTCAAGAAAAAAACAAAGAGTTCAGGACACAAAATCTTTAATTCTATTTCACTAGCTTAGTTTATTGCCCTAAATATCTGAATTTTAACAAATATTTGAATTGATTCTGAAACAGTGGATTTCTTTTTTTTATTTTATTTTTTATTGTAATTAGTAAAAGGGTTACATGATATTTGCCAGATAGAAGGTGCATTAATTCACATACATTGATACCCTTTCACATGTCTTGGTACCTGTTTCCCTCCCCCCCCACCCCCCACCCATCTTGGTTTTCCCCCCTTCCCTATCAAATTTCAAATATCCAAATACAAATAAATTCAATATATCAGATAACAAAGTGAGATACTATACCAATATGAGGTAACCAAGGGACAGCAAAGGAGATGAGAGACAACCTAGTACATTAAGGACAACAATCATTCATTATATGGCTTTTGTTTCACTATCCTGGAGGTCCTTTCAATTAGCTTCACATTATATGTCCTTATGTATCAAGATTTTGCTCTATTGCAAATCTCTGCTAGTAGAGCCCAAGGTTTCTACTGATTATGACGAATGAGGGAAACCATTGAGCCTAAGTTCCTTTGAGTCTGGCTTACTTCACTTAATATGATTTTTTCTAAGTCTTTCCATTTCCTATCAAATGGGGCGATGTCATTCTTTCTGACAGCAGCATAGAATTCCATTGTGTACAAATACCACAACTTGTTGATCCACTCATCAACTGAGGGACATCTAGGTTGGTTCCATATCTTTGCTATGGTGAATAGTGCTGCAATGAACATTGTTGTGCTAGTGGGTTTAGTATGTCCTTGTTTCTGGTTGGTTGGGTAAATGCCAAGTAGTGGAATTGCTGGGTCATAGGGGAGTTCTATGTTTAGCCTTTTGAGGCACTGCCACACTGCTTTCCATAGTGGTTGAACGAGTTTGCACTCCCACCAACAGTGTAGTAGTGATCCCTGCTGTCCACATCCCCTCCAGCATCTGTTGTCATTCGTTTTCCTGATCCTGGCCATTCTAGCTGGAGTGAGGTGGAATCTTAGAGTTGTTTTGATTTGCATTTCTTTTATGACCAGAGATGTTGAGCATTTCTTCATGTGTCTATAGGCCATTTTTGTTTCTTCTTCAGAGAAGACTCTCTTTAAGTCTTTGGCCCATTTTTTAATGGGATGGTTGTTACTTTGGAGGTTAGTTTTGGAGTGATTCAATTTTTTGAGTTGCTGTTTTATTTTAGATATGAGGCCTTTGTCCCTTGTTTGGTTGGTGAAGATCTTCTCCCACTCTGTAGGCTTCCTGATTAGTTTACTAGCTATGTCCTTTGCCATACAAAAGCTCTGCAGTTTAATGCAGTCCCACTTATCCAGCCTTTCTCTGATTTGTTCTGATTCTTGGTCCTTATCATCAAAGATATGAAACAGTGGATTTCTATCTTAACAAGAATGTATAAGAGTTGAACACCAAAACTGGTCACAAAATTCTATTACAGATTTTCCCACCAAGCATATTTAGTAATAAATAAGTGGAAACAATTTCTAGGCTTAAAAAATGAACATATGTACTATGCTTCCTCAGTGCTAAAATGGTTATTTCACACACTATTTGGAGAAAAACTAGTAAGCAGTTAGAAACATACAGATTTATTATGTTAGACTGACAGTTAGAAATTTTAAAAAAAATGTAAACATCTAAGCAATAAAGATATTAGGCTGAACCTTCAGTTAATAGTAAAATACTTTTTATTGCTCTCAAATTGGAAGATGGAAATGCTGTTTTAGATGCATACTCCATGAACTTAATTTTAATAATATTTTAAGCCTCTCGGTGATTCAACTAGCACTGAGGAGATACTAGTGTATAACCCACTGAGGGATCCTCCATTTACTATGGCTAAGTTTGGGATTTTGTGACTTTCTGATGGTATGAGAATAATAAGTATTCCATAAAAATTATGATTTGAATTCTATTCCTTCTGGCACTCCAAGGATTACTATTATTAAAGGGCATGTAGCAAGTTAGATATGTTCAGAAAACTTTTAGATTATGGTGAGTTTCTCAGAAATATAATTCTATCTTAAGTTAAAGGGCATCTGTATTTTCCAACAAATGTGAATTCAGGGTTACTAGAAGTTGACAGCCTCTACTTCTATAAAGGCAAGTTTCAAGGAAGCCATTCCAAGAAGACAGACAGCCAGGCTGTTCTTCAAAGCTTTCAAGTTCTTAAATGCTTTCCATAACTTCCCATGGAATAAATACTCACTGGAAAGATCCGGGTGTTCTTGTTATAAGATCTAAGATACGGGAACATGTATATCACAATTAAAATCCAGGATGAAGTAGCAAAAAGCATCCCAAATTTCCATCATCCCCAAATCTCATCAATGAGCCAACTCAGGTCATCTCCTAAGAAACCCCTCAAATATCCATCTGCAGAGAGAACCACAGTTTAGTAAGAGTTACATGAATTTTCTCAAACTTGCACACATTGTGCCATACATCTTGGGGAATGTTTTCAGAAAACTGAAAACTGAGGCTTTTATAACAGATTGGTTCACATCTCAGAAAGTGGATAAGAAGGGAAGTCATTTTGTCAACGAGTAAGAGAAGAAAAAGCAGCATAGAAATTTCTCTAGGCAAGAGAAATTGTTGGTCCTATGAATTTAAATTCATAGACTAAAAATCTGTCAGCCTTTTCCAGATTCTTTCACAATATCATGCCTCCTCCAACATCCAAGCCCTAATTGATTCATTTTCTGTTTTATTGGATTTAAAATCAATTTAGTCACTATTTTTAACTGTTTTCTCATTTGTGTCTCTCCTCCCCCCTCTTTTTTGCTTCAAGGCCACACATTAAATTATACATTCTCTCACCAGGCTCATTATCTTACATTTTTTTTCTGTCATCCTGCAACTACTCCCCTGCTTTTCTGCCTCAGCTTTGTTTAGTGCCAAAGAGCTGTTTTTTCTAACACTTCAAAAACACATGGCATTTTTTATAGGCACAAGTATCTTCACTTCTGTCAAATAAAAAATTGATTCACAAGGAAAACATTTTAAGTATGTAGGTGTTTTCAAAGAAAATAAAATGGCTTGTTAAAAAAAATATGTCTAAGGAGAGGAATAAGACCATTGCTTGAAAATTGAACTTAAATATATTTGCATTTAAGAATATTTGGGTATATGTGTATGCCTGTTTCCAGAGTTATCAGTTTTCATTAATTTGCTTTTGCCTTTCGTATGATTATTTTTCAGGCTACCTTTACCATATTCAAGCCAAAAAGAGCAGAGAACTGATGCTATGTCTCTGCCTTATAAGTAATATAAAGGGCTGGGAAAGTGGCTTAGGGGTAGAGCGCTTGTCTAGCATGCATGAAGCCCTAGGTTTGATTCCTCAGTACCACATACACAGAAAAAGCCAGAAGTGGTACTGTGGTTCAAGTGGTAGAGTGCTATCTCAAGATGAACAAAAACAAGCTCAGGGACAGTGCCCAGGCCCTGAATTCATCGTTTCAAGACTAGGAGGAAAAAAAGGTAATGTTAAAAAAAATTATACTGACCTAAAAGGAAATAGCAGGTATTGATGCCACTTTTCCTAGGTCTCAGGAGACTTTGTATACAGTCAGACTGGAGGTTTACTCTAACAATAGTATTTAGCCCCAAGTGGCTGTTTACCATCTTTCTCTACAAGCATACCCAATGCTGATAGAGGCTTGGCCCTGTTACATAGCCTATGGTGGAATAGAGATCCACTCAGATCTCAGTTCTCTTTCTAACATTTCCATGCACGTTCTCTCTTGGGTATACTTCACTGTCAACTGCCAGCACCTATTCTTTCTGAAGAGAACTGTAGTGGGACAACTAAGAGTCCTTCTGTGGAAATGCCTGAGAGAAAACAGAAGTTAGGGAAATGGCTAGAGGGAGCTAGGTAGACAAAGTAAACTTGAATGATTGCAATTGTACTCAGTCATCCCAGCTCCATTGCCAGATGGAGTGAAAACTCAAAGGCACAAATTACACTGCCAAGCTTCCTTGTGCATAAGGCTGGTAAATATTTCTACAGGCTTTGCTTTGCTGAGATAGCTCTTTGCTTGACTAGTAGCTCTTTGGCCCTGATTCTGTCTCATTTGTCAGTCTTCTCTGTGACCTTTCCTTTAAAAATCACTTGCCAAGGAATCTTTGGGGGAGCCCAGACTAAGATATGTGGGAAGCCTCATAAGGACAAAAACTTGATTCACAGTCATAGAATCACAGGATGTCCAAACAGAAAGACCTCTCAGTTGATCACCAGACCAGCTAGTTAACTTACTTAGCTTCTCACAGCTAGGTTACAGCAGAAAGAACCAAAAAACTCAACCTTTTGACTCAGATATCACCTACTGTTTCTACTACTAGGCTTTTTTTGCTATTTCAGCATAATCGTTGCATTAGTATAGTATTGTATTTAGTTCAAGGTTGAAATCATTTAGTTCAAGGTTGAAAATTTATATTTCCAATATGTCTTATAGAAAGACAGAGATGTTGGGCTGGGAGTTAGGCCTAGTGGTAGAGTGCTTGCCTAGCATCCATGAAGACCTCAGTACATAGAAAAAAAGCAGGAAGTGGTGTTGTGGCTTAAGTGAAAGAGCGCTAGCCTTGAGAAAGCCCAAGGATAGTGCTCAGGCTCTGAGTTCAAGGCCCAGGACTGACAGATTCTGTCTCTCTCTCCTTTCTCTGTCTCCCTCCCTCTATTCCTCCTTTTCTCCTTTCACACAAATAATACCACTAAAGGAAGACTGTGACATTGTTTTAGAAAATCCACATCTGCAGAGAGGCCTCTTTGCTTGCTGCATCAGCACAAATGTCAATCAAAAGAGAGAAAGCAGTCCCTTTTCCTTCAAACTGCCCTCTTTCCCAAGTAACCTCAAGGGACACAGTCCAAAACTTTCCTAGGTGCTCTAATAGCCAAAAGGGGAAATGAGAACATACATATGAATGAGCCTGACTAGAATTACTTATAAATAATGAAGGAACATGCAACACTCTCTCCCTTATCATATCTTCTCAGAGCACAAGCCAAAAAGGCATGAGCTTTTTTAGTGTGATGTGAAGGGCACTCAAAAGTCAGCCTGGACTAAATTAATGCCCCTCCTCCAAAGATCTGTTAACAGTCTGAACTTCTCTACAGTGTAGTCTCTCTTTCTCTGTCTCTTGAGAAAAACACAATGTTCAGACAGACTTTGCTAAACATACAAATGAATTTCCCTGGAATAATTGCAAATTAACTTGTTATCAACTATTAACTCAAGAGAAACAGTTTATTGTCTGAAGAACATAGACAACTTTTAAAGGATGTGTTTATTTGAGCTGTTAGGGAAAAAAAAACATGGAGAAGGTGACCTGTAAACAACAGGAACTTCTTTCTCATGGTTCTGGAACCCAGGAGTTCAAAATTGTAGTGCCATCAGATTTGGAGTCAAGTGAGGGCCTGGCCATAGGCAATGTCTTTCTCTCCATGCCCCACAGGATGGAAGGGGTGAGAAGGCTCTCTGGAGTCTGTGAGAACACTAATTTCATGCACAAGGGCTTCACTTTCATATCCTAGTCCCTTCCCAAAAGACTCACTTCCAAATACCATCACAGCAAGATGTGGATTTAATGTGATACTTTTTAGATATAGTAATATTCACTCAATAGCATCCAACTGAGTGGTATTCGTTTGTGGACACTGCGTGAGTGTTTTGAGGACTTTGAGGTCCCTGGAAGGAGCTTGGGGTGCCAAGCTACCATGTGTACGCTGTGGGGCTTGGGGTCACAGAAATTAACTGTTTTTAGCCTTTCTATCCTATCTGCAGAATGCAAGAGATTGATGTATCTTCTTTCCAGGATTAGCATGGGGCTTCTACGGGAGGTGGGGCGGAGGGGCGGGTGATGCCTTCCAGTGCCCTTAGCTCATGCCTGGCAGAGAGTAATGCTTCAAAAGATGTGAGTTCTTTTTTATTGTTGATATTCTTACTATTACTATTATCACTGAACAAAATGATTAAAGGGAAAGTTATTATGATAATTTTAGTTCAAATTTCAATGCCTGTAATTGTACTTTTACTTACTCATTACTGCTTACTATAAAGTGGGAAAGTGGGAGGCAGGGCTAACACAAAAGCAGGTGATTCTCCATGGATGGAAAGGATACATTCCTCACCATAGCTCTGAGAAACGCTTCTTTCCAGCCTCCAGTTCCTTTCCCACAGGAAACTGGGAGGGTTTTACAAGGGGTAAAAATCCCCTCTGCACCAGAGGTTCTAACATCCAGCCTGGAGCTCTCGTACAGTGACAGGCACACTTGCTTCTGAGTGGAATTCCTAAACTAGACCTGGCTCCTGGAAGGCTCATTAAAAATTGAAGAATTCCAAGTTTCATTCTTCCTCAATTATGCCTCTGGGTTTAAGAGGTATTAACAGAGTAGCTTTTGGAAGTCAAACAAGAGAATTCTGAAATACAGAAAGAAGTCAAGCCAAAAAGGAGGACATGAGAACCTTCAACTCTGAAGCCTGTAAAAGAAGCCCGTTAAATTTTAATCATCTTGACTAGAGTGTTTGTAATTGTTGATCTTATATGGAATCTAATAGTTCTCATGAAAAATGTCTTCAGCCTTGGGTCCAAGGATATCATCATTAAAAGTACATAAGTGCCTAGGACAATATAATTCTCCCTACAGTGCTGCCGCTATGGCCTTTGATCCATGATGTATTACTTACTTATTTATTGATTTATAAAAATGAGCTGTCAAGCTTTTCCTAAATCTAAGGGCACATGAACAAAACATAGGAAATATACAACCACAAAAAATAAACCACAAAGTATAAACCAGATCTCCTAATGTCCAGGGCACTCTGCCTAGGTGAGCAGGATAATTCAAAAATACACTTTCTGGACACACCCTGAATGTCAACAAGCAAGAACTCTGTAAAACCCAAAGAAGGAAGTTATATAATAAGAGCTTATATGAGACATAATATACGTTGGCAAATCCTGATCTAAACACTATGAATTTATTTATGTTTGGCCCTTCTTCAGAGACTGGCCTGAGACACTCACTAGAAAATATGAAGAGTATGATATCTTAAACGCCAGTAGGGCCAGAGGGCATGTACTTGGCTTGCAGTGTTTAGCATTATTTTCTGCCAGTTAAAATAATTTTTTCACAGTGGAACGATTCCATTAAATAATAGCTTTGTTCACTGTGGGTGTGGGTTATATGGTTCTTCACTAAGTACCACAGAGCTGAAGAAACAGAGAGCATAGATTTAATTTAAGGAAAAGACAGACTCGTCTGAAATTTCTTCTGCCCAGAATGAAGTGAAGATTTGCCAAACCTGGGCTGTGTTGCCAACTATTTCAATTAACAGTGGTAAAGAGATAAATATTTGTTGTTAACTTTTTGTAGGATCTAAACATTTTGGAATGTGAAACTTGCCTGTCAATGCTGACATTTCGCTGTCTTTAACCTCAGTGCCGAAAATGAGCTAAATGTTGTCCATCATACTTTCTTCTTAATCTTAGCTAAAACACAGGGAACTTAAAGATTCCCTTGGTATAACTTCATTTAATCTTCCTAATCTCCACAATCTTTATTAACTTTTGTCTTCCATGGGCATCTAATTCAGATTGAATACAAGAGAGAAAAAAAAATCATCATGGGTCCAGAAAAAATCCCACTTGGTTGTTGGCATTGAATAATTTACTAGATATAGCCTATATTTTCCGCTTAATGTTGGGCTGTGTAGCTCCTTGTTTTTAACCAAAACATACTAGAGTATTTATATAGTGATTAAGTATTCCAAATTTCCTACAATCTGATAGGCTTTAAATACATATTCCATTATATTGCAACTGAGTTGATTAAAACACTGTTTTTATTCAACTTTTTAAAATAATTTTTTCCTCTTTTAATTTTATTTATTTTTTGTTTGCGTGGTATGGAAGAATCAAATTCAGGGCCTCATTCATGCTAAGCAAGCACTCTACCACTAAGCCACACTCCCAGTCCCTGAAGCTAACTTTTTGTTTGGCATCCTAGCCATATCACTAGTGAGCTCTCCCTAGGAAATGAGTACATATCAGGATGATTTGACTTCTTGTTGGACCCCCCATTTACAGGTGTTCCCAGAGAGTTGTGTCACTGTCATTTACTGTTGATTAGGAGCCCTTCTTATGGCTCAGCTTAGAAAGCACAGAGCCTGAACTAAAGATGTAGCCTGCTGGTAGATGACAGATTAACATTCATGACGACCTGGATTTAATGCCTAGCAGTACCTGAAATGGCTCTATCATACTACTTAACTTACTTAGTGATTGAGCTTTGCCCAATGTTCTTTTTCTGCCCCAGAACCTGGAAAATGATCAAATCTCTGAGAAAGGTCTAACAGGAAACAATAGAAGAAAGATTCCAAGCATTTTCTATTGGGGACAAATGTGAGACACTATGGTAGAGAAAGGTTTCATCTTAGGATCATCCTGGGTGGAACACTGAGAAATCAGACCCAAAATGGGTCACAGGTACCACCCTACTATGGTTGGCAGTTTTGTTTATTCAGGTAACAATGTTACAGGCATGATATAAACCAACAATAGATGTCTTTGTCCTAAAAAATAAAACAAAAATCTCAACACTATTTTTGGTGTTTTGTGGCTTGCATTCCATTAGAAACCCTGCTTCGTTTCAGTATTTTCACTCTTGTCCTGAATGAACTCGGAAAACAGAGCGGCACTCAAGAATTCTGTTTTTAAATAAAAGTAAACATTTCCAAGTGAACTTGGGGTCTCTGTTTAGTATTTTTTTAGCCCAATCGACTGAGTTTAAATGTCCCACAGACACCATCTTTCTTCTTGGCACAAGTTTATTGAGCCAGGTTAATATTAAAAATAGTAAATGTTAATATATCTTAGCATCTTCTGTGTTCCTTTCATATTTTTTTTCACTGTCTGGTCATTGAATAGTTCTTTTTCTTTAATTTTCCATGGTGAATGATGAGGATTTGAGCAAATAACTTATTTGTTTGGGCACCCGGAAAAAAATGTATTTTCATCATTTGGGAATTACATAAATGCTAACCCCAGATCCTCCCGAGCAAAATTTATCATCTAGCAAACACATTATTCAATAAAAATGTAAGCATTCTAAAAAATGTATTGGTCCCTTCAAATGCAAGGGACATGACTAATTCTGAAAGGACAAATTTAGAAGAGAATAGTTCTTGGGTTTGTTTTCCTGTCGATGCCTTACCAAGTTACATTGTTATAACTGATTGTGTCATTGTCTCTGGCTTCTAATAGCAACATCACTACAGTGATTATCTAGTTGGTGCTTGGATCTTCCAGTTGACAACCAAGGAAAAGTCTTGCTTCCCCACTGGGGAGTGGAGAAGGCCAAACTCCCAGCCTCATTCTATATATTTAGGGTTAATGCAGAGTAATTTACTTTACCAAGTAGAGTTTGCTGTTTAGAGCTCTAATTATTATTGTCTTTGTTTCATTTATGACAGACAAGTATTAATTCTTTCATTCTGAAAATGAGCCCATCAGTGGCTAGAGAGGAACTGTGTAACTTCTATGTGTCACTTTTCCTTTTACCTTGGACTCTTCACATTGAAAATGGAAGGAAGTCTTCAATGTCAAAATCAAGTATCAGCATTGGGATCAAAGAAAAGCACCAACTACAATTTGTCTGTGACTACTATTTGCCACCAGCAAATTAGATGAATCCCAGAAAAGCTGCAAAGGATGTCTTCATACAGAATATCATAAAATTACCCACATATTACCAGGAAGAAAAGATTATCACAGGATTTTAATTCGTTTCAGCCTACAATTTTGCTTGCTGCCATCAAAACATTGCATCCTTGCATAACTTACTTTTATCAGTTTGGTGGTAAAGGGGAGATAGAACAACAGCTTCTGATTCTCTCATGAACTTCAGGCTCTTTATTGCAACCTTTAGCAATCTGAAGTGTAGTATGCACATTTTGCTTTCATTCTAGGCAATGCAGTGGCTCCTTCCCAAGAGAAACTGTTGAACCCTTATCTGGTAGTCAAACAAGTGAACTTTTTTTCCAGTGTTTATACATTTTAATTTTAATTTAATTTAATTGTAAGGGTGATATGCGGAGGGGTTACAGTTAAAGTAAGGTAATAAATAGGTTTCTTGCTGAACATTGTTACTCCCTCCCTCATTGTCTCCCAGTTCCCTCTTTCCCCACTCCCCTCTTCCCCCTTCCATAGAAGTCATTTCCAACATACTGTCTTGTGAGTATCACTGTTGCATTGGTTCGCCCTTTGTCCTTTATCTCACCATCTTGTGATTCCCCTTCCTTTCCCCAAAGCAGATAAACATATATACAAGACACCGAGTAACAAAATCAAAAACAGTGACAACAGGGGATAGACACACGTGGGGAGAAATGAAAGAAAAAAGAAATAACTTCACACAGTGTATACTATTTGAAAGGAGGGAAAGTTAGTACTCCCTTTGACAAGAAACAAGTGAATTTCTAAAAATATCCTCCTTTGGTCTCAAGAATCCTATTTAATTAACCATGTCATGTCCAAGTGTAATGTTTTGTCTTTTACTATCAATTGGGTTTACTTGTAGATGTACAGGACATTCTGATTACTACAGCCTATGTTTCTTTAAGTCTGGCTTAGTACTTCATTTAATGTAATTTTCCAAAACAATAACTATGCACATATGGTCATATAAAGTGATGCTTATCAAAATGTACTCCAAGAAATTGAGTTCAAGAGGTGTGGGTTTTTTTTTAATTGTACTGTGTGTGGTTCTTTTTCCCCTCTTTGGTTTATTTCCTTTTGACAATATTTTTGATTTCTGTATCCTTTGTTTTGCATCTAAGTCTGTCTGATTTGGGGAGCGAAAGGGAAAGCACAAAAAACAATGGGACAAAGAATGAACTGATGAAACAGTGATACTCACTTGACGCCATGTTGGAAATGAACTATACAACTTGGGGTGAACAGGGTCTGGAAGGGATAGAATGAAGGAAGGGATGACACTGTTCAAAAAGGTGATACTTATGACAGGTGATAAGAACACTTACATACTTATGTAACTGTAACCTCTTTGTGCATCACCTTTAATCTTAAAAAAAAATGAACAAGGAAGGAGGGCTGCGACTCAAGGGGTACGGCAGTAGACTTGAGCTGAAAGGACAGTGAGCAGACCCAGAGTTCAAGCCCCATGACCCCCCCCACACACACAAAAACCATGAACAACATCAGATACAGTAGCAATACGAGATTAACCAAAGGGAAAAGAAAGAGAAGAGAAATAACATAGTACATTAAGAACAAGAATCACACAAGGTAAAGTATATATGTTTATTTGTTTATTTAAAATAAGAAAGGGAAGGGGAGAAAACAAGATGGAGGGGGTGGGGAGAGGAAAATGGGGACAAAAACATGAGAAGGGGTATCAATGTGTGAGAAGTAATGCACCTACTATCTGGCAAATGTAACTGTAAGCCCTCATATATAACCCCAACAGTAAAAAAAAAAAAAAGAAAAGAAGATAAATACACACACACACACACACACACACAAGTGAACTTCGTGGTATGTTGACTGAGAGAGAGGTCACAATTTCTATTAAGAAAACAAAATAACAAAATAATTTTTAAATGCTTTCAATTAGAATCATCTTTTATTGAAAGTCAGTTGTGTCAGAGAGACAAGCCAAAACAATAGTTAAAATTTTGACTTTATTGCTACAAAAAGGAAAATACAATGAAATATCTTCTAACTCTATTAGCTGGTCAAATGGTTGGTCAGGCTTCCTGGCAAAACTCAAACAGGGAACGTTAATTGAAAATAATCCAATGACAAATCTTGTATAATAGTTTCAGAACGTAAGAAGAATAAATATGAGCTATGACTAAACACTGTAGACATAGGCAGAACGATTTAGTTTCATGAAGTAGAGGGTTTCCGGATGTTAACTGAACCCAGTGTGTATGCTGAAACTGGAGAAGTTGGTACTGATAGCTGTAGTGGTAGAATCCAGATTCCACAGCCCTGACTGTACAGTGTCAGTTCCGTTTCTGTGAAACCAAACTGCTTTCATCTACCTAATTTCTTTCCTATTACTTTTGACTCTTGATGACAAATATATAAGGAACAGTGCCAGTTGGCACTTCATTATCTGAACTTGTTCCATGATGCCTAAGTTTTAAAGTATTTGATTTTGTTATAGTAAGAAATTTAAAAAATTATGAGTAAAACTCATGGGAATGTAATAATAATACGATGATTAATAAACTAGAACTAAAAATACTGTGCCAGATTCTGAATTTCTGCCTTTGCTAATGATTCTCTCTCAAAACTTTTTTCAGTGACTAAACAAAAGGGATAGATTTACCTGTGAGTTTTCTGGTGGGATTAATAAATGTTGAAGTTGCTTTGAAATCTCAATTGCTATTATATATAATTACATAGAACTAAAAAAAGAATGGATAATTCATATTTTAATCAAAAATTTTCTGTTTTTTAAAGTTTGCATATGTATTTCAAATTTTCACTTAATGGATGGCATACATATTTATATGACCAAACAAACTTTTACACATAATTTTAGACATAAACACACACACACACACACACACACACACACACAAACCTCCCAGAAATCTATAAATGATCACACTCTACCACACTCTACAATAGCCAACTTTATGTTTGGTCTTGTTCTACCATTACTAAATCCAAGCTCTGTCTTGACAATAGGAAGAAGAAAATCATAAATCATCTACAGAGCATATAAAAACCCACTACTTCTTAGACTTTCACTTTTAAAAAGAAGGTTGAATGACTATAAATATTTACAGAATTGGTAATAAACTTCATACACTCAAGAATTCAGCTACAGCAATGATAGATTGAGACATAGTGCTCCCTCTACTTCATATGATAAGTAAATTTCAGATTTTTTTGCCAGTCCTAGGGCTTGGACTCAGGGTGTGACCACTGTCCTTGGGCTTTCCTCAGGGCAAGGGCTCTACCACTTGAACCACAGCACCATTTCTAGCTTTTTCTGTGTATGTGATACTGAGGATTCAAACCCAGGGCTTTATGCATGCTAGGCAAGCACTCTACCACTAATCTGCACCCCCAGCCTCTCAGATCTTTTTTAATTGTAAATATTTCACAATGTATTTCATAACGTATTTCAAAGAATACTCACAATATTTTCACAATGTATTTTGAAGCAATAATTTTGTGAAATCAAATAGTTACCTATGTTCACATGTCTATTCAGCCATTTTGTTCAAGTAATCATAAACACTTTCATTTTTGCCAGGCCTGAGGCTTGAACTTAGGTCCTGAGCACTGTCCTTGAGCTTTCTTAAGGCTAGTGCTCTACCACCTGAGCCACAGCACGACTTCCAGAGTTTTGTGTGTGTGTGTGTGTGGTACAGAGGAATTGAACCCAGGGCTTTGAGCATGCTAGACAAGCACTCTACCACTAGACCATGCTCCTGACCCCAGTAATTGCAAACACATTTTTTTTTAAGCACGGGGGTATTTTGGGTCTTCTTTCTCTCCTTAGCTTGAGCAATCATATGAAAATCAGCACAGAGAGAATATCTTGAATCCCAGCAAGCTCTATGTGAACAGATGGTATCTCTCCATTTACAGTGGCATAATTCTTGATGGACAGATAGAGGATAATTAGGTGATAGGCAAAGATAGATAATAGGCAAAGAGATAGATGATAGTATCCATCCTGTCTTAAAACACAATAATAATTTTATAAAGAAGAAAAAGGGAGAGAGAATATCTGACAATCAAAAAGCAATGGATGCTTCAGAATAAGGAACGTCATGTAGGTCATCCATCCCCAGTGAAGGAAGAGGGCCCTAGAAGCTTTGCGACTGAGGAGGAAGTTCTAGTTGATGGCAAATGCTCTTCCCCCGCCTCACACACCCCTTTTCTTCTCATTTCATATCCCCCAGCAGCACACCAATGCTTCACAAGTGAATTGCATGGTCTTAGAACGTAGAATTCATTTGAAGGGTATCAGTTTAGAAGCCCATCTTCAATCCTACCTCTAAAATTTTTCTAGTTCTTTTGTATTCTTTGTAAATAGAAATACCTCAACTAATTTCTTTAAGTTTTTTTATTCTTTTGTCGGTCATGGGGCTTGAACTCTAGGCCTGGGCACTGTCCCTGAGCTCTTCAGCTCAAGTCTACTGCCCTATCCTTGGAGCCACAGCACCACTTCCAGTTTTCTAGTGGAGCTGAGTCTGACAGACTTCAGTACCCAGGCTGGCTTTGAACTGGGATCCTCAGATCCCAGCCACCAGAGTGGCTAGGATTATAGGTATTAGCCACCACACTTGGCTGAATATTTGTTAATAAGTCATTAGTAAGGTATTGAATGCATTTCTTGTTGAACAATGTTACTCCCTCTCTCTCTTTTTCTCCCACTTTCACTCCCCCCACAAGCTGTAAAGTTCATTTCCAACTTAGTGTCTTGTGAATATGGCTGATGCATTGGTTCACCCTTTACCCTTTGTCTCATCATTTTGTGATTCGTATTATTAATAAATATTTATAATATTTTTTCTGCATACAATAAAAATAGTCACAGCGCTTTTATTACTTGGGATTTTCGATTGTAGAGTGTTTTAGAAACTCTTACAAAAGAGACAACAAAGGACTACTAATACTTTGAACCATCCTAGTGCCCGCTCACAACATGTGAGAGCTTTGCTGTCTGCTTTGTGTGATGAGGAATTTACTTTGGATCCGAAGGAACGTGGATTGGGAGAGGTTATCCAGTCTAGTTACAAGAGAATGAAATATCTTCTATTTATTCATCATTCAAGCCTCTTACCCATCTTCACATGAATTGGACATAGTGAGATAGGGACACATCAATAATGAATTTGCCATTCATGTAAGAATAAAAGAAACTGAGAAGGAAATGGATAGACTAAAACTAAGACATGAAATGTCAGTGGTGACCATGAAATGTAGGTCTAGTTCCCTAAAACTCAGAAAGGTAGATTCTCTTTTCTAATCAACATACATACACATTTAGAAATGGTTGGAACAACTCTCACTTTTTTGGCTTTGCTTAGCTAGAGAACCTTGGCATACTCATAATTTTATGTTTATTCTACCCCTGAATTCTAAGCTAAGCAGTAAAAGCTCATTCTTTCATTTGAAGCATATTAGAAATTTTTTGTTTCTACACCTGATCCTGTTAGTATAACAAAACCTTTTGTTTTCATAGTTTGCACTCAGATTTTTTCCTGATTCATCTTAGGTCAGGCCAACAGTTATCAGAAAGGCTAAATAATTATAGAAATTTATATATTCCTATTCTTGTGGACTTGGGTCTCCTCTGAGATGTACTCTTCAATTATTTAAACCAAATATACACTCTTTTAGAACATTTAAACAAAAGAGAAAAATCAGCCAGCATTGATAATTAGTCAAAGGGAACAAATAGTGGATAAGAATTGATTCATTTCACATCTTCTCCTGTTAGCTATAGTAATCTAAGTCATTTTCATTTTCAGATAACACCAGCAAACTTTTCATAATTGTTGTTGTTGTTGTTGGGTTGAACGGAGCCATTTCTGAGCTCTTTCACTCAAGCAAAGCACTCTACCACTTTGAGCCACAATACCACTTTCTGGATTTCTGGGGATTACATGGAGATGAGTCTCACAAGGACTTTTTTTTCCCAGGTTGGCTTTGAACCACGATCTTCAGATCTCAGCTTCCCGAATAGCTAGGATTGCAGGCATGAGCCTCCATTTTTTAAATTTTATTCAAACATACAAATAAAGTGTTGACATGTGACAGCTGTGTTGAAATATAGTCAGTCGGGAAACATATCCACATTGGCTCAGGAATTATGTGATTATTTTTCCAGCATTGCTTTAAAATCCTCAGTACATCAATTACATGTAAGATCAATTTCCTGGGGTTACATGAAACAAAGTCTAATTGAGTTCCTTAAAATGAATGAATAAATAAGTGGAGAGGGTGAAAGGGTGGGATGCAAGACATCTTATTAGGGACATGGAGCTCTTCTCCAAATGAAGTTCAGCTGGGCTAGCTGGGACTGGCCCTCCTGGCTTCCTGACTCAATCAACACTTCTCCCTCCTTTTTATCTTGGCCCTTGGATTTCCTGTTTCTACATCTTCCTGGCACCCATCCGATTTTCTTCTCTGTAGAAAGATTTTCTCTGTAGAAAGGTTTCCTCCTTAAGACTCTCTTTTATGATCTGAACTTATGGGTAGCTTTGACCTGCTATTCCAAGCTTTTTACCCTTGGCTGGGTTACACTAGATTCAAACACTTCCTTCCTGTAATCATTCTAACATCTATTCACTTAGAAATCAAATATTTAGTGATCCTAACAGTAGCCAATAAAACACCAGGAGATGGAGATTTAGAAAAATTGACATAGATCCTACTGGAAAATAAATTATACATAGTATTAAATGGGGAAAATTTACAGAAGAAAAAGAGTAAGAAATATTTTCTTCACCTAAGCCCTACTATAACCTGTACACAGGTCTGATGAGAGGTTCATTTATGTTTAAATAGCTATCATCCACTGACTAAAAGCATGCTTCTACACATCATTCTCCACAGTGATAATAATCCTTGATGGATAAATAATCTATGACATAATAGTCAAACTAAGATTATAAATTCAAACAGGGAATGGGTTTTTAAGTGGAGAAAGAAGCATCTTGGAATAACAGGTAACTGGGATTCGGTGGCATGAGAGTCAACAAACAGTACATTCAAGGATTACAAGCAGTTCACAGAGTCTGGGACTTATAGCCAAGAGCAGGACAGAGGGAAAGGAGCAAAGATGTTGACAGAAGTTGCTTTGTAAAGGGCTTCATAAATTTCATTAAGACATTTTGGCTCTATAACAAGGATGATGGAGAGTAACAAAAGAACTTGGAGCAATACTGACAAGATTGGAAATACATCTTCTGAAGTCCACTCTGGCTGCTATATACTGAAAGATTGTATCAACGCAAGTCCAGTCAGGAAGATGGCTTTAGAGGCTAGTGTGGAATGGAATTTGGGTTTAAAAAAGAGAAAAAGCCAAGTGCTGGTGACTTACATCTGTAATTATAGAGCCTCAGGAGCCTGAGACCTGAGGATCATGGTTCAAAGCCAGTCTGAGCAGAAAATTCCCTGAGACACTTATCTCAATCAACTGCTCAAAAACCAGAAGTGGATGTGTGGCTAACATGGTACAGTGCTAGCCTTGAACAAAAGAGCTCAAGAGCAACACCCAAGCCCTGAGTTCAAGCCCCACAACCAACAAAACAAAACAAAATAAAAAGGACCACTCAAGTTACTTCTGGCCCAACCCACATCTCCATCTACAAGCTAACCAATGATACTACCTCACAGTGATCAGCTCTCTGGACCTCTGTAATGCCTCATTCTCAATGTACTACATGATTTCCATCTTCCGTGTGTTTATTGATGTAGTCTCTCAAGGACAGTAGGGTTTTAATCAACTAAAGCTCCATTGTAATGTTGGGGTCTTCTGATATCCAGCTCCTTTGGGGGTCACAGAATTTCAGCCTTTTCTGCCACTACTCCAAAAAGGCCGTGCTATTGCTTGGCATGTTTTCCAGCAAGCCAACGCACAAGAACAAAGGGAGAAAACTAGTAAAACTGAAGGCAAGACTGCTAGGATAATTGTCATTGCATCAAATCTGTGCTTTACCCTGCCCTTCATTCTCCCTAATCATCTTCCTTAGGACATCTTCAAGATTAGAAATTAAAACGTTTCATCATAAAATGGTGTCTGAGCTCTCCTGACATGAATACCAAGTGTTACTCACAAGTATTCCCCCATTCACCAAGTACATCACAAGTTCTATGGCCTGTGCTGGCTATGACCGTGTGGGGAAAGAGCCCATTTCCTTCATGCACACATGTAACATTCATTCTTGGCAATTGCAGTCCTATGCAGTCCTAAATGCTTCTTCATGAGGCTCATCAGCATCAGTTTTCCCAAATGTACAAAGGGGAAAGAAGATGTCTATTTAATTCTAAAGCATGGTCTTTAGCATCCCCTCTGACTTATGCTTTAATAAATAACCAAATGATAGCTTTGAGTCAAAATAACATCTGCCTTGATGTTGCATATGACCAAAATCAGAGTTCCTTCCTTAATCTCTGCTGCAAAGATCATCCAAATATTACCCAAGGTTTATCTTCAGCTCCGAAAGGCTGTACACACACACACACACACACACACACACACACACACACACACACACACACTACCATAACCAACAAAGAAGCTTTCCTAAACATCACTAGGCCAATGATTCTCTTTTGGACAAAGTATTTGGGCAGAACCACTTAATTTTTTTTCTTTTTCTTTACTTACATTTATTTCCCCTTTGTTTCTGTTTTTGACAGATATACATATATACCTTGTACCAAAATATAGCCAGTGAAACTAAGTCATCTTTCTTCCTTTCTCCCCTTTACCCTAGCCACCTATTTTATCATCCTTAAATGTGATTCATTGTTTAGCTATTAGATCTCATCAAATTATAATTTTTTATTCATTACCCTTCAGTACTTGTAAAAAGAGCTTTGAAGCAAGTAAACATGTCATTTTGTGAATAAAAATGCATTGTGATCATCCCATCCTCATTCTCCTTTATGTCTTCCAAACCACCTATCCCCTCAATTTACCTAGTTCCATCTTCAGGTATGTACAATGAGTATTGAGTGTTTGTTAACCCTTCCTCTCTCCATTTGCCAGCTCCATTCCCTTAGACCTTCCTCCACCTACAAAACATATTCCAATTTCCTAGTATTCATATTTTAAGCTATCAACTGGTTGTTCAAAGGAATTCTCCCCTATATATGCCATACTTTAATATTTTTATTAATAGAAAAAGAATTCCTAGTTGCATTAACAGCGCCTCCATTTGAGCAGGTGATTACAGTAAACACAGAAGGCCTGTGGGCCTATTTGTTTGCTCTAGCTCATACTAAACTATTTCCTTTGACTTGAGTGAGGTGAGGTAAAGCTAAGGTCAGAGTGAGCTGAGTCAGTGTAACGGGGAGACGGCAACACATTTATGACATCTACTAAGCAAGGCAACTAATCAAGAAGAGTTAAGAATGGAAATTTCAAAAGTATACTTTCTTCTAGCCATAATTCTTTATAATAAAGGCACTTGCTGATTATATATAAATTTTAACAGAGGCCACTGACAGAGAAAGTTCTAACTCTCAGAAAACTTGAAGGACCAAAATGTAAGTCTGTGAACAATAATCATTTGGCAATTTCCAAGAAAGCAATTGGTATTCTTTTTTTTTTTTACTGCATTGCAAGAACTCTGTGGACCACAGTCTAATGTGAATCACAACAAGGACTGTTCCATCCTAGCAAAGACCACAGACAAGCCAAATCCCATCAAGAGCCAACCAACGTGGGGGAGGTACAGAAATCCTTGCAATAAAACCAGCTAATATAAGTTAGAGAAAGTCTAATGCAACCTTTGGTACCTATTCAATGACAGGGTTAATAACATTCCTTCAGGGCAAGAATTTTCTACCTAAGAAAAAGAACATAAAAAGTGAACTTTAAAGATGGAGCCAAAGATGATACATTATAATGCAATGAAACAAGTCTTCAAAGGCTTGTGTTAATATGTTGGCATGGGTTTTCTGATGGGCTGAAACACATCGTGAATAAAGCAAGTCTAGATGATGCAAGAGAATGTAGCTGATCAAATACAAATTTCAAGTCATGTTTGTTTCCATTACACCCACAGTGCCAGCTTCAGAGGTTTATTTCTCAGTCTTTATTAGGACAGTTTAAAGACATCAGACTTTCTGTTGCAAGGCTTTACAGGAAAATCCCTTTTAATGGATATTAGTGTTCCATATTAAAGAAGAGGTTTTAAGGAAACATTAAATTCAATGAAGAGATCCAAAATAATTTGCATAATTTAAGTTTTATTGACTCCAAGTGTTGAACTGATCAACACTTTCATGTTTCAAACACTCACTAACAAGCTCAGCAATGCACTGTGGTTGATCAACAGCTAGACTGTTCTCCAAGGAGCTCATATACTCTTCCCATTCTCTTTTCCCTAGTTATATTTTCCTCTGGGCTGTTTTTATGCACAAGAAATCATGTGGAAAGAATCTCCCCAGCTCCCTCTCCCAAGAGAATTATGTCAAGTTGACTTAGAACAGAAAAGACCTGGGGGGGGGGAAACCCTGAAGTGACCCTACCACCTTAGAAAATTAATTTTAGGATGTATTAGCCTGAGATACTGAATATTATAAGAAAACTTGGCTGAGTTGAGGATCTACTTGCTGAGGGATGTAACCATTTGTTAAGAAAGCATCATTATTATTATACTCATAATAAGATGAGCTTATACTCATAAACTGCTATGTCAAATTGAAATCTCTATATACAACTACACAGTTAAAAAGTTAAACAAATGTACTAACTGAAATATAGTTGATTAAAGGAAGATCTCAATTTTTAAAATTTTAATCATCATAAAGGTGATATACAGAGGGGTTACAGTTACATTAGTAAGGCATTGAATACATTTCTTGCTGAACAATGTTACTCCCTCTCTTATTTTCTCCCACTTTCACTCCCCCTGCTCTGTCCTACAGCTCCCCCACCCCAAGCTGTAAAGTTTATTTCCAACCTAGTATCTTGTGAATATGGCTGTTACATTGGTTCACCCTTTGCCCTTTGTCTCACCATTTTGTGATGTCCTTTCCCTTCCCCAGGTCAGATAAATGTGTATCAAGACATAGGGGTACTGAAATCAAAGTTCAGCAAAATAAAACACCAGGAAGCAGGTACTCAAAAGGGCAGGGTGGGGTGAAGGGGAGAGGAGCAGACAAGTGAAGAGGAAAAGGGGGGAATGTAGAGAAGATTTTGATGTGTATCCTACAAATAAAGAAGAGTGAGGGAAGGTACGAGTAGTGGAGGGATAGGTGAAAATACTGAAAGGTGTGACACTGTTCAAGATACATTCATAACAGCTTTGTTAAATGGCAACTCCTTAATGTACAACTGCTTAAAGATAATCATGATAAAGACAGTAATGGAACATTATTTCTAGCAAAGTATTTAAAAGTTTGCAATGTACTTTTGTTTTGTTAAATAAAATAATTATTTTATGTATATACCAGTTCTTGCATCTAGTGGTTATATTCATAACATCATTGCAAACAGTGAATTAGCAAATATTAAGTCACAGTTCCTACACGGGGCTCTTTTTTTAAATTTTTTTATTGTAATTAGTAAAAGGGTTACATGATATTTGCCAGATAGAAGGTGCATTAATTCACATACATTGATACCCTTTCACATATCTTGGTACCCCCACACCCCCCACCTGTCTTGGTTTTCCCCCCTTCCCTATCAAATTTCAAATATCCAAATACAAATAAATTCAATATATCAGATAACAAAGTGAGATACTATACCAATATGAGATATGAGATAACCAAGGGACAGCAAAGGAGATGAGAGACAACATAGAACATTAAGGACAACAATCATTCATTATATGGCTTTTGTTTCACTATCCTGGAGGTCCTTTCAATTAGCTTCACATTATATGGCCTTATGTATCAAAATTTTGCTCTATTGCAAATCTCTGCTAGTAGAGCCCAAGGTTTCTACTGATTATGACGAATGAGGGAAACCATTGAGCCTAAGTTCCCTTGAGTCTGGCTTACTTCACTTAATATGATTTTTTCTAAGTCTTTCCATTTCCTATCAAATGGGGCGATGTCATTCTTTCTGACAGCAGCATAGAATTCCATTGTGTACAAATACCACAACTTGTTGATCCACTCATCAACTGAGGGACATCTAGGTTGGTTCCATATCTTTGCTATGGTGAATAGTGCTGCAATGAACATTGTTGTGCTAGTGGGTTTAGTATGTCCTTGTTTCTGGTTGGTTGGGTAAATGCCAAGTAGTGGAATTGCTGGGTCATAGGGGAGTTCTATGTTTAGCCTTTTGAGGCACTGCCACACTGCTTTCCATAGTGGTTGAACGAGTTTGCACTCCCACCAACAGTGTAGTAGTGATCCCTCCTGGCCACATCCCCTCCAGCATCTGTTGTCATTTGTTTTCCTGATCCTGGCCATTCTAACTGGAGTGAGGTGGAATCTTAGAGTTGTTTTGATTTGCATTTCTTTTATGACCAGAGATGTTGAGCATTTCTTCATGTGTCTATAGGCCATTTTTGTTTCTTCTTCAGAGAAGACTCTCTTTAAGTCTTTGGCCCATTTTTTAATGGGATGGTTGTTACTTTGGAGGTTAGTTTTGGAGTGATTCAATTTTTTGAGTTGTTGATATATTTTAGATATGAGGCCTTTGTCCGTTGTTTGGTTGGTGAAGCTCTTCTCCCACTCTGTAGGCTTCCTGATTAGTTTACTAGCTATGTCCTTTGCCATCTACACGGGGCTCTTATAAAATGTTTTCATTGCCTTGTCAGTGTATAACCTTGCCTTTATGTATAATTTTCTCAAAATATTTAATTTCATATGTATTATAAATTCATTAACATTGAAATCAGACAATAACACTATAACTCATACTAGAATAAAATATAACATCCAACCCATGTATCTTCTCCGTAAGGCACATCACAGCCTCTTTAGCAGGCACTTCAGCACTATATTTGGATTTTAGATGGTGAAATTCTCCACTGAAAAGTATGGAAGTAAAAACTATGGCACCAGCCAGACTACATAGTGGACATTATAACAAAAGACATGAAACAAACAAAATAAAACCTCATCTTGATCAACCTCAACTGGGAACATGTTACCTTTTAAATAGGGCAAAGTGGTTTGAGTTCGCCATGCTAATCATCGAACAGAACATCTTGACCATTTTCCTCTCCCACTATTTATCCCTGCCTCAGCTGGCCACTTTAACATATGTACATTGACTATTACGACTGCATCCACCCACAGATCCTCTCTCTATTCATCTCCTTCATTTGGAAGAATATCAGAAATGTTTAGCTTCCTGGTTTCCATTTTGTTAAAATGTCTGTAAATTATTCTAAGGAGTTATGTCATAGGAATGCCTGCCTAGATGTGTAACATACTTCAGTCAATTTGAGTGTGTATATTTGCATATGGCACTGTATGTGTTTTTAAATGTGTTTATAGTTTAGATCTATCTTCCACATATGAAACAAAACATATGCTCCTTGTCTCCGTGGGCCTGACTTACTTCACTAAACCTAAGTTTTTCCAGGTCCACCCAGAGAAACAAACTTTTCAGTGTTCTTAGAATGCCTGCAAATGGCTACAAAGCAACATTAGGGTTGGTTTAGGAGTTAACAAATTTTTGTTATAGCTCACATTATAAGACAAATGTTCTTAAAAGGCTGCTTTCCCACCCCAAGTATTATATAGATATTCTATCATCAAGGAGGTAAAACATACCTATTCCCTAAATGTAGCATGTATGCAGTGACTTTCTAAAGATACTATACTGAAATATAAAGAATGACTTTTCAATGGACAGATGTGACTTAAAGGGATAGCATTCTAAAATAAGGCAAAGAGGATACTAAGAAAATTCAAACAAGAAATGAACCTTACCAGTAAGAATCTGTCAGTATGACAGATAACCATGGATAAGCAATGCTAGCTATATGTGATTTCTGTAATTTTTTCAATAAAAAGTTTATTACAAAATGCCGTCTACAACTGTGACAAGAAAGGCAGGAAGCACTCATGGGAAAGAATAAAGGATTTATCTCCAAACTATCACTGTTTTTTTCTATTTTCTATTTTCTATTTTTCTATTTTCAGTCTTCTCCGCCCTTGAAAAATCGAACTACATGACCTTTTAGTGATGATTGATTAGTACCTGAGTTCACAAATAAGTTGTTAATGATCCTTTGGGAAGAAGCATTATAAGCATCACAACCAAAATTATTTTTATTCTTCTTTTTTATTAATTTATATTAACTGTACAAAGGTATTTCATTTTGATATTTTCACACACGCAGATAATGTACTTCAATAAAGTTCACTTCCTTTGTTACTTTTTCTCTCAGTGTTTTCCTTACCTTCAGTAAGGAAAAACTTCTTGCCAAATTGATGCCAAGGAGTACCTATAAGTTAAGAGCTGGAGTTAGATGTGAGAATTAAAACTTCATCTTGGGCCAGGAGCATAGTCAAGTGGTAGAGTGCTCACTTAGCATGCACAAAGCCCTGGGTTCGATTCCATGGTAGCACATACTCAGAAAAAGCCAGAAGTGGTGCTGTGGCTCAAGTTGCACAGTGGTAGCCTTGAGCAAAAAATGTCCAAGGACAGTGCCCACACTCTGAGTTCAAGCCTCAAGACTGGCAAAAAAAGTCTCATTTATTACTCTATATTACTCTAGTAATACATCCTTTGATCAAAAGGAGGAATATATAGATTAGCAGGAAAATGATAAGATTCCTCATGACTTACAAGCCCAGGATAAAGGTTTCACTAGATTTATAGTCACTGCATTTTGAAACTGGGATATAAAATCATTCTATCAAGTCATCAATCCTCTCCCCTTACAACTATAGGTAACCAAACAAAGGGTTTAATTTGTTTACACTGACCATAAGGGTCCTGGTGCAGGGGATATCATTAATACTGAGTCAAATACAATCAAGAGAAGCATGCAAACCTTCTCAGAAGTAAAATACTCATTCCTTTGAAATGAAACCAAGAGTAATCTGAACAACCTTGAATTGTTCACTAGAAATGTGAATATGATTTTGAGTATTATTAATCTAGCCGGCATAGCAGTCACAAGTTCAAGGCCTGCCTGGGCTACAAGAGGAAGACACTTTTTTAAAAAATGTAATGTTCCCACCATAAAACTAGCCAAATTATTAGTAATTACTTGGGGATATCATCTCAATCCATGTCATCCTAAGGCTTTGATCTGCCAATCTCCTGAACTTATATGCCTGGCACCTCTTGCCCACTCAGCAGTCAAGAAAGGGGAAATCAGATGCCTTAACACAATCTTGGCTCTTCCCCAAAGGACGTGGGATGGAGACAGAGTGTATAAGAGTCTAGGAGCAAGAAATCCAAGAGGTGGGATAATCTAGAAGGGAAATTATAACTGACTTCCCAGAAGATGTATTTATTTTTGTAGAATTGTCAAAGTTATTTTAGGGAATCATGTTTAAACCTTCAGATCTTTCAAAAAGAGTTTCTTGGATGAAAATTTTTCAAAGAAGATAATTTCTCATCTTCTTCATTTCATTCATTTGTGTATGGGTTGTTTCACTTATGAAGCAATTTTATTTAGTAATGAAGCCATAAAAAGGAAGGAAAGAAAAGGAAGGCAGAGGAAAAAAAAGGAACACCAAGATGGGAAAGAGAAGGAAGGAAAAGGGAGGAGTGAGAGAAGGGAAAGGGAAAGAAAAAGGAGAGAAAAGGAGGGAGAAAAATCTAGTAAACTGATTTCTTTAGTCTTTAATCTAAAATAACATTTTAGTTCATTAAGTGAACAATTTTTTATTAAATGAAGGCTCAAATTGTGGCTCACAATAACTAGGATAAGTTTTGAGGCCAGTAAGAGGCTGAAACGCAAATAAAAGAACATTTTTTAAAGCACTAACTAAATTGCTGGTTTATTTCTTCCATTATAGGTGGGACAGGGATGTCAAAAAAGAGAACATGTTATACCATTAGTACATTTACAACACCTCCACCTCTCCATCTGGGTGTTCGTGGCATGTAAAATACTGAGAATGAAAGCTAAGCATTGATGTGAGGCCTCCAAAATCCATGTCTATCTGACACCATCCAAAGATTATTTTTTATTACAGCCTTCCAAAACAGTCAATAAAATTCTTCTCCACAAGATGCATGCAGATAATCACCTGATTAAGAAAAGCAAAACATTTCTGATCTTTAGTATACAAGTTGCAAAGCAATACCCTTACATCCATTTGCATTCCATGAATCTGATATTTGTGGGACTTGACCTGTGCTTCCTTGGTCAAATTTGTAAGGAAAGCAACTTATGTTCATTCGGTTGCTCTGCTGTAAACAAGTATGGTGGAAGGGTGCTTGACCTACTTAAGAGAACAAACTGTTTCCAAGTACTATGTAACAGCATCCAGTTGTATATAAACAATTAAGATGCTGTTCCAGATGCCATCTTATCTATGCTCCCAAACAGCCGGCCTTCTGTCACCTTGGCTTGCAGGTAATGCCAAGAGGACCCTTTCTTTACATCTAAAATTTGAATTTAGCAAGTTCAACTAGACTAACCAAGTTAAAATTTGGACTAAGTTCAAACTTGTCCCTCCAATTAATTCTACTTTTTGTATATTGCTACATTTTTATGTAAATGACAGTACACGTTATAATTATAGAAAGTCAGATTCAGAACTTTCGTCTTTTTTTAAACCAAGACTTTTGGCAAGTAAACAATATTTGTAGGGTGCTGAAACATCTAAAAATGAGAGGTTGGGTCGCAAATCCCAGGGAGATAGTTGGATTGTACAAGATTTTTTTTCCTCTGAACAAATTTTGAATCATCTCCAAAGGTTAACAGTTCCCATGATGTCACTCATTTACTTTCAACGGATTTCCATGCTCTATATTTTTGTAAATCCCTCCTCTGGATAATCTCTGTCACTTGCACATTTACCTTTTAGTAAGTACCTCTCTCCCACAAACGTCAAACTTAATCAAACAGTTACATAAGATTCAACCCCGCTCACTTTCTAAGTAAATTTGCTGAAATCAAGATCCTCTGAGCTTTTGCTTCAGAACGAGATGTTCCCAAAGCCAACTGTTTATGTTGCAGAGGAACTAGCTCTCAAGTGCAACAGTCTCACAGTTTCCATCAGAAGACTCGCAGTCTATTGTTAGGTTTATTCTCGGTTCACCGGATCTCCTTAACTAATCATCACAGGCTTAACAGGTACATGATAGACTCTCTATAAATGACAACTGATATTTGAAGTGTGAAAATCAAGCTACTCATAATATAACCAACTGAAAAACTGAAAGTTCAAAATGTCAAAGGGAGATATTAGGAAAATTAGCATGTAAAATTACCATGGGATGCAGACCTGTGCACATTAACTTGTCTATGCTGCATCTCCATGAAGTCCCAGATAGAAGTTGCTTCTTATTTTCTAAAGCCCTTTGCACTTCACTGCATTAATCGCCTTCTACCTTAAATTATATGTATTCAACAATGCTAGAAAGATAGTTTATGGTAACATTACATGAGTGGTATTTTGTTAGACTACTTTCTTATATTTTTAAGCTATATCATTTGGTAAGATGCCAATAACTGTCTAATTAATAATGGCCCTAAGAAAATTGTTCTTTCCATATTCCTAGACCATACCTTAAATGTATGGCTTTTACAAAGGCAAGTAGAGCGCTAACATTGAGCTGGCACTCATTAGAAGACATTTGAATGCACTTAGCACATCTTCTATGTACCAGGCAATAAATTGTTACAATTTAAACAATAATAACAAATTATCTTAATTTTGCTTAGTTTTCACATACTCAAACTTTGAGGCATATATTATGTTAACCTATATGAATGTGGAAACACATTTAATGGAACTAGATCATTTCTTTAAATTGTATATCTTAAGAGGTAGCAGCCAAGTTTGTGTTCTTCCAATGTATTTAGCATATGCCTTATTAAAACCAAATAAATCTTCCTTATGCATCATATAGTTTGATGACAAAAGTAATGAATTACAATCATATGTAACAATCCTCTTGAACCATCTTACCCTGATTCTGATCTAATTCAATTCCATCATTTACCCAAAGTATGACTATTTTTGTTTTGGGAGCACAATTTTACCCTCTATCCTCAGAAATATTGTACTTCATTATTTTTCCTTGTCTTAGCCCAGAGGACCTCAGTCCAATCCTGGCTAGACTCACTTGGAACCAAGAGAAAAATACCAAAAAGAAAACAATAATATCCTTGCCAGCTTTGAGGCGACTAGGTTTTGTACGTGAATATATAATGAATCTAGTGATGTGCCGCCCGCCATCTGTAGGCAGGCCCTTTAGAAATAAATGCTTGAAAGAAGTACAGTTTTTTTTTATAATTCAGGTTCTTCTTTATTCTTGTAAAAACGAATTCCACATTCTGCATCTCAGAACAATTCTGTAACAACTCTAAGTTTCTCATCACCAGAGATGATAAATAATTGTGGCAGTAACAAATGCATGTGTACATCAACGCAGATATTGTCTAATCACATAGTATGTATTTACTCACTGAATTTCCTCTTTACACTTACAGAAGCATGCAGAACATATGAGCTTTTGAAAGAAGTGCGGGTTTTTTTTGCCAGTCCTGGGCTTGAGCTCAGGGTCTGAGCACTGTCCTTGGACTTTTCTCAAGGTTAAAGCTCTACCACTTGAGCCTCAGCACCACTTCCAGCTTTTTTCTATGTATGTGGTACCAAGGAATTGAGCCCAGGTCTTTGTGCTTGCTAGGCAAGCACTCTACCACTAGGCCAAACTCCAGCCCAAGAAGTGCATTTTTAAGACGTTTCTGGTAACAGCATTTTGTTCATTTTCAGTTTCAAAGTATTTAGGTTAAATGTTTCAGATTACAGCTATATATTGGACCTTCAAAATATTCAAAAAATAACTGACTATGGAACTGTTATTTCACCTATCACCAACAGTTGTCACTTTGTCTTAAATTTGATCCAACCTTGCATTTACAGGTTAATTCATTTATTCAACAAGTGATGATTGAGCACTTGTTCTGTGTGAATCATGTTTCTTGAACTTGCAGTTTGCAGAGTTGTAGCCTTCCTGGAACCTACATAAAATAGCATGTTAAAAGAGACAAGAAATAAACATTTTTTATAGTTATGATGTAAGGAAATGGTATGAAAATGTTTTAGCACACATAGAATGGCAGAATCAAGAGAAAGTTAAAGTAAAACCCAAATTTTAAAAAGCCAAACATATAAATATCCAGAGAAAAAAAAGTCTAGAGTAACCAGGAAGATAAATTTTAAGCCAACATTTACACACTATTTTAAGCCAAGAAAATAAAAATGAAGCTAAGGAAAAGTGAAAATATATACATCTAACCAAGAGATTTGGTGGTTTAAATAGGGTCTTCAAAGATGTGCTTATATGGTCAATATAACCTTATATGATATGCAAATACATAAATTTATAAATTATACAGTTTATATAATATAATGTCAGTCTAGGAAGTGGAAATGGTCATTTCACAATTTCACTAAAGAAAAGTATGCTGGAGCATTTGAGAAATAGCCAACAACCACAACATGAAAAAAATCCATTATTTTACAGTGAAAGTTGAAAAGCTCATTTACCCAAAACAAGAGTTTCAATTTGTCCTTCTTGCTACCATAGCACTTATATTCTTCTAACATTTTAATGTAGCCATCTATAAAACAGTGGATATGTTATTTTGTAACAAACTAGTGGGAAAAAATGGGATGATCTGTGGGGCTTAAAAGCTATGTCAAGGGGCGGGGAGTTTAGCCTAGTGGTAGAGTGCTTGCCTAGCCTGCACAGGGACCCAGGGTTCAATTCCTTGGTACCACATACATAGAAAAAAGCCAGAAATGGTGGTGTGGCTCAAGAAGTAGAGCTCTAGCCTTGAGAAAGTCCAAGGACAGTGCTCAAGCCCTGAGTTCAAGCCCAGGACTGGCAAAAAAAATTCTACAGAGTAATTCTACAGTGTATTTCATTCATGTTTGTTTTGTTAACTCCATGAATAATCATAAATGGGCCTCTCATCTTACACTATTATGAATGAGTTATATGAAAGGAAAATTGATTCTTGCCATCCTTCCTCAACTAAATCACCAAGCACCATCACTTTTCAACATGGTTTTAGGTCAAAGACTTTAATTGGATGATTCTTGCCTAGCAGATAATCCTGATTAATAGTCAAGAATTATACATATAAATAAATACTCTGTACTCATAATGAGGAGATACATTCTTTTGGCTTTCATATTTATATGATTAAGACAATTCCCTTTGACTAGCAAAGTAACAAATTAAAGGCTACAAAGACTTTCTACTCATAGATAACAACACACATTCTTATGAGTTTCTGAAGATGTTTTGCATTTCAAGCCTTCATACAAATTTTGGAATGATGCAAAGTTTGAAGTGTGCATGCTGACGTACAGAAATCTAGAATTTCTGCACTTTAGGAAATCAGCATATGTTGTTGGCTTGAGTAAGTTATGGGTTTTCAATTGCTGCTTTGCTTGCCATTTTAATATAAATAGATGATAGTTTAGTTTTATCCTTTGGATTTAATTTGTTATGAGTTGCTTACTTAACCCAATCATATATGTGTGTGCAATTGTTTTATCATATAATTTTTCTAGTGCAAGGTATAAAACAAGAATATATTCACACTTGCATGATAGAAACACACATACATACAGATACATATATATTCCCACTCAATCTGTTAATCTAGAAGTCACTCCAAAGTGGTAATTCTCTATATATGAATTTGTAATACTCTATGAAGAAGAGTGTAATAAAATGTTGTGGACCATTTTTCATTTTAGAAAAGTCTTTTTCATAATAATGATCCAAACCGCCTTATACAAAATTTAGGACAAAATGTGCTTTAGAATTTAGAACTTCTGGAATAGCACCCCATTATCAATCACATTAATATTTGTCAGTGGCATATGTAAATGGTCATACTAAATCAATAAGGAACAGCTATGAAAAGCTCCATACTGGTTTTTAAGCCAAATAAATCTGCATCAAACTTACAAAAATGCTTCCATTTTCAGAGCTTTTTGAATTTCAGAATTGCAAATGAGAATGTGTGGGCCTGTACAACACTATTCTTTGCTTTGTAAAATGTTATAGAAATTTTTTAAATAAAAATTACTGGTTAGGAGTTGGCCATACAGTTTAAAATTTTGTAGTTGAGGTACAATCAATTTGCTATAAAAATATGCTATTTACTTATATACTTCTATGAGATTTGAAAAACATGAATTTGTATGACTACCACTACCACATTCATGATTAAATTTATTCAATAATTCCTGAAAAAAAGGAGTTAGTTGGGCATAGTAATAGTTTGTTGTTTGTTTTTGCTTGAGCTTTTTTTTTTTTTTTTTGGTGTGGAGGAGATGCTGGGGGAGAAGGAGATAGAATAGCTGTATGTTTAGTTAGTCCAAAACTTGATGGTCATTTTTGTATTAAAAGGGGGAAATAAAGCTTTCAGTTGAGGATCTGAGTATCTGAGAGTAAAACAAAATTTTCCTGCTTACAAAGTGAATATTATATCTTGAAGGTCAGTGAACTAGATGGAAAGAAATGGAGAGAAGAACAAAGAAGGAAAGATGGCACAACATCATGGAGAAAGCCAAATAGAAGAGACATCCTGTAAGGTTCTCTGACATTGGAGCATTTGAGGAATAGACATGTGACTTGTAAGACTAGAAAAGCTCACAATTGGACTTCAAGCTGTAGTTTTTATCATGATTAAGATAGCTTCTTTATGTCCTATTCCCACTACTGAAGAATATAGAAAGTCCTCACTTAAGTGAAGGAAGGTCAAAAAAGTTAGAATATCTACTCTACAGAAAATATTTCCAGCATGTTTCATGTTGACCTCTGAATATGGAAAATCAAATTTTAAAGATTTGATTGCTCGAGAAAGAGAATGAGAGTAAGAGACGGGCAGAGAGAAAAAGAGAGACAGAGACAGAAAGAAAAGAGAATCAAGAGTAAGATAGCCTTTATTTGTTGTCTATAGTGATTCATTTATATCAGCTTGATTAGCCTAAGGAATGTCCACATACCTGTCAAGTATTAATTCTGCCTTTTTCTGAGTGTACTTCCAGAAGAGATTAACATTTGAGTCCATTGAATGAATAAACATCAACCTTCACCAACATATATCACCTAGTTTACTGAATTTCAATCAGGTTTTTTTTAGAACTGAGACATGTATCTTCTTTTGACATGGAAGAGTGAAAATTCCTCACTTAAAATTCTTCATGCCTGGGCTGGGAGTTTGGCTTAGTGGTAGAGTGCTTGCCTAGCATGCACAAGGACCCAGGTTCAATTCCTTGGTACCACATACATAGAAAAAAGCTGGAAGTGGTGCTGAGGCTCAAGTGGTAGAGCTCTAACCTTGAGAAAGTCCAAGGACAGTGCTCAGGCCCTGAGCTCAAGCCCAGGACTGGCAAAAAAAAATTCTTCATGCCCTGAGTCTCACAGTAGCAAACATAATTCTTATCTCCTTACATGATACCTTGGTTTTCTGGCCTTCAGCCTGGAACTGGGAATCACACTGTCAACCACTCTATGCAGCCTTCCCTCTCTTATTAAATTACTGCTGTGGCTCATGATTCTCTACAGATGACATACTAGAAGATTTGTAGGCCCCATAAACAAAAGTCAATTGCCATCATAGCTTCATACATGTCTCCACATACCCTTTTGGCTCTTTTTCTAGAAAATCCTAACTTAATAAATACTTAATTCACAGATTTCACTTGTGAAATTCACAAATTCACAAGTGAAATTTTATTTTACTTGTAAGCCAATGAAATTTCAGAAAATTAAGCACTCTTCTTTTTTCATCTTTAAGTAGTTGTACAAAGACATTGCCTTTAACAAAGCAGTTTATTAATACAATGCATCTTGGTCAATGTCACCTTTTCAATATTCTCCCCTAGCCATTCACTTCCCTCCTTCTTCTTAATTTTGTAGGCTATGTATTGAACACTGAATTCATGATTCCATTTTCCCTCTCTTGTTATCTTCATTTGTCTACCCTTTTCCCATTGATGCCCCTTCAGGTATCCACTTCCTAGTACTTATTTTGTTAAACTTTGTCTTCACCTTTCTAAAAAATTACACTATTTGAGTTCTCCCTTGAATTTACCATTTTTCAGTTAATACCTTTGTATATACTTGCACACCATTCAATGCATTGACTTTTAATTTTTAAACTAAATCTAGCTTCCACATATAAGAGAAAACACTCATCCTTTGTCTCTCCGGACTTGACTTACTTAATTTGGCACAGTTTTTTCCAAGTTTTTCCATTTCTAGATGTTGCAATATTATTCTTTTTAACAGAAGAATAAAATTCCATTGTGTGTATAGTACATATTTTCTTGATACATTCATCCACTGAGGGGCCTCTGGGCTGATTCCATATCTTGGTTATGAGAATTAGTCTGCCATTTTTGGAAATCATTTAGTTGTGGTGCAGAGAGAAAGCACTGTAGTGAAATCAGTGTACTGTTCACAAAAATGATAAAAAAAATATACTCCTAATGGACAAGACTGATAATATGCAATGTTCTCAAGGCATAGAGAGTGACAAAAATCAAGGAGATAAGAGTAAAGTTGGTACTAGAAAACAAGAACAATGTAGGAGAACTTATGTTTTTTATTGTATTTTGAAATCAGATTACTTTCATTGTCATGTTATACAGTAACAAACTTGGTTAAGAAACTTTTTTATTGTCTGATCAACCAAAGACAGATAAGAGCAACCAATACTACTGGAGTATGGAGAATGAATCTTGAAAAGGAAAAGAGGTTGTCTAATATGTATAAAATAAATTCAAGTATTTGGCTAATCACTAAACCATGAACATGAAAGAGTCAACATAACTTGCAGTTGAAACTGAAAGAGCAAAACTGACATTTAGCTGCTACCTGTGACAGGCAAGACAGAATTTAAGTCTTGCATCTAAGCAAATGTTCTGCTAATATTGAAAACAGAAACACTCTTTGGGCCATTCAAAAGAATTAATAGTCCATCCAACATGAAAATCATAGAATCTAGTATATAAGAAGCCAATAGCTGTTCAATCCAAGAAGCTATAAGCCTCAGAACAGGAAGGGCCAGTGACAGCCCCTGTCAGAAGCTGAAAGAATGGAAGTTCTCCAGTGAGTCACTGTTAGCCCATTTTCAAAGAAACTGGAGTCAGAGGACCACAGATGATGGTAATAAGGAAATATGCATCCATGCAATAAGAATAGGCCTTATAGGCATGAGTAGGGATGCTCTTGCCTCCACTTTTTGTTCCATCCAATCCCCAACTGATGGTACCATACCCATTCTGATTGAGTCTTCTCCATCTTATTTCACTCTCCATATGCCATCTCTAAAAACCCTGTCACCAACACATATAGAAGTGTAGAAGTGGGCTTTCTTAATTTTCTGGTGGTTTTTCAGTCTAGTCCATTTGACATCAGAGCACTAAAGCAAATAAAGCTAACAAGTATTTGCAGAATATTTGATAGCTATAATACATAGATTTCTTTCACCAGCTCATGGGCCATTCCTAGGATAGACCATGTATGAGCAACAAAATAAATCTAAAAAATTGAATTATACCATGCTTTTTTCCTATGGCCACAATAGAGTAAAACTAGAAACTAATAAGAGGAACTTTAAGAAATTATACAAATACGTGAAAATTAAATAACACTTTCTGGAATGACCAATGGATCAAATAAGGAAATCAAAAGGAAGACAAAATAGTTTAAAATATGTGAAAGGGTATCAGTGTATGTGAATTAATGCACCTTCTATCTGGCAAATATCATGTAACCCTTCTATTAATTACAATAAAAAAATATATGAAAAAAAACAAGTAAGAAGTCCATAAGACTCCAACTCCAAAATAATCAACAAAAAGCCAGACAGAGGCATGCTTAAATCAAAGCACCCACTATGATTAAAGAAGACAACAAAAGTGAGAGAGTGGAATTCAGGAAAAAAAAAACCTGTTGTAAGAAAATGAACAAAACTGACAAACTTAACCACAATAACGCAAAAGGGAAAAGATCCAAACAAATAAAATCAGATGTTTAAAAGATAATATAACTTAAAAAAGATAATATAACTGATTATAAGGAAAAACAAAGAAAACTACAAACTATTATGAGTAACTAAATGCTGAGAAACTGGGAAATCTACAAGAACTGGACACATTTTAAGACACTCTACCAAGATACCACATAGAGTCTACCAAAATGCACCATGAAGACAGGAAATCCAAAGAGACAAATGACAAGTCATAAGATTACATTAGTAATAAAATTTTTCCAAAATATAAAGCCCAGATCTTGATGGCTTCACTTCTAATCTCATCAGACTTCTAAATAAGAAATAATACCAGGATTTCTCAAGCTAGTCTAAGTACTAAAAGGAAAAGAACCCTTACAAACTCATTCTATGAAGCCATCATACTCTGGAACCAAACTAGACAAAACATATAAACAAAAGAGAAAGCATACAGCCAGATTTCCAATAAATATAATTGGTAAAAATTCTTTCACAACTCAAATCCAACAGTATTTCAAATAAGTATACATTATGATCAAGCTGGATTTATACCAGGAATTGAGAGATAGTTCAACATATGCAAATCAATAAAATTAGCACACATATTATTATCAACAGAAAAAAAGGGATAAAACAATACCATTACCTCCACAGGTTCAAAAACTTCAATAAAAATCCAGCACATCTTCAATATAAGAACTCTACAAAAATAAATGGAGAAAGAATATACCTCAACACAATAAAGGTTAGATATAACAAGCCCATAACCTACATCACACCGAATGAGAAAAGCCTGAAATATCATTTAAGATAATAAGTATACTAATTCTTTATGCTCAAGAACATCCAATTTTCATGATTCATATTCAAAAAGTAACGGATGTCTTAGCAAGAACAATAAAACAAGACAAAAAAGTTAAGCACATCCAAAAATAAAAGAAGCAAATATTTTCTTATTTGTGAACAATATTATTTGATATACAGTAAAACTTAAAACCGCACAAGAAAACTTAGAACTGAAAAAATAAAGTACAGACACAAACACAAAAAAATGACACATCTCTCTGGTAATTAGTGTGCTAATTATCTTAGACTAAACACTGTTTGCTACATATATACTTGTATTTAAATGGCATGATGAGCCCTGTAAATGTGTGTAATTTATGTGCCCATCAAATTGGTAAATCCATTTTACAATGAGAAAGAATTTTCTATAATTGATCAATTAATCTTCTATCTTAGAAAAAAGAAAGGAACATCTAAAATAAGCATACAAAAAGAAATAATATAAATAAATCAATAATCAATGAAATTGAAAATAGAAAACACACAGAGAAAAATTCTACTTAAGAAGTATTAGACTATCCAAATCATCTGATACTTACTAAAGAAACTGAATCAGTAATCAATGATGTTACAAAATGAAGGCAGCAAGCTTCAATTGTTCTCCAGTGAGTTCAAACAAACATTTAAGGAAGAAATTAAACCAATTCCTATAAGCTATGTAGAATTTAAGGAACCAAGGTAATTATATCTTGAATCAAGAAAATGGGGGAAATGATTTTTCAAAAATATAACCTTAATCAAGGGTGTGATGTGGCTCATGATAATAGCCTGTGATGGCTCAATCTGCACAGAAGTAAAACACTAGCCACTCCACAGGGTTGTTCTTTCTTGAGGCAAAAAGCCCCAGTCTCAGAGTGAGGACTGTCTCCTCAGGAAGTGATATAACTTTTGAGGAGAGTCAGGCTCACTGAAAGAGGACAGTTTCCTAGAGAAAGTGGATACCTGAATACTTGTAGAAGCTGGCACACAACATCTGGACACAAGGATGAATTTGCTTGTTAAACAAGAGTCTAAACAAAACATCATTAAATTACTACAAGTAGTGAAAGAAAGGAGAGTATATTCAACTCATAATTCTTGGAAAATATTCAATTAACCGAAAAAACATAAATCTTAAACCCTCTTCATGCTGTGGCAAACTTTTCAAGTCCATGTAAATTATATATACATAGTAAAGGTAATAGAATACATGTGTCTAGAAAAAAAACATACTATTCTCATATTTTTCAATAGTACAAAATTTCTTCAAGATTGCATGCACACACAATAATTATCCTAATGAAAATGGCTAGTGAAATTTGTTGAATATATTTTAAAAACACAAGGAAGGGAATGAATAGGCAGCCAGAAGTGTGGCTTAATGGTAGGGCGCTTGCCTAGCATTCATGAAGCCCTGGGTTCCATTTCTCAGTACCACAGACACAAAAAAAGCCAGAAGTGGTGCTGTGGTTCAAGAGCCAGAGCACTAGCCTTGAAAAAGCTCAAGGACAGTGTCTAGGCCCTTGGGGGGGGGGGAGAGAGAGAGAGAGAGAGAGAGAGAGAGAGAGAGAGAGAGAGAGAGAGAGAGAGAGAGAGAGAGAGAGAGCGCGAAGGAGGGAATGGATAGATAAATAGGCAAGCTATAAGAAGGAAGAAAATGTCTGCAATTTAGGTATTTCACTGAGGATGTGCCCAGAATATGTCATACATTTTTATAAAACAATAAGAAAAAGACCAACACCAACATCTCTCTTTTTTCCGTCAGTTGTGGGCTTGAACTCTTGACTGGGGCATTTTCTAGTAGTTAGTTGGAGATGAGAGTTTCTTGGTGTTTAGTGCCCAGCCTGGCTTTGAACCGCCATCCTAAGATCTTAGCCTCCTGAATAGCTAGGACTATAGGCGTGAGCCACCACACCTGGCCCAACATCTCTTTCACAAAATGTTTTGTCAAGAGGCACTAATAACCACTTCCAAATGATTAATGAACACATGATAGAACTCTCAAATTCATCAAATATATAGAGAGATATGCAGATATGTAGATAGATATAGAGATATATACATCTATAGAGGTAGATAGCTAATAGAGAGATAGATATATATCTGAGTGAAAACACGGAGCAATATGTACCATATCTATCCTGTCATTGAGTCATGGGCCTAGGAAATGCTAATTATATCTTGTAGTCCTTATAAATAAGAGATACTATATCATTACTCCACAGATCTGAGGCCTTACATGAAATGGTCTTACAGACATCAGAGTGCTCTACAAAGGGTGCAATAGTTCAAAATGGTGACGAGACCTAGCCACATTTCATTCAGAAAAACAGTGGTTTTCTGAAACCCCCAGCTTTGCTGTGGTTTGGAAACCAGAAATTGGGATTCTTTTATTTTTTAAACAAGTTTTATTTTTATAACACGAAGAAATACTGAGTTGTTTGGTGAATTTCCCACTATCCAAGCCTCTTGCTCCTTAAAATAATGCCAAGGAATTCCAGTGGTCTAGAGCACATGTGGCTTGGCAGGTGCTTAGTAACTTAAAGGCACACAAGGCTTTGTCAGATTGTATCAAACTACTCGAATCATAACCTTGTGGAACCAGTTCATGTTTACCTTAACTCCATTCCAGGGACATCTGGGAATCTCTTGAAAAATAAATAATCGATCATGGGTAAGAAATCTGATAAAGTACTTATGACATTGGCATTCATATCAAAAGAACTTATTATGGTAGATTCTACTATAGCACACATTATAGAAATTAGAGACCATTTTGGCTATCATTTCAGAATATCACAGAATAGGCTAAGATACTGGAAATGCAAAGCATTTAATTAATGAGTACATTGTGAGGGCACTATGATGATTGTATGTGAAATGTCACCATCTGGCAGTCAAATAGCTTAATTGTTTATAATTCTGAGTTTCTGATCATGTGGTAGAATACATTCCATAGCTCCTTCTGACAGAATAATTCCAATGTGTCATTTCATAAGAATACTGAACTGGATCCCAACTTGGCTAATATTTGAATCCTACAAATTCCCAAAAGGTTGCTTTTGATGGGAATCTGGCCCCACTTCTCTAAAATGTTCATGTTTAACCTCTACAAACTTGACTGAAGAACTATCTAGCCCAGATTCTGGTTTTGATCCAATAGGTCATCCTGGGCTGGAAAGAAGGAAGGAAGGAGGGAAGGAAGGAAGGAAGGAAGGAAGGAAGGAAGGAAGGAAGGAAGGAAGGAAGGAAGGAAGGAAGGAAGGAAAGGAGGGAGGGAAAGAAAAGAGAAAGAAAGAAAGAAAAGATGATTCTCTATGAAGAAAAATGGGAATTAACGAAAGTTCAGAATAGTAACTTAAAATAATCATCATTTAAAGACTATCGTGTTTGTGCCTTAGGTCATCACGCTTCTGTAGCTGTGAGGATTTCCAAAGCCCACAGAAAACCCTTCATATACCATATCCATTCACATACATATAAGCACCACAGTCCTCTGAAATGCATGTGGCACTGACGTAAGAGTTTCCACTTGACAGTGTTAGCTGTCTTGAACACACATATTGCATACCTCTCTACCAGAAGACCTGTTAGAAATATGAACATTTTGGAGTTTCATCATAAAATCCTAAGTCCTTTATGGAATATTTTTTAATTCTGTCTTATAAAGTGGTGCTTGAAAATGAGAAACTATGAGTAAGCAAAAAGATAATTTTTCTACCTATAGATAAGTTATTTTACCTATAGATGGCCATGATTAATATGCTGATGCATGCCCTTCCAGCTTTCTATCATTAAGAATGGTAGATACTAAACACATTAAGCTACTGAGTAGGTGAACTACTACTAAACCAAACTGGAATGTGCTCAAATGGTAAAATACCCACTGGATGTCAAAACAGAATAAAAATATGCAAAGGGCTCATCAATAATTTTGTACTAGTTACAGTAAAATTATAATATTTTGGCTATATCTACTTTTTTGCCAGTCCTGGGCTTGGGCTCAGCACCTGAGCACTGTCCTTGGACTTTCTCAAGGCTTAGCACTCTACCACTTGAGCCTCAGCACCACTTCCAGCTTTTTTCTATATATGTGGTACCAAGGAATCAAACCCAGGTCTTCGTGCATGCTAGGGCAAGCACTCTACCACTAGGCCAAATTCCCGGCCCCTGGTTATATCTACTTTAATTTGATATGTTATTAAAATCAATTAGACCTGTGTCTTTTTATTTGCTGATACTAGGATGTTTACCTCGGGACCTCAGGCTTGGTGACCGGCCCTTAGCATTTCAACCACATCTCCATTTCAGATTTTGGGGGGAGGGAAATGATTATTTTGGAGATGTATTCTTCACACCTTTTATTCTTGTGTTGACTTTGAGTCACAATCCTCCAGGGTTCATACTCTTGAGTGCTAGGATGGTAAGGTATAAGGCACCAGCACTGCTGCTCTTTTGTATTTTAAAATATATTGTAGTTGAGAAATGTGATTTATCTGTGAATGTTATATTTCTTTTGTACTCAACTGTTTTAGAATTTACCTTTTTATTGTTGTCATATATTTGTCTGTGTGTGTGTGTGTGTGTGTGTGTGTGTGTGTTTGTGTGTTTGTGTGTGTGTCACTAGGCTTGAACTCAGGAACTAGGCACTGTCTCTGAGTTTTTTGGTTCAAGTCTAATACTCCTCTAATACTCCACCACGTGAGCCACAGCTCCACTTCAGCTGCTTGCTGCTTAATTAAGGATAAGAGTCTCATAGACGTTCCTGCCCAAGTTGGCTTCAAAGCACAATCCTCAGATCTCAGCTTCCTGAGCAACTAGGACTATAGGTATGAGACATTTGCTTGTTTGTTAACAAATTATTCTAACAATATATTTTAACAATATATCATGAAGATGTAAATATTTGTTTTAAAACCATTTTAATAATGTTCACTATTAATTTAGTATTTTGCTCATTCTTTTTTTAACTAATGCCCTAGAGTTGAACTTTTAGCCAGTTCTATGGTTTGAATGTGAAATGCCCCTTATATGTGTTGAAGAGCTGGTCTCTAGCTAATAAAAGTATTTGGTGGAGTTTGTGGAGGCCTTAAGATATGTGGCCTCAATGGAGAAAATGATTGCAAATATTCATGCCTTTGAAGTTTATACATGATCACCAGTGGTTTCTTCTTCATCTGTTTTCTTGTCAGTATAGAAAGAACAGGCTCAAACATACACGCTCCTATCACCAGCACACAAGGTCAAGTAGCCATGGATTAAACTCTCCAAAAACATAAGCAAAATAAATCTCTCCTTTTTAAAAAAAAAGATTTTTATCAGACATCTTATTATAGCAATTAAAGTAACTAATACAGAAATAGAGTTATTGTGAATTCCAGCACTTTTAGAACTAATTTGGGGAAGAAATTTAGAAAAATTGGAGATGAAGGCTAGACCTTACAATGCTGTAAGCTTAGGTTCATGGAAAAATCTGAAAGAAACTCAGAATATTGATTGAGGCCATGTTTACAAAGTTTCATATAGAAATGAGAACTCTATTGGGAATTGGACTAGAAGCCATTCATGGTATATTCTGACAAATAACTTGTATACATTCTGTCTGTGTCCCAGGGTTTTAAGAAAAACTTAATTTAAAACTGACACACTAATCTAGTAAAAGATATTTCAAGACAGTCCAACATTCAGTCTGCACCATGGATATCACTGGTTGCTATTATTCAGGTTTACAGTAAAAAAATTATAATAATAACACATACCTAAATGCTTACAGGTTAGACTAAAGAGATAATTTAATGAATCAAAATTCTCAAAGATTTCCTAGTAAATTTTATGAGCATTCTTGTTGGCATTTTGATTTCAAGCAACTAAGTTACAATGATTTCTCATGGCTTGGTGATACAAGAAAAGAGAAGAAAATTGGTCTCTCTACAAATGTATGCTGCTGACTTTCTTCTTGGCAAGTGGATTGGTAAATGTGTTACACAAGCCCAAAGATACCTTGGCCAAAAGCTCAGGAGAATGTTTTAAATTCAGCTTTATAAAAGGAAATTTGTCTTCTGTTATTTTAGAATTTGTTCTTCTTCTACTCGGTAATGTGGGTTAGATTTGTATATCTTTCTAAAATTCATATATTGAAATTCTAATTCCAAATAAGATGGTATCAGGAGAGGAATCTCTTGGGAGTTAGATAGTTCATCAGGATAGAGCCCTCTTGAATAGATATGGTAATTCTCTTGTGTAAAAATTAAAAGATTCTGTCTCTCCTTCTCTCTCTCCCTCTCCTTCCCTTCTTCCTCGCTATCTCTTTCCCTCTCTCTCCCACTCTCCTTCCCACCCTCTTTCTGCCCTCCCTCCCTCTCTCTCCCTCTCTCTGTCTCTCTCTCTGTCTCTCTCTCTGTCTCTCTCTCTCTCTCTCTGTCTCTCTCTCTCTCTGTCTCTCTCTCTGTCTCTCTCTGTCTCTGTCTCTCTCTCTCTCTCTCTCTCTCTCTCTCTCTCTCTCTCTCTCTCTCTCTCTCTCTCTCTCTCTCTCTCTCTCTCTCTCCTCTCTCTGTGCCATCTGTAATGCTGGAAGAGTGCCATAATCAAGTTGATGTCCTAATCACAGACTTCCACTATCTAGAAATGGGATAGATGATAGATAGATAGATAGATAGATAGATAGATAGATAGATAGATAGATAGATAGAGATAGATAGATAGACAGACAGATAGATAGATAGATAGATAGACATATGCGTGTGTGTTTGTTGTTTAAGCCATTCATTCTACAATCCTGTTGTATCAGCTTAATTGGCTAAGACATACTCAATTGCTGCTTCCATCTAGTTCTCAAGTCAGACATCATCCCTACATATGTCAAAGAAAGGTCAATGATGAGAAATACAAGAAAATGAAGAATTCTGTGCCTAAGAAATGGAAAGAAAATAGCATCTCCTGTGTTTTTGAGTAGGAAACACAGAATTTGAACAAGTTCATACCTATTTTTTAAGGCAACACCTACTGTATCCTTAGAGTGAGCATCTGGCATTTTTCAATTATTTCCAACCCTAAAGGAAAATCGGAAAAAACACTTTTCAATTTTTTACCCCAAGCTTTACTCCCTAGGCTTTAAAGTTAGCAAGACTCCACTATAACCCAACAAAAGTACGACTGTCTAAGAGAACCACTAGCTTACTTGATTATTGGCCTTCTTCCATATAAAGTTACATTATCAGAAGGAAAACAGACTTTCATATTTTTCCAAGTGATTTTTAAACTATCTGATAATAGCTGTTCTCTACCAAAAAGAAAGCGGGAACGATAAGAGAACAAAAAATATATGTTACTGAAAACAGTTGTCCCCATACCATAGACTATAGCTCCAAGAGAACTGATGGAATTAACTGGATAAAACAGCATAACATTAGTGGACCTACTGTGCAGCCCTAAGCAGAAGACATCACTCTACTTCAGTCAAAGGCATCCTAGTTTGAGGTTAACCCCAGATATTGCACACTGTTTAACTTACTCTATAAACATTTTACAAAAGTAAACCACATGCGTTTATTCAGACATTGTAAATGTGGGCAGAAATAAAATCCTACAACCTTCGTTGGTACTACATATATTTTAAGACAGTAAATAAAAGGGAAGGATCTATAAACACCCCCTCTCTTAAATATTTCTGGCTTCGTATGCAGTACTCTTGGTTTCTATTTTCCACCAAAAAATCTTTGTATCATGCAAAATGTAGGTCAACTTGTTGGTAAGTGCTAGATAAAAATCTGTTTATACCAAAAGTAAATGATACAATCCTTATACCCTGACACAGTCTTACAATATAACTCCTGCCACTAAGCTATTCGGGGTATACTCAATAAATTTAATTTTGAGAAATGCTTAATGTAGACATCTCTGGATACTCGATTATAATCACAATTGTATACCTTTATCTTGAGGGAAAATTCATAAAATACTGAAATTCACAAGGGCTTCGATTCCTGGGAATCAATAATGAACAAAACTGAAATCTTATACAGATTTTTATGAGTTTTTCTTAGGTAAAATCATTTTTTAAAAAAAAAAAGAATCCACATGGCACCAGGAAAATGAATGCTTTGGAGTAGAGGTTTTCACCATCCAGAAATGTGTCCAAGTCCTAATCCATAGTGTGATGGAATTAAGATGTGGGGCCTAGGAGAGTTAATTGTCTTTAGGTCTAACGATTGGAGCTTCTTCATTTGGATCAATGGCCTTGAGAAATCAATCAAAGACCTTCTCAACCATGAGGAAACAATGAGAAGGAACCTATTAAGATCTGGATCTTAAGTCCATTTGCTAAAGACTAGATTACCAAATTATGGCACTATTGGGAGGCGATGAAACCTTGGGGCTTCCTAGAAGGACACTAAATCATTGTGCCCATATCTTGGAAGGAGCTCTTGGGATGCCCTCCATTTCTAGTTGACATGAAGGGAACAGCCTGGTCTACTACCAGTCTACTAAGTTGCCCAAGACCCAAGCAAAAGAGACCAAGTGACCACAGTCAAACCACCATGGTATTTTGTCATAGTGACAACACAGCAGCCATCTAAAAACCAGGAAAACCAAATTCTGCAGCACTTTGATCTTGGATTTCCACCCTGCATAACTGTGAAAACAAATTCCTTAAGAAAAAAGTTAACAGTCTAATATTGAAAACATAGAAGCTACTGTCAACTTCAGATGGAACTGACTGTAGTTCATACCAGAACCTATTGATACATAATGCTTTCTTAATGGCAGTATACAAGACACTCAATATTGAAGTAGAAAATGGGCTAGTAGTGTCATACCATACTTTTTTGAAGTCCACAGAATCAATGTCCATCAAATTTGCATCACCAAAGGTGTTGTTCCAGACCTTCCTTTTGCTTGTTTTATTTTTGTTTGTTTTTTTGCTCATTTCCCTATTTCATACATGTCCCAAAGAGAGAATAAAAGGAAATAAATGTCAGCCTCACTGTTAGGAAAGTTTCTTATGTATAAGCAGTTAAAAATTCTTGGTAAAGCAGAGCCTAGATTCTATTTTTTGTTTTTAAACTTCTCTTGTCTGTACACAGGTGGCTCACAACTATAATCCTAGCTACTCAGGAGTCTGAGATCTGAGGGTCATGGTTCAAAGCCCACCTGGACAGGAAAGTTTTTGAGACTCAACTCCAAAATAAACAGCAAAAAGCCAAGTTGGTGGCATAGCTCAAGTGGTAGAGCACCAGCCAAGTAATCAGGTGATCCTGAGTTTTAACCCAGGTATCAAAAAAAACAACTTCTCAGTATTGGGGAACAAATTTAGAGAATTAAGAAGTAGGCATATTAAATAATAGTACCTTAAAATTTTTGGTATTCTGATAATATTCAATTTTTCTTTCTTAAATTTGCATTGAAATGGGATTTCATTCCAGTTATAATAACGTGTTCTTTGGCTATTGAAGCTGCCTTGTAAAAATTTAGAAGCTGTGGTTGATACCTTTTGAGAAAGCATCTTATTTTATTTTTTAATATTTTTTATTGTGATTAATAGAAGGGTTGCATTATATTCACCAGATAGAAGGTGCATAACTTCACAAACATTGACACCCTTTGTCATAACATGGTCCCCATTTCCCTCCCACCCTCCCCCCGCTTATCTTGATTCCCCTGCTTCCCTATCCAATTTCAAATAACCAATTAAGCACATATAAAATATATCAGATAACAAGGTGAAATATTGTAACAATATGAGATAACCAAAGGATGGCAAAAGAGATGAGAGATAACATAGTACATTAAGGACAACAGTCACTCATTATGTGGCTTTTGTTTCCTTCTCCTGGAGGTCCTTACATTTAGTGTCATACTATTTGGCCTAATGTCTCTAGATTTTGTTCTATTGTGAATGAGAAAGCATTTTAATATTATGATTTTGATAGATTTTCATGGGTTGCATTGTAGCATGAAGAACACATTTAAATAAAACAAAGTTCTGAATCAAAAAAATTATTAGTAAAATAAGATGTTATAAAATATGTTGACATTCTTGTACCTAAAACCTGGTTGTACTCGTAGCTTTCCTGGAATTTGGAGAGAAATCATTAACCACCACACTACAGATCTGCCTCAATGGCCACGTATCAATCATAAGTCACTCCCAAAGCATTTAGAGCAGTTAGTTGGGAAGGGAGATACAAAGAGTTGGGCTTTTACAAGTCGCTGGAAACAATTCAAAACAAACTGAAAGAACAAGACAACAGAGATGGATAACAGATAGAAAGAAAATAGATGATCGATAAGTAGATGAGAAATAGACACATACATACATACATACATACATACATACATACATACATACATACATACTTACATAAATCGACATAACACTTGCATAGTTCTTGCCTCAGTGGTATTATCTATAACCATTCAAGCTTTGCAGTGTGACCAGCAGAGGGCTGAGCTATGTGATAGGAGGATGTTCAGCATAACTCTGTAATTTGGAGCAGGCCCTGTACTGAGTAGTCTTCTTGTTTTAGAGTACTTAAAAAAAAGAAAGAATGAATGAATGATACTGGGAATTGAACTCTGGGCCTTATGCTTACTAGGCAAGAATTTTCAGTCCAGGTAATCTTGAAATGAATCCAGTTAGTTGTCTAGCAATGTTTTTTACTGGTGCTCCATGAAGGAAAGAACTAAAAACAAAGCCAGCTCTCTAAAACAAAGCAATTGGGTAAGCCAAAAGAAGGTAAGATTGAAAATCTGCCAACTATAAATCTGTAATATATATAATTTTACTAAGATGATGTGGATCTGATGTTTATGCATGTACAAGGCATATCCTCTAGGCCTTTCTAACCAAAATGATCCTCATTAATCTCAACCACTGGATTCTAGCATGTTCTAAACTTCTATGATATTCCCATTGCAAGTAGGATCTCTGTTGTAAAGTATCAGGTTTTCGTAAGGACTCCACTAGATCTGGTTTTGATCCAAACTGCAGCATAAACTAGATCAGCTAGTCTCAAACAAAGATGAGCTTAAATAATATGTAGCCCTCTGGCAAGTATGCCCTAGAGTAAAAATCAAGTTCTCAGTTGCAAGCAGTATTTCCTCCCAAGACTTGTCTGGGTTATAAACCAAATTAATCGGAGGTCTCTAATTCAGAAACAGGAAATGAAGAAAATCTGCCCTTCTTATAAAAATAGTATCACATCCTTCCTGTGCATACTTCAGAAATAAATATTTTACTTCCTTATGGTGATTTAAGTGCCCTCCACTATTTTCCTTTGGAACAAATCTCACCAAAGGCTGGGCCACCCTTTCTCTGATAAACCTCAGCAGTCTGGCTGGCTCGGAGGTTTCAGCTTGGGTGGCCAGGGAAGGATACTTCACTGGATTCAACCTTGGAGAGAATCTATCCCAAAATGTGAGGACTCCAGACTAATCCTAAAGGCCAAGGTTCTAGTTTTTAAGTTCAGAAATGCTGTGGGAAAATCCCAAGATTACAAAAATATCAAGTGGGTGTTGAAGCCTATGAAGTGTCCCATTCTCCACAAATACGGTAGGAAAGGAGGCAAGCCAACCATGAGATTGGCCTCAGGGATTACAAGTGCACAGGTCTAGGGACCCTGGCCTTTAAAACTCTCAAAACCAAGAACATGGTCTCACGGAATTCCAGAAATCTTTGGCTGTCATCTACAGGCCAGCAGTGAGCTAAATGAGAAGACAGAAATAAATGAGGAATGGAGTGGCTACTTACTAACTTCCAGAAATTCATCATCTGAAAGATTCTTTGTCATATGTTTTTGCTTATTAATTTTTCTAGTTTGGGCTCTTTTCGAGCTAATTTTTATGACATAAGAGTAGAAATCCCTTTGCATACAAGCATTCAGTTGCTCCAATACTATTTATTCTGAAAATAACTCTTGGTTTGCCTGGATAATTTCCTAAAAATCAATGTGAGTCCACTTCAGGACATTCTACTCTGTTTCATTAAGTCATTTGTCTATCTTTATCCATAATACACTATCTTAGTTGCTTTAGCTTTATCACTGGGAGTTGAAATTAGGTCACGTAGACCTTTGTATTTTTCAAAATTGTGCTGTTTTTATTTTAGACCCTTTGCATTTCCACATAAAACTTTTCAGCAGTTTATCCAAAATAAAGCCTACTGGTATTGAGTGAAGTTTGAGTTTACTAATCAATTTAGAGAGAATTAGCACTTTCACCACATTGACAGTTTCTTTTGCGGAGATATTTTGTAGACCCTATACCTATTTGAACTATCTTTCTAAGTGTTTAGGGGAATTTTTAACAAGACAATGTCTTTAACACACTCTGTTCTGTGCAGCATCCAGTACCGAGGACATAATTCATGTCAAAACTTAATATTCAAGAAATTATATACCTGCATGTCATAGATTCTTTTAAAATGATAGGAAACTTGGGTCATTCCCTCTGAATTGTGCTAGACATCATTCAATCTATATACTGTGTAGTCTTTAGATACTTATCCTGGGATTGTCTAGTTTTACTTTTATTTAAGGAAAGACACCTTCGCTTACCACCTTCCCGTCTTGAAGAGGATAGATCCTAACATGAACTGTCCACAGCATTTGATCTCTGAATAAGAGGGAATGTGAAAATCTCAAAGCATCCCATCTAAGGTCTGCCTAATGAAGATAAACATAAGAAAATATCTCATAAATTGCACCTCATCTGACATATGGTGAACATTACTACTCAACAATCCAGGTTGCATAGAGTCCAACAATCAAAAAGGGAGTTTGCCATAAATAACGCAGCTTTGCTGTAAACCAATTAAATATAAACCTCATTTGTGGACATTTGGCCATACTTTACTGTGTAATCTCAAGGGTCATTTAGGAGGAGGGCTGAGATCCAGTATAATTTTAATGTGCATGAAGGTCCCCTTCAAGTGTGTACACTTTTACTTTCTGAATTCCCAGGAGCCTCAAGCAATTTTTCCTGCTTCTTAGAAGTCATCATTGAGCTGTTCTATGTGTCTAGTATTTCTCTTCAAAGTGTCCTAGAATAGTAGTTTTTTCTGAGCATATTCTTAAAAATCTTCTAAACCAATACCCTTGTTTCACAACAGAGAAGACTGAGGCGGGCACACCTAGCCAGAGTCATATGCTGTACAGTACTCATGCTAAAACTGGACCAGACCTCATATCTGCTATTTACTAACCTCAGTTGTAATCACAAAATATAGTATCAAATGACTGATTTAAATAAGTGTACTAAGACACTAATTATATACTAGAATAGCCTTGTCTATTTTTGAATTACAAAGTAATATATAAACATTGATATTCTAAAAGTTTCATACAATTGTGTGTGTGTGTGTGTGTGTGTGTGTGTGTGTGTGTGTGTGTGTATGTGTATGTGTGTATCTGTCTTGGTCCTATAAGGTCTTTTCACCACCCTCAACATTCTTTTCTTCTCCGATTGATGTTCATACATACAAAAACTTATTTGTCTACTGTTATATTATTTGTCTACTGTTTAGTTCACTAAATAAGGTTGAAGTTGACATATTACATACAAATCTTTAGCAGCTTTTCTAAAACCTCCCTTAGAATAGATTCCTGTAAGTAGAATTATATGGTCAAATGGTGTATGAAAAGTATGTGGCCTGAGATCACCTAAGAAAATTATTCACTACTCACTTGGCCCAGAAATCCACAAAATCATGCAAGTCAAGAAACTCAAATCTTTATGTTCACTTTAGGAACACCCAAAAAGCAACCCAAGCCACCAAGTAGATGCATATTCCCCAAATACCATGTGTCTGGAAGATGTCACTTTAAAGAAGCATGCTGTTGCTGCATTCCCATGGTGGAACTGGCAAGGGTGCCAAGGCCAAACAGTGAGGCTGGACACAGAGCTAATGGCCCAAAAACAGTGCCGATTTCTACTCCACATGCTTAAGAAGACGAGAGTCATGCTGATCTGCAGGGTTTGGATGTAGGCTCTGTAGTCACTGGACATATCCAGGTGAACAAAGCTGTGGTGCACCCCAGAACTTAAAAAACTTAGAGAATGATTAACCTACCCGTGAACTCACCCTGCCACATTGCCACGATCCTTCCTGAAGAGGAGCACAGTGTTCGTAAACCAGAAGAGGTGGGCACACAGAACAAAGAGGTATCCCAGAAGGACTGAAGAAACAAAACTTCAGACACAGGACTAAATTTAACATAAAATGAGTGTAGTTTTTTTATGTAGTGTGTTTTACCTGGTGCCATTTGAGCCCTTTCTCTGATTTTTTTTTTTCGGGGGCAGTGGGAGGAGCTGGGAATGGGACTCAGGTATTTTCCCAGTCTGGCCTCAGACCATGATCCTCCTTCTTATGCTTTCTGCAAAGTTGGGATTACATGAGTACACCACTGCTGCTGATCTTATGTTGAGGTAGAGTCTTGCTAATTTTTTCCCAAGCTTGCCTTAAACTGCAAACCTCCCCTCCTGAGCAGCTTGGATTACAGGCATGAGCCCCCATACTTTGCAAAGATGTTGAAATTTAAAGAGACAAAATACTTTGCAAAAATGGATTATGCTAACAAACTGACTGTCTGGCTGTCAGGTAATATTCCCTGGAGGGCTCTGGACTTTCAAAAACAGGATCTCTCTGTCTCTCTCTCTCTCTCTCTGTCTCTCTCTCTCTCTCTATCTCTCTCTCTCTCTGTCTCTCTCTCCCTCTGTCTCTCTCTCTGTCTCTCTCTCTCTTTCTCTCTCTCTCTCTGTCTCTCTCTCTCTCTGTCTCTCTCTCTGTCTCTCTGTCTCTCTCTCTCTCTCTCTCTCTCTCTCTCTCTCTCTCTCTCTCTCTCTCTCTCTCACACACACACACACACACACACACACACACACACACACACATTGGAGCAAACATCCTCTGGTGTAGTCTGGGCATCTGAGTTCACAGCATGTCTTCACTGTATAGGAATTCTGGAAGGCCCCTCTGCAGAGACTGAAGCAGAGCCATCACGAAGCAAAATGCATCCAGGCAAGAGATGATAGGTTTTGCCTTGCAGGGAGCCCCAGAAGTGATATCCAGGTTTACAGTGGAAAGGGAAGTTGACAGAGCTTGCTGATGGATTGAATGTGAGTTCAGAGTCTGGGGCCTGAGCAGCGAGAAGGATGTAATAGCCACGTATTGAGGTCAGGAGAAAAGGGAAGACTGGGAAGAGGATGTTTAATCATTTGGGTTCAAAAATGATACCCAACAAACTTAAGAAGAAAAAAATTGCAATTTAGCCGATCAGATACCGTTTGCAGGGAAATGGTACTGGAGCCAGCTGTTTCCCCGGGGAGTTTTCAATGGCTGCTGATTGGCATAAAGATTTCTGTGCATGAGGGCAAGGAGTTTGGCCTAGTGGTAGCGTGCTCACCTAGCATGCATGAAGCCCTGAATCCAGTTCCTTGGTTCCACATGCACACAAAAAGCCAGATATGGTGCTGCAACTCAAGGGTGCAGTGCTAGCCTTAAGAAAGATCCCTGTGTCAGGACCTCTCACTCTTTTCCTGCATACCCCACCAGGAAGCCTGAAGAGAGGGAGCAGTGAACGTAGAGGATAATTCTCTCCTTTCTTGGTCTCACTGGCCTGAAGGTTGGGTCGTCAAGAACATGCCGGGGCATGGAAAGGCCCCAGGTCTAAGGCCACAGCCTCAGAACAGTTGGTTTCACCATCAATTTAGTAATCAGGGGGTGATGGAGAGAGACTCATTCAACCTGTATTTTGGACGTTCTGTTTGTTTGGATTCAGGATTTTAGTGTTTTGTTTTGTTTTGTTTTAGATGGAGACCCATCACCCTTCTGAGATCTCAGTATTGAAGAGGGATTTTTTTTATACAGAGAGGGATAAAAATTTGACCTGATCTCCACAAATGGGAGATAGACTAGGTACTGTACCAGGAAGGAAATTTACAGCATTATGTAACATAGTCACTAAAACAGAAACCAATTCATCCATAGTCACTGGCTTTGTTTGTAAGTTATCTTCTGGTGCTACCAAGTATGCATTCAATCTAGTGTAAACTTGAGCTGACTTTATTCAAAACAACAGTGACAAAAATGTCCCCCTGCCTCCTATACTCCTTTTTAAGGATTCAGCATAACATAAATTCTTCTAAGCTGCTTTAAAGTCATTATGTACTATATTCATCTACAAATAAATAGGAAAGTATTCTATGGTAAGGAATGGGAATCAAAACACTGCAGATACAGCCAAGTTTGAACTATAGCTTGTTTTTATAAATAAAGTCTTATTGGAATACAGCCAGATCTATTCATTTCCGTGCACTCTGTGGCTGGTTTATGTTGCAGCACAGAGCTGAGTAGCTCTGTAGAGATGCTTATGGCCTCCAGATTTCAAATATTATTATCTGGCCCTTCCTAGAAAAAGAAAAGTTGCTAGGTATACTAGTGGGTTCTCACATAGTTCTCCACCCATCTTTGAGCTTGTTCAGTCCCATAGAACTTTCATACTTTACTTACATTAATGTACTATGTGTATGTTTTGTGTCCTCATACTTCAAGCTATTTCCTTTACTTATAACCATTTAGGTTTTGTTTTTGTTTTTAAATTTTATTGTCAGGGTGATGTATAGAGCGGTTACAGTTACAGTTGTAAGGTAATAAGCATATTACTTCTTGAATATTGTTACCCCTTCCCATGTTTTCATCCCACTTTCCTTCCCACAAGCCCCTCCCAAGTTGTAAAGTTCATTTCCAACATACTGCCTTGTGTATATCGCTGTTACATTGTTTCACCCTTTGTCCTTTGTCTCATTCTTTTACTCACTCACTTTTGGTTCACAATTTATATACACATTTTACATTTTGGTCATCAAAATAAAGAAGAAATATGCTAAGTGGCATTTTTCTCACTGAAAATGAAAGACACAATCATTCTCAAATCCTTGGTTAACAGTACTATTTCTCTTTTCCTTATTCCTGGTAAATATTATGCTTTGTGGTCACAGACATTTCCATCACACACAAAAAAAAACCTCTACAAACCCAGGATTACCTCACTACAAAAGAACCAAAGAAGAGACAGAATTAGGCTGAAGGAAAAGCTAAAGCAGAACTTTTCTTAATGATATCAAAAGACTTAGAAGTAACAAGGTATATTTCTTTCAAATACATGTACTCTTCTTTCCAGGCTATTGTGAAACTATCTTCAACATCCTTAAGGATGGTCTTTAAATGCAAAGGAAGATAGAACAGGTCATGAACATTAAAAAATCAATTTTAAAAATCTGACAATGGGGCCGGGAGTTTGGCTTAGTGGTAGAGTGCTTGCCTAGCATGTATGAAGACCCTGGTTCAATTCCTTGGTACCACATACATAGAAAAAGCTAAAAGTGGTGCTATGGTTCAAGTGGTGGAGCTCTAGCCTTCAGAAAGCAGCCAAGAACAGTGCTCAGCCCCTGAGTACAAGCCCCATGACTGGCAAAAAAAAAAAAATCTGACAATGTAAAAGATTTGTCTAAAACAAATTTAACAGTCCAAGAGAAAACACACATCTCTAAGAAGTACATGTGGAATTATGAGATACTCCTGCCTCAGGGTTAAACAGCTACTTAGTCATTGCTTTCCAACTGACGTAACTAGGATGTACTTGCGTGTATTATTTACAAGACCAAATACATGATTAATAAAAAGACGCAGTTTAAATATCCTTGTTTAATGTTTTTGTTATACAAGTGGACCCAGATTTGTGAATAAAAGTCGTTGGAGAAGTATGTGAAAACGTAGTATGAATCATTACCGATTTCCTGCCTTCCCCTTTCCAGAGAAACTCGTGCTCTCTCCCAAGTGAAAACACATAAAAAGTTGACAATGATGATGAAATGATGCATTGAAAAATAGACATTTTTCTATTTTTTAAAAATCTGCAACACAAAGCCTTCTTCACTAAAATGCCCATATGCCAATTAGGTTCTGAAGGTACAAGTGATTCATAGTTTAATATAGTTACAGATAATTTTAAAAGGAGCCCGTTTTGTTTAAATGATGTGAAACTCTTAGCCAATCCTTGAAACTGCTGCTTGCCCGGGAATGCTGACTTTTAAAAGGCGAGATCGTTTTTTGGTAGCTTTTAACGAGTTTCATGAGGGGGAAAGGACTAAATTCTCTCTTGAGACTCCTATCTAAATTATTGTGGTCCTGCTATTTGATTGAATCTAATAATTACTCAAGTTAAAAAAAAAACAATTTTCAAAAGTTTGCCTGTTGTTGAGAGATTACACCATTTCTAAAGTGTTCATATTCAGAAGTCCTGCCAAACTAAAATCCACTATTTGGGCTTTTTCCTTTTTCCATGTACTATAGGAATTTGGATATTGAATTCATTTGCTCCTTGCCTGATTCCCTGTCTATAATGGGTACCCTCTATACAGCCAACAGAACTGAATTTGGTCAAAAATGAAAGACAATATCTATCTGGAGCTTCTGATCTTCTCTCTATATATTTCCTTTTAAAATTTTGATATTTTTTCCAGTAATCCAGCATCTCATGCTATGCTATGTGTTATCTATTGTAATCACTCAATGACTGAAAACAGTAAACATGCATTATTTTACAGTTTATGTGGACCAGGAGATTTGATATAACTTACAAAAATGGTTCTGCCCTGGGGACCAAGACATTAGAAAGGGTATCAATGTATGTGAAGTAATGCACCCTTTATCTGGTGACTATAATGTAACCCTTCTATTAATTACAATAAAAATATATGGGAGAAAAAATGGTTCTGCCCTGAGATTTCTCATGAAATTGGAGCTAGATATGAACTGAGGTTATATTCAGCTGACAGCATCTTGATATCTGGAGAATCCACTTCCAACATGGTTTCCTTGCATATTAATGCTGGATTATTGGAGAAGGCTCAGTTCTTCACCACAGGAAACTCACTGTAGGGCTCTTTGAGCATCCTTGTAATATGGTGACTGGCTTCTCCCAGAATGCTTGGGCTTGAATCTCACCTAGCATGGGTAAGGTAGAATTAGCACAGAAAGTCCCACTTGGGAGTCAGTTCCTCAATGTCCTTTAGTTTGCACAACAAGAAGGGACAATACAGGGTGACTAACAGAAAGTGACACTTAATGAGACTCATCTAGGCAGGTATTACAGACCCCAAGTACTCAAGGCCTTCCACATTTGACCTGGCCACCTTTTTCCTAGCTCTTCTCTCCAGATGGTCTCTTTCAATTATATAAGTGTTTTAAGTTTATTTTCTTTGTTCACTATTCTTTACTAAGTATAGCTTTGTTGATCTGTTTAAGTTAATTTTTGCTAGGGGGGTTCAGTGAATGTTGCAGGAGAAGCCTATAGCTTCTAGCATAGATTCTTCATCAGAGAACAAAAAGCCAAAGTCTTAATTAAACACTGACTCTTAGGGAAGAAACATCAGGTATACTGTAAACACCTGGGCAAAATGTCCTGTTATTTAGTCTTGGAAAATCTCATCATGTAGGCATATACCTGCTTCAACAACTCCAAAGTCTGAGTTTACAGAGACAATTGGACAATAGGCTAATTCTAGTCACAACAAGTTTTTTTACTTCAGACTATTCCCTGTGCATATTTGTGCATCCTTAGAGCCTGGCAGACAGTAAGCATTCAATAAGTCTGGTTAAATGAAAGAAGAAAGGTCCAGACAGACTTGATTTCTGAATAAATGACAGCGCTAATGTAGCTACACACCTGCTTTAATGGAAACTCCAATAGTACAGCTTCAAGTATGAAAGGCAAAAGAAGAATGCGTCAACACACTTTAGGTCAATGCAATACACTGACTATTAGAAAGAACAATTAAAAGCAGACTTCTGTGAAGTTTAAAATGTCAGGGATGGATGACTTCATTTGAGTTATGGCTTTGAGATTCAAAAATAAAAGAATTACAAGCCCTAATTTTTAGAGACTGACAATAATAATTCTATATGCTGAGCATCTACATCCAATATTGTATTTCACACGCTTTATCAACCCTCTTTCAACAAGCCCACGGGACAGACAGACATTAGAAACATCAGTCAGAAAGGACAAAGGGTGAAGAAAATAGAGATGGAGAACTTGGATTCAAACCCAGGTTTATTTGACTTCAAGCACAACCTTTTCCTCCCACGCTACACTGACTAACCTTAATTAACAAAGCACCTTGCACCAGGCCAGGGAGGAGAATGGTGAGTTCAAGACCAACCTAGGCCCCATAGGGAAACATCGTCTCAAAAACAAAGTCCCATTGACTAAAGTAGGACCTTAGTTCCATGACTTTCTTAATAGTTGCCAGGCTAATGTGTACAAGTACTTTCACATGAGGTAAGAGCAACTGTGAGCTTGCTCCAGCTGCTATTCTGCTATCCATGGGGACTACAGACAGTTCATCATACATTTGAAGACACATAGTTGGGGTAAGGTTCACCTCATAACTTGAAAACTGTACAGTTTGATGGGAAGAAGGTAGAGAAAAATGACATAAATGAATTTCTTAAAACAATAAGTTCAAACTAAAGAGAGACTTATCAGAAGCAGAAAAGCATATGAGAAAATGTTCATCACCTATGGTCATAAAGGAAATGCAAACAAAAACAACCCTAAGATACCACCTTACCCCAACAAGAATGGCCAAGATTTTGAACTCAGACAATGACAGTGGCTGGCAGGGTTGTGGAGAAAAAGGAACCCTACTACACTGCTGGTGGGAATGCAGACTAGTTCAGCCACTCTGGACAGCAGCGTGGAGGTTTCTTAAAGAACTGAAAATAGACCTTCCCTGTGATCCCGCCAGACCACTTCTGGGCATCTACCCTGAACATCATGACCCAAGCTATGATAAGGACACCTGCTCAGCTATGTTCATCTCTGCACTATTCACAATAATCAGGCAATTGAAACAATCCAGCTGCCCTACTGCAGATGAATGGATACAGAAAATATGGTATATATGCACAATGGAATTCCACATAACCAATAGACAAGATAAAATAATGGCATTCGCAGGGAAGTGGATGAATCTAGAGCGAATCATGTTGAGTGAGACAAGTCAAGACCAAAGGAACAAAAGGCGCATGGTATCCTTAATATGTGGCTATTAAATCCAAAGAGTACAAGAGCGAGGACTCAATAACTTCATACCCAAAGCTATGGACATGGTAATGGAAATATAAACAACTATATAGACATAAAAACCTATGACTCTATAGACATAATGTTTTATTTCATAAATTAATATGTTTCTATGACATACAAACCCTTAGCCTAATTGTGATTAAGTTCTAAATACTAAGTCCCAGTGATTGTGAATAGAGATTCCCTCCTTGAACACTTGTTTGTTAAACTTGTCATTTAAAATATGATGTAAAAATCAACGTTAATAAATTCTTTAAAAAAATAAGTTCAATTAATTTTTCCATCAGGGCATATGGAGACAGACCGAAAGAACCAAATTTTTGTATGCCACTATCTTTAACTTTCATGCCAACATGCCTATCTGCATGAGAGCTCAAAGTTCTAATGAAGGGTTTAAATTTAAAATAAAAGAAGTATTCTCCACATCCCTATATGGCCACAAAGCATATAACCTTCAAAGAGAGGAGAAAAAATCACCAACAAACCCCACAGGTTTAGAGTTTAGAATCATAATGCATTAAGTACACCCACCAGATTACTCAGTGCTGAGAAGCACAACCAATCCTTAAGAACACATAAAGAATAAAAATAAGAAATACATTCCAAGCATATCTAATCTTTCAATCAATTAAGAATAGTAGATGTTTGTGTCTTAAACTTTCACAACAAACTTATTTTAAACATTTACTTTTTCTTTTTTTTTTTTGGATGTCATTGACAACTAACCTTCAAGTCATTTAGAATTTCAGTAGCTTTTTTTAATATTTTTTATTGTAATTAATAAAAGGGTTACATGATATTTGCCAGATAGAAGGTGCATTAATTCACATACATTGATACCCTTTCACATGTCTTGGTCCCCATTACCCTCCCCCCCACCCCCCCATCTTGGTTTTCCCCCTTCCCTATTCAGTAGCTTTTACATTTCAACTTTTCTTGGCAATGGAGAATGCAAAGAAGTCTAGGAGTTGTCTCTTGCTTTTGATCTTCCCCTCTTGAATTTGATCTTGTATTCAAGTCATCTGAAAAGCTTGTTAACTTCAGCCTTGGAATTTCTGATTCATCAGATCTAAGAGGGAACCTAAGAAATTGCAGTTCCCACAAATTCTCAGATGTGTGTATTCAGTGGTTACACTTGGAGAACAGCTTTTGGGGGATTACATGTCTAGCCCAGGTGAGGAAGCAAGACACAAAGATATGAAGTAATCATTTGATGCAATAGCAAAGAGCACACATTAGCTCAGAGAGGCATCAGAAAGTGAGTGAGGCAGGATGGCTCTCAGTGAATGAGTACTAGAAAGAAGAAGAAAAACACCTGTGATCTATATAAATGTGTTGTGCGCCATCAACAACCAACTCAGTCTGAGCACAGCTTCTCCACTGACCAGAAATAGCTAGTATGTTTGAAAAGATACACTGAGCCAGTGAATGAATGCAGAGAACCATCAAATAAAGACTACAGACTCAAGAATCCCTGGGGTCCTAAGAACCAGGAAAGGTTCTATAGGGAAACGAGAATGATTTTAGAAAATATTTAATCAATGTTTTAGTGAAAATTAAATGACAACAGCCTGGGTAACCACAACTTCGATGGGTACAGAGAGAGATGAGACAGGGGAAGGAGGCCAACTACATGGTCAGTGCTGTGATCTAGGTCTGCAGTGGTAAAAGCAGAAAGGAGGTAAAGGGCAATGACTATCAAGAGGAAGAAATAAATGGAGACAGAAAATGCAGTGATATTCCTGGTATGAAAACCACTGCAAAGAGAGAGAAATCAAAGTTTACTGAACTCTACAACTGAAAGGAAAACATTTTACTCCATTTAACAATGCCCAAGTATTTCTGCTGACAATATAATATCAGAAGGTACTGACTTTTAGGGAGGAACAAGAGAGTCTATTTTGGCAAGTTTCAAACTTTCCTTAATCTTACAGGGTCAGGATTTCACGTCTGAATCTCATTTGTGTCCAAACCCATTTAAACTCTTTAAAAAGTGATTTCCTGTGTTAAATTAGATGAAAAAAATGTATATTTTTAAAATTATTCAAAAGGCTTAAATACTTCTGAGACATCAAACAAACTCTTCAGAAATAATATTTTGATGATTTAAATAAAATTAATCAGAAACATATGGATTGAATTTCCTTCCAAATACACATCATGTTGAGAGAGTAAGGATAATATCGCTCTTTGAGCAAACCCAAAATGGCTGAAAAAGTCTTCAAATGTTCAAACTCCAGCCTGACTTGTCTTGCCCTAGTTTTTATGCTATTTAATATCAAAATTTTCCAGGCCATTTTTACTTTTTATAGCCCATGAATCATGACATGGGCTTCCCACAAGGCATATTTGTGGGCTGTTTGGAGGTGTCTATCTGCCAGATAACGGTGTGAAGCTGAGTGTGCCATGAAAGCTCCCACACACCCCCACCAATGCCCACTGTCAACAGTTACCTGTGATTGTCAATTTCCAACTTGGAAAGAGAGGGTGATCTGGGTGAGCCTTCCTCCTGAGATGGGAGGGGCTAGCCTGCTAGTATGCCAATTGTAACTCACTGAGCCACGGTTATGCACACTGAGAAAAAAAGCAGCATTGAATGGCCTGTGCGCCTTACTAACTTATATTTTCTGATTTCCTTATAGTACAAACTCCATTAAATTCATCTTCAACCGTGGTATTCCTATATCCCTAATCTCCACACCACTGATTTTTTTTTGCCAGTTCTGGGGCTTGAACTCGGGGCCTGGGCCCTGTCCTTTAACAATTTTTGCTCAAGATTAGCACTCTGCCAGCCACTTGAGCCACAGTGCCACTTCCAGAGCTGTGGTACTGAGAAATTGTACCCAGGGCTTCCTGCATGCTAGGCAGGCATTTTACCACTAGGCTACACTCCCAGCGAATACATTATTGATTCTTATACCCTTCAAGCCCCAGCTCCTCCTTTGAGAAAAAAAAGAGGTGAGGGGGGTAATAATTATCTATTAATTAGCTATATTAATTCATATTATCTTCACAACCTGGGAGTAAAAGAACTAATTACTTTACAGAACCCTTATTATCACCCAAAAAGAGAGTTCCCTGTGGGCCACAAATAGTAGCCAAGACAGGATTAGAGTGCAAGTTTACTGATTTCCTTCCAAGATTTTACACACCACATGACAGGAACTCTTAGATGATTTCTTTCTTACAAGTGACTGCATGACTCCCCAGAGACTGTCCTTTCCTTTCAAATAAAAGGGTGCTATTACTTAGGTAATTGTTCATTATTTATCCTTCTTGCTCATCAGTTTGCTCTCCAATTTCTGTAACACATCACCTAACATGTTCACAGTTCATCTTTCTAGAGGATGATGTAGGCAAAGATTGTATTATTGGTCAGAAAAGCAATTCCACACTGTTCCTATCACTGTCCATGGCTTTCTACTGCTGAACCAACTCCTAGGTAAAGCCAGTTCTCTCCTTAACAGTCATGTAGAATTGAGGGAAATTACTCACCACTGGGGATGATGGTGGTGGTGGTTGTTGTTGTTGTTCTCTAGGTGAAATATGTCAGTGCCTGAAAATAGTTTGGTTTTTCTACAATTGGCACACGCTCCTAACATCTCATAGCTGGAGTCGGGGAGTATATGAAACATCTGACAACACACAGGCTAGTAACCCAAGGACCAAGGATTATATGGCTCCAGACTACCACACAACCACATTTTGAGCCGTGTTTCAGCCAGGAGGAAATGTGTATCTATTTGAGAACGTAAGGATATCTTGAGATTTCCAGATTAGAGTTTCACAGACTCTCCTGTGTGATAGCATTTACTCAACAGCTATCATATGCCAGGCACTGTTCTGAGTACACTTGCCAAATTTTCAGCGTAATCATCTTCCCGCTTGGGTATTAGAAACATAGGATGCTGTTGTCTTATGAGGGTCTAGTCAGTGGAAGTCAGAGCCTCCAGCCAGAAATGTTCCTGAGCAAGCTACCTTATAGACAAATAAAACTCTGAACCAATTGGAAGGCAAGGTGTGTCTCACCCACTCAGAGGATCAACAAGAGTCATTGGACATGAAGGAGAACTTTCAAGAGATGAATGCACTGTCAGTGCCCTGGAGCTATCCAAGACAAACTAGACAGGCATCTATAAAGAATTCTTTGCAAAGTGAAAAGTGGCCACGTGGTTACTTTTGTTGTTGTTGTTGTGCTGCCAAGTGAAAAGCAAACTATGTTTTAAACATTTCAAGAAAAAAAAATCCCCTTTGATATCATGTCTGATTCTCTTTCACCAAAATGTCATCTTGTTAAGTCGGCGTGCTGTCCACAACCTGGCAAAAGCTTCTTTTATCAGTATTATTTCGACTTTGAACACATTCCTTTCATTTAAGTCAGTATGACTGGTTTGTATAAAACTATTGGAAAAACTCTTGGGTTTCAGAATGATAGAAAATCCATTTTAAAAAAAATCAAACTAGCTTTCTCATTTCCGGGAAATCTAATTAAATATTGTGAAAACAAATGGCGAATGGTGTGGTATATAATGGAACACTGTGGAAAAATAAATATTGGGTTTCTGCTCTTCAGTAAGCTCTTTGAAGTGTGAGGAATGGGAAGACAAATATCTTCTGAAGCTAAAGGATCCAGAAGCAGGAGGTAGACTAATGCTACCTCAAAACGACTCCCAGCTCTCCACACTAAAGAAAACCAAATCTAATTGAGAGAACTCTTCTTTAGGTTCAGGTAATGCAGCTATCTGCTGGGAAGACAATATAGTATCTGTGGGATTTTTTTTCTCTCCTAAACTCTTTATCAGAATCCTCAAGTGAGGTGGGGGGGAGAGGGGAGGAGGGGGAGGGAGAGAGGGAAAAAGGGAGAGAGGGAGAGAGGGAGAGAGGGAGAGAGGGAGGGGGAGGGAAAGAGGGCACACACACACACACACACACACACACACACACACACACACATTTTTAACTCCTCCACCTTTATTTCTCTGCCACCACCTTACTCAGTCTGACTTGGGTTGGAAGATCCTACCACAAGATGGCGGTCACAGTTTGTCTTTGGTGTCTACCTTGTGGGATTCAGTGATGGAGTCTCAGGACGCCATACCCTTGGGAATCCCCCACAATATGCACAGATAGTTTTTTTCCTTATCCACATACACTTCATTAAAATAAAATAATTGGTTCTTCAACGACTGTTTCGGACCAGTTTTCTTCTAACCAAAGTGCCGCTTGTAAACTCATTCAATCCATCTGGTCTGTGAAATTAGATACCCAATATAGGATTTATATTTTTCACAGAAAAATAATAGCACTGAAGCTTTTGTCTCACAATCTACAAGTCATTTCTTATACTAACATATCTTATAGTTTATCACATTTCTGATACCCTTCCTCCATCTCAGAAGGCCACTGTTAGCACAGTCACAGTGCAGAAGAAGGTACCTTGTGCCTCTCTGTTCTTAATCACCAATCGTGATCACCTCATTTTCCTTCTAGCCCATTTGACAGTGACTATGTGTTAAAGGAAAGGAAACCACTTACTCTGCCTACCTAAATCTATGAGGTAAAAAAGGAAAGGAAGGAAGGGAGGGAGGGAGGGAAGGAGGGAGAGAGGGAGGGAGGAAGGGAAGGAGGGAGCTTAAATATATTGTGGGTTTGCTAATAGAAGTAACATTTTATGATAATTTAAATCTTTCTCTGTGTGAGATGACTGTAAAGCAACTGCCCATAACTCACAGTTCTATTCTTAAATAGGCAGTGTGTCTCCCATGAGAGTTGTAATAGCATAAGTATTTTATTTTCTTTACAAACATACATTCACCCAAGCACCTCACCCATAAGAGGGCAAGGACTTCATGAGGAACAACTCTGATTGAGCACCTAGCAGTGTGCCCAAACCATGCCACTGCTGTTCTAAATTAAACAAATTAAAAAGCCCTCTTTAAATTAAAAGTTTTAAGTTTATAAAACTCTTATATGACAAATCCATATATATATATGCATATATAAAACCAGTAAATACATGCAAAGAAACTCGCCTTTACTCTACTTTACAGAAATGAAGCCCAAGACAATAATGGAATAGTTTTCAACCATCAAATGACATTGATTGGAATAATTATTGAAATATTAGATCTTAACAATAAAATGAGTATGCTCACATAGTATAGACTGATCCAGGTGGACCACATCTATCAAACTTTAAAAGTGAAAACTCTTTGAAGTACCAATTTATATATTCATTCATTTGTTTATAATTTTGTACTGCAGAGTGAACCTAGAGCCTTGCACATACTGAAGGCATTTGCTCTACCACTGAGCTAAAGCCCCCAGCTCTAGCAATGCCATGCTGAAGAGTTTCATATGAAAGAAAAACTTACTATGTGCGCAAAAGGAAAAGACCTGATAAAGCCTACTTTGTAACTGAGGGGGAAAATGGAGAAACCAGATGTTTGTTACCTACAGATTGGTAAATAAATGCTAATACATTGGTAAAATGAAGTGCTAATATGATGCCAAAAGAATGAGAAAGACCTCTCATCTATTTTGAGATTTCTGAGTCACTTAGAGGAGAAAAACCAATTACAAATAAGACATGATTCCATCTTTTCTTCCTTTCTCTTTTGTATGCACAAGAATGCATGTATAGTTGAATACTGGATGGAGGGCACTTGATGCTGTGCTGATGAAAGAAGCATCAGAGCAAGGCAAACAACTTCAAGCACAGCATACTAGTATGCCTTCAGAGGTATGCTAGGGCACTTTACTAACTGTTGAGGTGACTGTGACTTAGTGATTTTTCTCTTTCCCATTGTTTCAAAAAATTATGATGGCATATATGAAAATAGCCACATTTATGAAATGTAATTTTCCTTGTCTTCTTTTGTTTTCATTCTTCCCACTTCCCCTATATATTAGCTAATCCTAACACACTTAGTTCATTCAAATTGTAATAGTGACTGAGAATTGAATCAATGTGTGGACACATCAAAAAAGAAAAAAGAAAAAAACAGACTCATGGGAATTTTTCATCTATTGTTGAGTGGCTTGGTTGGTTGGTTGGTTGGTTGGCTATTGAAAAAAAGAAAAAAAAAACAGATCCGTGGGAATTTTTCATCTGTTGTTGGTTGGTTGGTTGGCTAGTTTTGCTTAATTACCTGGCCCTCCCAAAGAGTTATGTGAAAGCAGTTGAGACTTTTGTTTTGATATCATTTAAATAACTCATGGTAAGGGAGATTTAGACATATAGGAACCACACTAATTGAAGGCCACTTGTACATTTGATGTCCTTTCTTAGAAAATTGTACCTGGCCATTCTTATTTTCAGGATGCTGCTCTTTACATGTTTCCATAATAGCACTTCAGAATGAATAACGATAGGAACTAGATTGATTGAAAGGTCTCAGCTTGCAAGTAAACAGAGAAATAAAGGAAATTTGGAAGCTAGGAAGCATGCCAGAGTGGGAGACCAATTAGTGACTAGTGGGCAGGAAAAAGGAAAGTAGAAGCAAGAGGTAGAGATACAAATTGCAGACAGATCATGAGCAATGTTTGCATAGAACACAGAGATGACTAATAAAGATGTATGCAAGAAAAATTATGTCAAGGATAACTCCTGGGTTCTTAGGCTCACAAGAGAAAGTAGATGGTGGTGACTTTCTCTGGGTTTCATATTGATGAAAAGAACTGGGATGGAGGACAGATAGGGGAGTACTCACAGCCAGTTATTACCTGTCAAGACTGAATGGTCTTTAAAATAGCCTGCTAGACACACTAAGTAGAAGCTGAGAAGAAATAGCCCAGCTGGAAATGTAAACATAGGAGTCACCCATACATAGAGGTCTTGGTGATATCATGTGGGGAAGAAGTGTGAAACAGAAAAAACAAATGAGTGGTAATCAATAGCAAAATGTATTGATTGTGACAGGACCAGATCTGTTAACCATGAAGTCCACTGAGATAAGGCCCAACTGCCCTCTAGTGGAATTCAAGCCATTGTTACAGTCTACTGCAAGAAACACAGAACTGATTTTCCCATGACTATGGCAGAAATAGTGTACTCTTGCCATAGAGCAAAAAATTATACCAGGACAAGACACTCTTTTCTACAAGTCACTTACTAAAATACGGTTTCTCCATTAATGGGGGGAAATTTTTCTATTAAAAATGAATACAACTAACTGTGATTTTGAAATGCCAGTCTACAATTCCTTTTCTTGAAATTAAAATATCCAAATGCTTCTAAACTTTATTAAACTGATTTGTTGGCAACTCAGTGACTTAACTTGAGCTCATTTCATTGAAAAATCTGACCAGAATTTTCATAAGACATTTTATGTTCTTTATTTATCTCCACCAATGTAAACATAATAGATTTTATTATAAAAATCCAGAGAGTTTCCAACTCAGATGAGGATACTATAGGACATAATCAATGTACTTTCCCAGCTTTTTAAAATCCTAGCTGGAAAATTTATTGAAAATTTATGAACAAGTATCGTCACAAGTCTCGGGTTCTAGCCAGAGACCCATGCAGAATACCATCATTAGAAAACATCCTTACATTTTGATTTTTAATTGTAGAGATGTTCAGAGATGAAAACTTAATACTGAACTATTTCAATATATGTACAGACTCAAGTTACCTAAGATAGAAGGCATGTGTGCATGCATGTGCATATATCATATTAATGAATATGGAGATACACATGGACTATAGAAGCGTCCATTCTCTCTAGGCTGAAATATACAATATATGTATTAGTAAGACCCTACATTCCATAACTAGTTTCTTTCATCAGATAAATCATCAGATAAATGTCCTTTAAAATACATAGTAATAAAGAAGCATTTGGCACTAAAAGCATACCAGTACTTAGCATGGTGGCATGTACTTGTCATGCCATCACTCAGAGGAAAACAGGGAGACATCAAATTCAAGGATAGACTAGACTACAGGGAAAGAACTTGTCTGAACAGATAGCTAGACTAACAAACAAACAGCTAAAACTATACCAAGGGAAAAACACCATGTGCTCTGAAAGGTTTCTCTCTACTGTCATGGAACGAGCTGTGACAGTCTAGGCCTTGTGCTCTTTTGATATATTTGCACAGCCTAGAGTCAGAAGCAAGTCAGGACAGAAGTATTGTCAAATTTCTATTTTACCCAAATGTACTAAAAACAGACTGGTTTAAAGTGCAAGGTTCTCAGAAAGGAGTATGTTATTTGATTTAAAATCAGAGAGGTTAACATAATGTTTACTTACCCATTCAGTAAGTATTTTTATATGGCTAATAAGTACCAAACATTTTCATAGAGTAAGTAAAAAAAAAAATCCTCTGAACTCATGAGGGGACTGTGTCCCTGGAGGAGGAATAGGCAGGTAGCCTTATCCCCATTCTACTGAAATGGAAATAAGATTCAGACAGTGTGTCAACAATACTGATAGAAGTGGTCTGAAATCAACAACCAAAGCAGACCTGAGATAAGGCTTGCAACTGCCAGAGAAAGGAACAAAAGGAGTCACAAAGCCAGAGAAAAGATGCATAGCTAAGACCCAAAGCAAGCAAAACAAAGCTAAAGAGGAAAATCTGGGAGATTTGGACTGTTACCCCAAAACCAAGCACACTGAAATGCACATTGAAATAACTTTTAATGGCACTGTGGCTCAAGTGGCCGAGTGCTAGCCTTGAGCAAAAAGTGTCCAAGGACAGTGCCCAGGCTCTGAGTTGAAGCCTCACAACTGGCAAAAAATTAAAAAGAAATTGCTTTTAAATCTTCTAGAATGATAGGCACAACATCATTTATGACTAGTATATATATCACAATTTTCCTCCAAGGCTTACCTAAAAATAAACAGTTAAGGCTATTCTCCTTAGAAGAAAGACATAATCCCAAGAACAATATACCTTGATTTTTATCTTTTTTTTCTAGCCAAGAACTAGACACTCTGTGAGAACCAGATTTCTAATGAGCAGTAGTAGATAGATAGGTGTTTTCATAGTCTCTTGTAGAAAGTTAAAGGCAATGAAGGGGTCACCAAAGGCCGTAGACACATTGTGTAAAGTCTGTCTTCATGCATATTTTATAGACAGATAGGGTAAGAGCTAGAGATGTAACAGTGCTGTCAGCTTTTGGCTTCCAAGAGATTGAGACTGGCCAAAAATGCAGGTAAACAAAATACCAGCTGAAAACTCCTCTACAAGAATGCTTTGGAATATCACACTTGGATTTTGGCTCCAAGCCACCACAAACAGAGTATGTGGGCCTCCTGGCATTGAAACAAGAATATCCGTGGGAGATATCAGAGGAGTCGATGGCTTAGGGCCTGATAATGGGATATGTTTTGCCTCTTATCTTCTGGCTCACATTCAGCCCAGGTGGAAAGTGACTAAAAATGGCTGCCTGATTGTGGCCTCTAGGCTGGGTAGTTTCTACTCAGCCCCTGGTAAACAAGAATCCATCTCCTTCAAACAAAAGGCCCAGAAGAGAAACTTGGAGCAAAGGTATATCACATCTGCCAAGAATTCAATGGGCCATAAAAAAGAAAATAATAACAATAATAATAATAAAAAACAGGAGAAAAAGAAAGAAACAGTGGGAAATAAAGCCTCCTCAGCCTAACAGGTGGTTAGAAACTGGCACAAAGGCTGTTCTTGTAAAAAATCCATCTGGGGTCCTAAAAGAGGGCTTTTATAATGCTGCAGTATGTTAAGGTATGAGAAAGTCAGTTACTAGATTACAACATGGAGATCCAAATCTTAAATCTCCTAAATCTTAATTCCCTCAAGCAGAAGATGGGACATTGGTAGATTTAATTAAGACCCCCAAAATACATGCATGCTTGTAGTCTTTTTAATAGTAGTAGTTGTCTTTACTAGTGTAGTCTATTAGTCTATACAATTTCATCTCTCTGAACTGCAACCATCATTCTAGACAGGAATTTCTTTCTTTCTTTCTTTCTTTCTTTTTTGTGGGTCATGGAACTTGAACTTGGCATGGGCACTGTCCCTGAGCTCTTCGGCTCAAGGCTACTGCCCTACCCTTGAGCCAAGCCCCACTTCCCATTTCCTAGAAATTAATTGGAGATAAGAGTCTCAGGTCCTTTTTGTGCCCAGGCTGGCTTTGAACCTTGATCTTCAGATCTCAGCCTCCTGAGTAGCTAGGATTACAGGTACGAGCCACCACATGCCATGATTGCCACCTGGCTCTGGATAATGCTTTAGGATTGCTCTGTACAGTTAACTAGCATGTCCATCTGATTTTGTGCCTATGGCATCCCCCACCTTTCTGGCAATTGAAGCAACCAAAAATATCACCAGATATTACAAATGTTTTGAGGAAAAAATTATCCCTAGTTGGGAAACATTGCTCTTGAGCGAGGGACTAACTGGAAGAATGAAGACAGTATCTGGATACAGACATAGCTATAAATCCTAATTTCACTTCCTGTCTGAGGGACTAGAGCAAGTTATTGCCCATGTAAAGTTTCAGAACTCTTCTTGGTCACTGATAACCTGCTGGGGTGTTAGGCCAACAGGATGAAATACAGCGTGGAACACAATAGGCATTCTTTTTCCAGCATTCTGTCTCTGTTTTCCAGAAATCTCTCAATTGGAGACCACCTTTTGTATTATTCTGGCCACTCATGCATCACTACTCACTATCAAATTCCATAAGGCCTATTATGAGATGGTCCCTGGCATAGACAGTGACCAGAAATCAAAACATGAGGCTATGCCTTAGGGTGGTGCTTACTAGCTGTATGAACTTGAACAAGATATTTGACCTTTTGGAAGGGGAATCCGCGGATGTTAAATCAATATTATCATCTTGGTATCTACAAAATTGCATGAGGTTATTACTCCCGTGCCTCAGAAGCCTGAGCTGGCCCAATATTGATTGTGAGTCATGGAAAACAGAGGCGGGCTCTTTTTTCTTTATTCAATCAAGTTCATGTCTTATTAAGCTGGCATGTCTGAGAACCAATTTAATAAGATACATTCTCAGACATGCCTGTGCATTAAGGTTTTCATCTTGTGAAGGTTTCCAAAAGAAAACATAGAGGCACTATCCCCAGAGAGTCTCATTTAACAGGCCCAGCACAAAACTTTAAGTAGCTATCTTGGGGGAAAGAAAAAAAAATATTTCTGAAGCTAATCCTGGTAGCTCATGCCTGTAAGCCTCTCTCCCACTCAAGAAAGGAAGCAGGAGGCTAAAGAATTCATAATCATTGTGTGAAGAGGCCATGGGTTCAATGAGAGAGAGAGAGAGAGAGAGAGAGAGAGAGAGAGAGAGAGAGAGAGAGAGAGAGAGAGAGAGAGAGAGAGAGAGAGAGAGAGAGAGGGAGGGAGGGAGGGAGGGAGGGAGGGAGGGAGGAAGAGAGAGAGAGAGAATGATAGTACTATATGGCTCAGATTAAGACATATGCTATCAAAGACTCACCAACACAGTTAGTATGCCTTCTTATTCTTATCATCCCTAACTTTTAAGTTGTAAATGATTCCTTCTTATTCCCAAAGCTTCATGCCAACCACTTGCTCTGCCTAGATTGCTTTCCTAATTCTTCTTAACCAATCCACAATTTTTTTCACTTTCAAAACTAATTCCTATCAAAAATCTTTCCTTTTTCCTCCTCCTGTTTCTTATACAAGCAAGAATATTTTTAGCACATACATGATATGTGATACTTAGAAAACAAAACTTACTTTCAGGTAAACATAATCAATAGTTACACAGTGTTGTACTTACTTTTACTTTTCTTTTTTCATATAATTTTTATTGTAATTAATAGAAGGGTTACACTATATTCACCAGATAGAAGGTGCATACTTCACAAACATAGATACCCTTTCTCATGTTTTGGTCCCCATTTGCCTTCTCTCACCCCCACCTCTCATCTTGTTTTCCCCCTTCCCTATTCTATTTCAAATAACTAGATAAACATATATACAATATATCAGATAAATGTTGTACTTCTTGAGATAAAATTCTTCTACAAATTATATCACAAGTCAAAATATTAGTCTGAACGCAGCTCTTTGCTGACAACAACAGTTTATGAACCAAACATGTTAAAGTTTTTTTTTTTTAATCACAAAAAAAGTCAGGAGAGGATGGTGAGAAGGCGTACTCTGAACTGAGGAATCCCTTGTGAGATAAATAGGTGCTATAAAGAAGTGAGGGGATGGCTGCACTGATTTTATTTTTCCTACTGAAATGTCTCTTGTAATGTATTGGAGAGAAACAATAAAGACTCGGCCTGTCTTGATCAACCCAGAATTCTACACTTGGTTATACATATAGATGAAAGTGCCCTAATGGATTTCCATTATGGTCATTTACCTGGGATGGCCTGGAAGCTGAGATGCCCAAAGATTGTGGTGTGGGCAGACTGGTTTCCAGTCTGGTGGACAGTGAACAGAGGACTATTTGGTGTCCTTTGTCATCTTACTAAGGGAAGAAAGCCCATCCTGGCTGTCCATATCTGTGACCTTCAAAACCCAATTGATCCCTACCTGCAGACCCACTCCCTAACACCACCAGCTGTTGTGGCCTAAGTGAATAGATACACAAAGGGTTCCCACAGATGTGATTTCAAAAAACAAATCACAGAACCTCCCATAGTTCATCAGTAGCACACCTGCTTCACAACATCTGGCTCTAAACCTATTTTAGAGCTTTCTAAATATTAATCCACCATCAAAGGATGATGTATTATTCTGGTTAATATCCAAAAATTGTGCTACATGCTCTGAACACAATTTCAAAAATGTTTGCAACAATAACAATGTTTATTGGAATCCATGTGTGAATTTCCAAATTGATTACTTACATGAAAACATTCAGTAGAATAAATAAATTATGACATATTTTCTTTGTTAAAAAAAACCTGACAGTATGAGTCACCACATCCTAATAATTGAAAGTTTGTTTTTATGCCTTTCATGAGAAATGTTAGGAAACTATTTTGATCTGTGTTGTTGGCATCAGAAGGTAGAAGCAAAGGATACTGTTCAATATCCAATAATGCCCAGGAGTGTTCCCCTTCAGATCTTCCAGCAAAGAATTACTTGACAAACACATTAAGAATACCACTGTTGGAAGTACTGGCAGAGATGCTTCCATAGCCTGATAGCATGTTTTGGTCTGCCTCTTCTCTTTTTAGTACAACTTTCTTTTTCATACCATTCTGGGAAAAGGCATATAAATAAAGGCAATGAGAGAAAAGTTATACCACTGTCTTGCCCACATAATGTTTATTTTCTGGAAATTGAAGATTCTTTTTAAACAGGAGACATAGTTCTGACTAGGAGATAGACTCGGGAGCTCACCTGCCTAAGTGGAAATCTCAGCTCTATCATTTCCTATGATCTGGAGCAAGTAACTTAAACATCTATGTTTCAATTTCTTCATCTTTGAAATGGGAACAACATTAGCTCTTAATTCATGCTAGCTTTGGAAAACTGAGTAAATTAGAAAATACTTTGTGCCTTGTAGCTGAAAAATGTTAAATAATTATTTCTTTCCATTATTATTATAATTATGGTTATCATTTAAATAAATGTCATGCCAAAAAACTAAAGTGCTATACAATGACAGAATGCAAAACCAAGTAAAACACACATTTATAGTTGATTGAGCATTAGAACAAAGGCTGGCAATCTAGCTAGATGTTAGAAACACCCACGGAACATTCCAGATCAGGTACATAAAAACTCCAGGACCTGCAACTCAGATATTAGTATTCTCCAGTAATTCCAATACATAATACCTGAGACTGGGAACCCATCAAGAATAAAGATTTATATAGCTGACAGTTCAGAAAGCTAAAGGCCCCTAAGTAAGGTAGCTTCATCCATGTGGCCTCCAATGACAGCCTTGTTGGCTATGTCTCTGCACAGCAGATGGCATCGTGAAAGGATAACACAGGGCAACAATTCACTCCCACAAGAAGTAACACACTCCATGGGACCACCAGTGAAGTGCTTCTATCCATGAATGACTCCAGTGGCCTTTCACCAAGCCCTCCTTCTTAATGTCTTTCCACTCCAACATTGACACCTTAAAGACCAACCTCCTCATCCACAAACCTCAGGGACACACTTGAACCATATCCAAACCATGGCAGGGCAAGAAGACTGTCAAAATTAAAAGGCCGAATGACAGTGCAGTAAGGCATTTGGCAGAATCAAAAGAAATCTATCTATTGTTGATTTTTTTGAAGGTTATTTGCACAGAGATGACCTTGTTGCATTATTCCAGGAAGTGTGACCAAGCAACCACACAACCTTCAGTCAGCTCTGCTAAGACCCTTATTGTATCACCTGCCTCTGATGCTTGGCAGAATGTCAGTCCCCAAGAATCCCTTCACTCACCAGAGCACTAAATTACCTCTGTGCTCTCACATAGATTCACTAATGCAAAACAAGTGCAGTGTTTATAATCTTTGCCTCCAGAATCAAATATAACAGAAAATGTTTTTGTATCCAAATGGCATAATAACATTCAGGACCAAATCACTTTTCCTAGGAGATAATACCAAATATCTGTACCCTGCTGACCTGGATTTTGAGTTCTGGGCATCAGTTTTTGTTTTCTTTAATTTTGCCTTCTACTGTAACTTCAAAGCATGTATAACATTCATATGGTAACCACTAAAACAAATTCCTTGACATACTTTAAGAGGCTTTTCAGAGTGTGTATTGCCTCTCCAAAGGCCTATTAAACAGATCATAACCTAACTGCAAGAGCAAAAGTACCACTGCTCACTCAAAACAGGCAGGAGCTTTGATACCCTGTATTTTCTTTTGTTCCTGCTATTTTAATGGGCCTGGGTAACAATGCAAGACCACCTCATTGGATAGGGAGGTGCTTGAATTAAAACAGCTGTGGTCTCAGTGCAAGATCCGCAACACACTGTGAAATTCTCCACAGCTCTGGATCATGACTGGAGTAGCACCTGTGCAAAACAGGTTTTTCTGATCCCCTAGAAAGCCCTCTGTTTTATGCAGGCCCAAGTTGTGTTTGTTGTTCTTAAGCCAGTTCCCTGCCTTGGAATTTAGACAATCATTCAACTGCTCAATTTCATCCTTCTAAAGCAACCCAGAGAGTTCATGGCAGATATATCAGTGAGTCCGTTCATTCCTGCCTCACCCAACCATTCCCTGTGTGACTCTCTGGGCAAGATAGCTTTTATAGAGGTGAAAAAGAACAGCCTTTGTCTACAAAACATAAAGGCTTTTTATGAAGTCAAATCTTTCATAGCACTGATGACATAGAGGAGAATCTGATGTGATTCCTCCTTTTCTGCAGGATCTAGTCCATGAGCAAAAGAAGCACAATTGTCTGTTCCAAGGGAAATGGTTACCAAACTGAAGCGATCGTTTTCACCAAAAAATTTTCTGTGGTTTCTGCTTTTCCACAGTCAGGAGAATGCCTTTTTTTGGATACTACAGAAAATGTGATTAAGACAACTCTTCAGAGATCCACACCATAGGGAAAGGAAATGTCAGAATCATATTTTCAGGCTCAATTATTCATCTCATAAATAAATTTCGAAGATGGGTTTGTCTTATGAAAGTTGAGAAGTACAGTGTTTAGCAATTATACAAACCCTGAAGACTTGGCTCCTTGAAACTATTTTTGTTGGTCTTGGAATGCTCTCTGCATCCAAGTAGCTGACAAAGATTTTATTATTATTATTAATAACACAAGACTTTAAGAAAGGTATGAACTTTTTTACGTGAGTAAAGAGGCTCTGGCTTTATTCCATTTTCCAGTCTTATTGGACCAATGGCTATAGAATTTCTACTTACACTGTGTTCTTGTAGCTCTTCTACTAACAACAATGTATTATTCAATCCAAAATGAATTCAAAGTCAGTCCTTGAAGAAGCCTTACAGAAATATTTGCACACAAGAAAAATCAGCAGAAATCTCAGCAGCTGATAATTGGAGTCACTTCTTCTGGCATGCCTGGCCACTGCAAGTAAACCTACAAACCTATTCTTGGCTGTTTCACCCCCATTACTAGATAGTAACACAAAACTTATATAAGGTTTCTGGTGCTTATGCTATTCTTATTCTGCAATGCATGAAGCATTGCCAAAGACCTGGGCAGGGCATGGGCCAGCCCTGCCCTCTAGGATCTTACGTTTTTAAATCATAGCTCATATATCAGCTATCTGGCAATAAATGCATTTAAATGAAATACTCGCTTATGGTTAACACTGAGCAAGGCACCATAGTGGTTTCAGAAACATAAATTATTCTCAAGTGAGAGGTGATAGAGTTGAAAAGACAAGAAGATCAGAAAGGCCTGGAGAGCTCAGAGGTCTAGTGGAGGGGAGGTGGGCTTTAAGGATGGATATAATTTGGATGGAAGGAAACCATTTAGGCAAAGGACTAAGATAAACAAAGATGTAAAGGCAGAAAGGAGTATGGCAGTCAGGTGGGACTCAAAGGGGATTTCTTACCCCTTTCTCTTCTTTCTTTTGATCTTATTAAATCCATCTGATGGAAAGAAGGTCAGAATTATTTGAAAGATTTTTTTCCTTGTTTGCATAGATTTTCTACAGAAATAGAAAGACAAGGATAGGATTAAATGAGGAAATGGTGTTAGTTCAGTGATATTAAAAAAAAATCAGAATCTGGAAGAGAAAACATCATTGGTAGGGTTGCAATTATAGTAGAGTATATAAAGTACTGGATGAGAAACTGGTAGAGTCCCAGGAAGTCATTACTCTCTTCACTCACCTAAGAAACCCTTCCCTCATACACACACACACACATGCACGCACTCTCATGCACACACATACACACACACAAACACACATACACACACACACACACACACACACACACACACACACACACATTCACCGTGTTCATCACATAGATTTGGTTACACTTAGCTGCTAACTGTACAGAATGTGAGAATGCAGAACACCCCATCTGGACCCTACGCTTGTTATCCATGTCCTTCCATAATTCTACACTAAGCCTCTTCTTTGCCTTCAACCAAATTCTCTGGCTCTAGAACTTCTTGAATTTCTTTCCTTGACTGCAAATATAGGTAGTCATGATGTGAGCTTTAGAACATGTCTCTAGCATCCTGAAGGTATGTTTCTCTTTTTCCTCCAAACAGTGGGTCAATTCTTTGCTTGCCTAGTTCAAAAGAATTTCATCCATTTCTTCGGAATCTGATTCTATATTCCAAGCCCTGTCCTTCTGCTCATCCCTCAGATAATGCATCCTCTAAAGATCCTACAGATGTCCACTTCCAGCTTGATCTCTTTAGGCACTTCAGCCCAAATACATGATCTTCTGTGGGTCTTCAAAAGCACTATAAGGAGTTAGTTGTGTGAATGTAACTTTTTTTTTGCCAGTCCTGGGCCTTGAGCTCAGGGCCTGAGCACATTCCTTGGACTTTCTCAAGGCTACAACTGTACCACTTGAGCCACAGCACCACTTCTGGCTTTTCTCTATGTGGTACTAAGGAATTGAACCTGGGCTTTCATGCTTTCTAGGGCTTTCATGCTTTCTAGGCAAGCACTACCACTAGGCCAAACTCAGGCCCCAGAATGTAATTTTTAACTACAATCAACAGCATAAGCATGTAAGGAAGTCCCTAGAATTGGCTTCCACTTCCAACGTAAACTTTGAGCCATTTTTTCTTTACTCTCAGAGTAGAGACCTTCCTGAATCTCTGAGCTTTACCCAAGAAGGAATATGCGAGGTATCCTTTCTAGCCCTTCCTTCATACAAGAATAGATCTCATGATGCTGAAATAGTTTACCTCTTATGCTATTTTTCTTCATTTCCTAACATTCATTTCTAGAGAGCAAGAGTTTTCCCCGCTAGCAGGCATTTGCTATACCATATCTCTTCCATTCATAAATAAAAACACACTATGAGCCAGGAAGTCCTGGGTGTGTTCATAATATCTCTTATATTGGCAAGAAGCTACTACCTGACTTGTTTGTGATTCACCATTTTTCTAGCTTCATTCTTATTTTTATTAAATAGCACCTCTCCTCAACTTTGCTCTAAATTTAGATGAAATCTCCAAAATCATCAAGATTTTTTTGTCATAATCTCTCAGAATGATATGCCCTAAAAATTGGGGGACATCATATAGCTGTGTTTCTGATCTAGTATTGCCTGCTAATTCACATAATACAGAACCCCAAAAGGAAACAAAAATACCTGCATTAATTTTTATCATCACTGTAGAATATATCTCAGTGAAGTGACTTCAAAGGAGAGAGTTATTTTGGCTCAGATATTTCAGTTTATCCTTAGTTAGATCTCTCTGGGCCCATTGTGAGATCAACAGATAATATGTAAAAGAGGAGTTTGTTCCCTTCAAGGAGGCCAAGAAACAGGAGAGCATAACTGTGCTGGCATCTTCTTCTTTAGTTATTTCCTCCTTTATTGCATCAGCCTACTGGATAACAAGACACACATTCAGGAAAGATTTTCCATCCTTAGTTCAGAAGCTCAGGAAACATCCTCACAGAAGCAATTAGAAGTCTATTCCAGTAATTTTCTAGGCCTCTCTCAGACAATCAAGTTAACAACCAAGACTAACATCAATATGTTGATTGAGAACTTAGAGATCTGTCTAAAGGTAGACCACTCCAATTTCTATAGGACTGGGTCAGGTAGAGTTATCCTGTGATTCATGCTTGTAATCCAAACTGGTATTCTTGGACTTCTTTTTTGCTTAGTGTACCACACATCAATCCAGCCATGGAGCCTACACTGACCATTGCTGTCTGCAAAAAAGTGTCACCTAACAATACTTTGAATTTAGAACCTCTTGAAAGACTTAGTTTTATGGAGAGGAACCGGCCACACACACATAACCTCCCACCACATACACACACACACACACACACACACACACACACACACACACACACACACACAATCCATTATTCATTTTTCTCTCTTTTTCCTCCTTCTCCTCATGCATTTGCACTAGCATTCATCTTTTCTTGCCATACACAAACAATTCCATGCAGTCAGAACCGTGCTTAGAAGAAAAGATGCTCAATATTGAACTTCTGGCAGTAAGTATGACTACGTTTCCGCAGTTTAAAATGACCAGCTACCAAATGAAAGTCAGTTGAAAATCATTTTTCTTATCAACCAAGATCAGTTTTACCTTGTTGATTGTACCAGATAACTTCTTGCTCCTCTAATTCTTGGATTCCTGGTTTGCTTTTAATAGTTTAAATATTGGCACATTCGTTTTCTCAAGTCCTCTAACTTTGATTTCATCCCCCAGTCTACCAACTACAAAAATTAGCAATGAGTTATGTTTTTTTCATTCTCCCTATCATTTCTACTTCCAACTAACTAGGCATAAGTCCTGCTGATTGCCGTTGCATCAATTCTGGAGTTATAGATTGCAGTATCCTTATAATGCGGAGATTGGTACACAAAGAAATCTTCAGTTTGCAGAAGGAAAAATAGAACACATCAAGGAAGAAAAATAAAGAATTTGAAGTACATCAATGTAAACACGTGGATCCTTTCAAGCGGAAATTTGGTCACATGATAAGATGGTCATGAAAAGCTGAGTCCCTCCAATGGAAATACACACAAGGAAGACTCTAGATCCAAATATTTTCAACTGGAACCAGGAAATGAAAGCACAATTGTTAATTGAAGTTAAACTTCCTAAATAGAACTCAATGTTGCTAACTTAGCGATTTTTCACCTGTGAAAACAGCAATGACACTTAACTATAATACGACTATATCTAAATAACAAGAAAAGTCAGTTGATGGTTATGCAATTTCAGAAGGATGATATGAAATAACTGTTGAATACATGATTCATTTACTTTGTGTTTCATTGTCTTTTATTTGCCTAATAGTTTTAAGTCAGTGAAAATACAGGTATTAGCTAGGTGCCTGTGGTTCATGCTTATAAGCCTAGCTGCTCAGGAGGCTGATATCTAAGGATTGCCATTTGTAGCCAGCCAAGGCAGTAAAGTCTATGAGACATGTATCTCCAATTAAGCAACAACTACCAAAGAAAAACTAGAAATAAAGCTATGGCTCAAATGGTAAAGTGCTAGACTTGAACAAGAAATCTTGAGGACATGCATATCATTACTTAAAGATAATTTTTAAAAAAAACTGTAATGAGGATGACAAAGGAAAAAAAAAAGAAATCTTGAGAACAATGCCCAGACCCTGAGTTCAAGCCCCAGGGTGGGGATCAAGAAAGAAAGAGAGGGGGCCTGGAGTTTGGACTAGTGGTTGAGTGTTTGCCTAGCATGCATGAAGACCCAGGTTCAATTCCTCAGTACCACATACATAGAAAAAAGCTGGAAGTGGTGCTGAGGCTCAAGTGGTAGAGCTCTAACCTTGAGAAAGTCAAAGAACAGTGCTCAGGCCCTGAGCTCAAGCCCAGGACTGGCAAAAAAATGGAAGGTGGAAAGCAAGGAAGGAAGGAAGGAAGGGAGGGAGGGAGGGAGGGAGGGAGGAAGGAAGGAAGGAAGGAAGGAAGGAAAGAAAAAACAGATACTAAAGTTATAAATAAAATGTGAGACATTCAACTATACTTACTTCCTTAATAGTATTTATGCCCATGTTCAAATGTATACTGTATATTATTGTATACATATTTTAAATTATTTGTAATCAAATTGCTATATAGCAATCCTACTAATTCTTAAACAAGTGACAATTAGAGAGACCAAATAACTTTTTCTCTTAATTAGTTTGCACATAACCCACAGTATGTTTATGGCCTATGAAGAGAGGAATGGAAAAGATGTCACAGTTGTCATTCAGCCCAGGCCAGAGAACAAATGACAGCTGATTCCTCTGTCAGATCATCTTCCTTGCCCCAAAATGAAAATAACAAAAGTAAATTTGGACAAAATTAGGTGTCAGAAAACTAATAGATAAAGCTGGGTGCAATGGCTCATGGCTGTAATCCAATTACTCAGGAAGCTGGGATCTGGGGATCATGGTTCAAAGCCAGCCCAGGCACTAAAGGGTGAGACTCTTATCTCCAGTTAATCAACCGAAAATGGGAAGTGGCACTGTGACTCAAAGGGTAGGGTGGTAGCCTTGAGCTGAAGACCTCAGGGACAGCACCCAGGCCCAGAGTTCAAGTCGCATGAACAAAGAATAGAACCCCCAAAGTGGTACTGTACCCCAAGTAATGGAGCACTAGCCTTGAGTGCAAAGAGGCCAAGGGACAGTGCCCAGTACCTGAGTTAAAGCTCCAGGACCAACCAAAAATTAAAAAAAAAAAAAAGAGGAGTAACAACTGCCTAAATCATTTGAGCTCAGACCTCCAAACACGTATTTCACTAATGATGTTCCTTTTTTTTTTACACTAATTTTTAAGCTTGTATAGCTCTGAAGTCCTGGGGCTGGAACTCAGGGCCTGGGCATTGTCCTTGGACACTTTGGTTCAAAGTTAGTGCTCTGCCACTTGAGCCATATCGCCACTTCTGGCTTTTCTGTGTATGTGGTACCAAGTAATTGAACCCAGGGCTTAGTGCATGCTAAGTGAGTACTCCACCACTAGGCTATGCTCGGCCCAGCATATTGATTTTTATAGCAAGTAGTAGACACAGGATGAAATTAGGCCTTTTGGGGAAGATAGTTTTCTCTAATATTAAGGATTTAGATTATTAACTTGAGTACATTTGTTGTACATAATTAATATTCCAAATTGTATGTATTAGAGAGGGAGGTATTTTAAGCAATAGGCTTTTTTGCAGTTGTAATATTTTTTAGGGATGTATTCTGCTTTCTTATAGTCTTGCTTAGTCTGAAACATCTTTATTCAATAAAGCTTTCAATTACAAAAAAAGAAAACTAATAGAATCTGATCAAATGAAAGTACAATTCTTATCCAAGGAATATGTAGCACATGAAATTAAGGACATTATTCTTCAACACAGTTCAAATTGAATAAAATTCTCTACCAAGCAAGGATAGATAGATAGATAGATAGATAGATAGATAGATAGATAGATCATCTATATAGAGATAGATACATGGGTTAAAAATTTCTGTTTGGGGCTGGGAATATAGCTTAGTAGAGCATTTGCCTAGCATGGGTTCAATTCCTCAGTACCACATAAACAGAAGAGTCTGAAAGTGGTGTGGCTCCAGTGGTAGAGCATTAGCCTTGAACAAAAGACACTCAAAGACAGTGCCCAGGCCCTGAGTTCAAGCCCTAGGACAGGAAAAAAAATCTATTTTGCCACTTCACTTGCTTCCAAAAATAACAATTTGATGCTTAACAAATACAATAACTTTTGGTCTTTGTTTATTTCTTTTTAAAAGAAAAGAACAGAAACTTCACGGTTGAGAATCAAAAATAATACCTCGTGGATATGGGTTTTATTGTGAGCTATGTGTCTGAGTTAAAGACGTTAGTTCTGAATTCACCCACCAAGATCAAAACTCCTACAAAACTCTTCCAGCTGCAGCATTTACAGCTCCAGGTTTTGTTCAGAAAGTGAGGAATATGTTCCAGGATTAGGATCTTATTTCCCTTTCTTGCCTGTTGTAAGCATAACCGTGGTCTGCTCTTTTAATGCAATGGAAATGTTCAGTTGGCACTGTTTTTTCCACAACCATGGAAACACCTGCTTCCAAATTAATTTATAATCTATTTTGCACCTATGGCTACAAGCCACATTCTAGCTTTTTTTTGAGAATTTTGGTAAAGCATATAAAAATTTATAAGGTCTGTGTTTTCTCTTTTGTTCTTCATGACACAATGTTGGCTTTTACGCATTTCATTTTATGTCCAGCTTTTTAAGATGTTAATAATATGTAAAGATATGTGATACATCAGAATATATGTGTAGGATTTTTTTCTAAATCTTTCAAAGCATATCCCAACACAGATATTGTATACTACCTGCACTGTCCATCAGTCTTGGTCCCAATTTCTTCTTTTATTTGGCCAGACTCCACCATGTGGTAAAGTATCTTTTGAGGTCCTTTAACAAAGCAATCTGACTATGCCTACAATGTCATTAACTTCAAGTATGAATGATTCACTTCTGTGAAACTATTTATTTGCCCCTTAGATTTTATGGTGAGTGAGCTGGGAGCTGATGGCTTATGTCTGTGATCCTAGTTATTCAGGTTTCTAAGATCTGAGGATCATGGTTCAAAGCCAGCCTGGGCAGGAAAGTCCATGAGACTCTTATCTCCAATTAGCTCCTGAAAAACTGGAAGTAGGATTGTAGCTTAAAGGAACAGAATGCTAGCCTTGAGAGAAAAAAAAAACCTCAGGATAGTGCCCAGACCCTGAGTGCCCCATGAACCAAAAAAAAAAAATTATAACTAGGTACAGAAGTGCTTAATATATCCTAGATCATTTTGTAATGAGGGATTATAAAAATAGTAGTTGAACTACTATTTCCTTGGCTTGGCTCTGTTTATCAATCATAGACACATAGGACTTTATAACTAAAATAAACTATTTTAAACTATTTTAACATTTTATTGTGATTATTACTGGTTGGCCCATGTTGATTTTTTGTTTGTTTTTGGGCTGTTGTTGGGCTTGAACTCAGTGCCTGGGCACTGTCCCTGAGCTCTTTAGCTCAGTGTTAGTACTCTACCATTTTGAGCCATGGCTCCTCTTTTTAGTTGATGGGAAATTAGAGTCTCACAGACTTTTCTGCCTGGCCTGGCTTTGAACCATGATCCTGAGATCTCAGCCTCCTGAGTAACTAGAATTACAGACATGATCCACTAGCACCTGGCTAATTTTTAAAATATTTCAAACACTTCATGCAAGTACTCATCTATTTCTCACAACAAAGAATATGAAAATAAAAACCCATAAAGCAAATTCAACTTTTAGTAGCTGACAATAAATAAACAACTAAAATAAATGTTATCATATGACCCCAAAACATCTATCTTTGTTGCTTCAAGAATGGTAATATTATGCAATGCATTATATGTACAAAAAGCAAAAATCTTACGTGATGAAGTTGGATTTCTTTTACTAAGTAGCTGTATAAAAAGGTTGCAATTCAACATGTCAAAGTGTTTCAATTCAACTCAGATTCCAGAGTACAAGGACTCCTTATCAATGTCACTCCTTCTGTCATTCTTCTTGCCCCATCTACTTCATCCCCACATCTCCCCAAAGTTGAATTTTGTTAAAACTTTCAAGCAAAGTAGAAATTGAGTCATCATCTTCCAATAGTTAAATATTAGTTGCAAGGGAGTAATACTGTTCTTTCATCCCAGCTCCCAAACATGGAGTGAGTCATAACCAGGAATATATTCCCATTACTGAAAGGTAATCTGTGTAGAACTGATACAAGTACTTACAGCCTCTTGGAGTTTCATTTGTTGTTGTTGCAATATACAGAAATTTTGTTCTAATTGTTGCCATCATAGAGATATTTTAATTCCTCTATGAATGAATAAATGGGACAGCAAGATAAAAATAAAATAGAAAGCTTTTGGAACTGTGTCTTAAAGGCTGGAATGAATATTAAATGTTATTCTTTTTTGTTTTATTTTCATGCAGCAACTACACATCCGTTTTATAGGAAATGGTGACTAGGGTTTTTGTAACGTGAAATGTAGGTCACCATCATTTACAGTGTCAAGGACTAGGTCGCTGTGACACTGTTGTTTAGTAAACTGACCTACAAGTTCACACAAGAGTATCTGCCGGTGTCTTTACAGTTCTCAGACTAAGACTCATAATTCAATCCCTCTGATCTCAGAACATTCTTGCTTCATTTTCTCTATCTAAGTAATCTTTTAAATTAAAAAGGAGAAGAATAACAGATATAGGGGCAGCCAGAAAGGGATTAGTAAAATAATGAGACATGATTGCCTAATCGTAAGCCATGCCCTTCAGACGACAATATTAGTCACCTATTTATTCTTTTGTGTTGTGTATTATATTTACTTACTGATTTTTTTTCCTTTCTAAAGAGCCTTCCTGCCATACCACAAAGGCGGTGCTCATGCTAGATTGCAAAACTTCTATATCAACTCACTCCCATACATCACCAACAATTTTCCAAATATTTCTAGAAATTGTCTTAAGATGTTGCCAGGCAAGCAGTAAATCTGTTGATACTGAAAGACTCTATCACTAATTACCTGCATTACAACAGTGAAAACATCCATAGGAACTAAGTTCCTTCCCTGTGCTGCCCCTTTTCTTAACTCTAGTGATATCACAAATATTGATCCTCTTCCTTCAATGTCCTCCTACCACAGAATAGAAGAGGAGAGTGTGGAGACCTCTAATTTATATCAGTGCCTTCTCCTTTAAGGGGTGTTTCAAGATAGAAGCTTTAATTATCATAGCTTTGCTGGTGGTTCCCAAATCTACATGTCCAAACCTAACATCGCATAAGAATTTTTGACCTAATAGTATGACACTAAATGTAAGGACCTCCAGGATAAGGAAACAAAAGCTATATAATGAGTGATTGTTGTCCTTAATGTACTATGTTATCTCTCATCTCTTTTGCTATCCTTTGGTTATCTCATATTGTTACAATATTCCACCTTGTTACCTGATATATTTTATATGTGCTTAATTGGTTAGTTGAAATTGGATAAGGAAGGGGGGAAATCAAGATGAGTGGGGGAAGAGGGGGAGGAAAATGGGGGCCATGTCATGAGAAAGCGTATCAATGTTTGTGAAGTAATACACCTTCTATCTGGTGAATATAATATAACCCTTCTATTAATTACAATAAAAAAAGAATTTTTGGCCTACATTTCCCAGAAAATAATGCCACTGGTGGGTTTAAAATCTGTATTTCAATAACAAGCACCTTCTTTTCTATTCCTACCTTAGCTATTTACCATTAAACTACTTCACCTCCTTGTTGTTCAATTCCTTCCCTTTTAAATTTCCTCAAAGAACTTATCATGAGCTGGGTCTCTGAAAAGGGTGAATTCTTCCATTCCCATTCAATTGAAGCCCTTTCTACCTTCCTCCTTTTCCTGTGAAATTGAATGCATTACTTATTTGTGTTTTTATTATCAGCTTTCTTTCCCAGTTTAGTGTAACTTTCCTGAGATCAGGGTATTCTCACCACATCCCAGTACTGAAAATATAGCAGGCATTCAAGAAATATTTCCCAAACAAGTGAACATATGTACAAATGGGTAAGTGAAAGAATGAAGACAGTGCTTCTGGATCAGAAAAGTCAGACTTATATTTGAATCTAGTCTCACACCAATCCTGCACTTCTAGGTAGTTGCAAAGTCCTATGATTCTTTCAACATTTCCTCTTCATCAAGTCCAAACTGTAAATGGCTTACACATGGATTGAAAACCAGTGTCCCCAGGCTCCCCCATTACAATCATTTCATCCAGATGAAGCATTAGAAAAATCTTAGTTTTCAACACTTTGCAGAATTTAAAATTCCCATACAGCTTCCAAAACCCTCCAGATTGTGGCTTTGGATACACTCTAATTTTACTAGTGCATTCTAATTCCCAATTACTAGTCATCATTTTTCTTTACCATTCACTTAGGCTAGTGTCCTGCTAACTTCCTCACTCACGGTTGTCTTTATTAGCTTTGTGCCTTTATTTAGGCTATTTCCACTAAGTATTTGCCCTTTCTTCTTCCCACTTATTCAAATCCTACACATTTTTTAATTTTGTTCCATGTATTTTTATCGTAATTAATAGAAGGGTTACATTATATTCACCAGATAGAAGGTGCATTACTTCACAAACTTGATACCCTTTCTCATGTCTTGGTCCCAATTTCCCTCCCCCCCACCTCCACCCACCCCTCATCTTGTTTTCGTCTCCTTCCGTATCTGATTTCAAATAATCAAATACACATATATACAGTATATCAGATAACAAGGTGAAATACTGTAACAATATGAGATAACCAAGGGACAGCAAAAGAGATGAGTACATTAACATAGTACATTAAGGACAACACTCATTATATGGCTTTTGTTTCTATATCCTGGAGGTTGTTTCATTTAGCGTCATACTGTATGGCCTGATGTATCTAGGTTTTGTTCTATATCCTACACATTTTTTATATCTGATTCCTAGCTATAGTCCATTGAACTGTTTGAAAAATCCTCAACAGCCACTGCCAATAAGGATTCAAGTTCTATCTGGTTTTGGAATAACACATTGTCAGAACCTCCCCATCTATCACTTGTTCAGTGTTTTCTTGGCTTCATCCTGACTTCCTCCCGTAAGATGATAATACAAATGGAGCCGAGCCATTTTCATAGCCAGTTTTAGGTTGTGCTATCTCTAACAGAGATATAAGCCAAATGTACACCTGAAAAATGCATTAAATACTTTACTAAAATATTTCAGAGGCATAGAGCAACCACCCTAACACGTCTCTTTTGCTATGAACTCTGATATCTTCATAACAGCTGGCCAGTACCAATTCATATGTTTTCCACATTCTCTACCCTTTCATCTCTAGTCTATATTGATTTTTCTTTTTTTCTAATTATTATCTCTTACCACTCATATCTGAACCTACTATTCTAGGAATGGTTGTCTGTTCTTTTCTCTTTTCTCTCAGCTTAGACATTTGGGGATCTTTCCAGTAATTTACACATACATTAACCAGATAAAAGTCCAAGTTTCTGGAAATTTTGAAGAAAAGGTACAGAGAAATAGGAAAAGTACCAATTAGTATTTAACAGGTTAATTAATATTTTGTTCCTGCCAAGCTTCTCACTTCAAAAACATACTTCCTTCTTGTCCCCCAACCCCTGAGGCTGGGGAAAATTTGTCTTATCAGCAAACATCATTGCAGAACAAACTAAGCCAGATTGTGGCCTCTCCAGATAGAAATTCCAGTAATGGAAGGCATTCATCAGATGAGTCTGGATGATGCCAGCCCTTCCCTCCAGATATTATGTCCTCTGCCACAAAACCATCATCTGGACACCAGGTTGTTTTCTCACGGGGCCTTGACACTACTGTGACTGTTGATAAAGTAGACCATGCATATGTGACAGCAAAACAGCTCAGTGCCATGCCACACTGCACAAGCCCTGGAGACCACGGACTCATGGAAACATCCACAGCTGCAAAGTGGAGAAATGAGAGATGGTAGACACTGTGAATTTACATTAGTAAATGTAAAGCCTCTTGTCATGAGTACACAAGGGATGTCCCCAGACATTTTCCATAATAACCAAGGGGAAGAGCTAAGGCCTTGCCAATAGAGACAGCGAAAGTACACAAGTAGGAACACAATGACTCTGTTTATGTGATTCCTCCTCTACTTCTTGGCTCTGCAACTGGGAAAACAAGGGTTTCATGGAAAATAAAATAACCACATCTTCCTCAAAGTGCTCTTGTAGCATTGACAGTATGTGGAAAATGTGAACATAGGACTTGGAACTTGGAATATCATTGATCGTTCTCTCCCTTCTTCCCAGCCATCCTCTCCTCCAAAATTAAGCTGCAGAACTTCCAAGAATTCACTCATTCAAAAAATTATTCATCAGGCGTTTACTAAGCTTAGGAAATTCAATGATTAATAGAACAGAAATAACTGTACCCTACCAGAGAACTTGGGTATAGAGCAAATGCTCAATAAATATTTGTGCATTGACTATACCAATCCCTAGTAGTCTCATCTCAGACAACTTCCAATAGAAGCTACCCACCCTAGAAAGCCCTAACCAAGATTTGCTGTAGCAAGAGGTAATTAATACGGACTTTGTGTCTAAGGATAACCAAGAAATAGAAATAAAAATAAATTTTTTTTGGGAAAAGAGATGGCTAAGAGACTTGACCTAAGAACGAACTGCTTAAATCACTATTGCTATCAATAGAAAGAAAATCTAGTAAAACTCCAGGAAGAATAATATTAGCATTTGCCTTAACAAACCAGGCCAAAATCCACCATAAATAAAAGTAGGAAAGAGTCAAATGAGGTATCAATAGTTGTGTGAATATCATTAAATATATATAAGCTAATTTTCCATCACAGTCACCATAACTTTAAAAGGATCAAGGTATAATTAGGTTCCATTTAAATAAAAGATATTTTATAAAACCAAGCCCTACATTTGAAAATATATCAAAATTTAAAGTATATCAACAAACTATTGTAATAAATTGATATTGTAAGAACTTAAATTCTATTTTGTACAAAAAACAATATAACCTTAAGTTTCTAAGAAAAGATATTTTCTCTATCAAAAACATTTATTTAGTGTGGGCTTATCACTGAACAGGTAAACTTCTATTCTTTGAAAAGATAATGAAGAGGAAGACAAAATACTAAGTCACATGAATCTATTGATTGTTATAGACAAAGATAGAGAACTATAAACAATGTGATAAGTGTGAACAATGAAAGAACAGTCAACCCTCCTGAGGTAGGAAGGTAATAAGACAAAGGAACCCTATAAAAACAGTTCTTCAATTAAGTCCAGAAAAATAATTTGCCAGCTGAATTCCCAGCAAGGTGAGAAATTAAGGGACTCCCTAGGGTGGTGAAGAAATATAAAAGGGTGTCAGATTCTGAAAACATATATATATAATACAATATATATACAATATAATATATATAATACAATATATAATACAAAACACTTATTATTTTCAATTAAAAACTAGAAAGTATGGGAGTGCATCCCAGGGGGAGAGCACTTGTCTAGCATGTGTAAGGCCCTAGGTTTGATTGTCAGAACACACTAATAAGAGGAAAGAAAAGACTACTTTACTTGCCACTGTATTTTCAGTAGATCCTCTAAAACTTAGAGATCCAATAAACAAATGGCAGTGCAGAACATAGAAAGAGCTTCTCAATCTCTAATTCCCACCACTGGGACATTATTGCCACTCAACAATATAAACAACATGAACAAGTGTCGTCTGTGAAACTCTTAATTAAAAACAGAATCACATTTATTTTTAAAAGTCAGATCTGAGCCAGGCACAGTGGCCTGTAATCCTAACAACTCAGGAGGCCAAGATCTTAGCATTGCAGTTCAAATCCAGCCCAGGCACTAAAGTCCCTGAGACTCTTATCTCCAATTAACCACAAGAAAATGGAAGTGAAGCTGTGACTCAAGGGTAGGGCAATAGCCTTGAGCTGAAGAGCTCAGGGACAGTGTTCTGGCCCAGAGTTCAAGCCCCATGACCCTCCCCCCAAAAAAAAGTCAGATTCTATAGGAAGATACATATTAGAAGAGTTATTATTGTTTATGATTTATTTGTTCATTCGAAGCTTATTTACTAAGTGCTGGCCTCTGCCGCACAATATATTAAGCTGTCCCTGAGAACATAGTTGTGAAAAACCAAAATGGCCCTTTGCTACACAGAGCTGGCATCTTTGTATAGGAGACAGGTTGTCCATGCATCATAAACAGATCGAGAGAAGCCTGCAAGGATTTATGAACTATGTCAAGGAGGATCTTTGTCTTGAAAGTTGTGTCAGGCCATGGAAAGACTTCATCAGTGGTCATCCTTAGACACAGGAAAGAAGGCGAGCCCACCCATTTGACGGCAGTAAAAGGCTGCACTCACAAGCCTTTGGTCCCCTTCCTACTTCTAGTCCTTCGTGTAGCCACTAGCACACTGGCCACCTTCACGTGTAGGAACGGCACCAGGTTAGCCATTGAGTTTGCACATGAGGAAAATTAGGTATCAGAAAGTACAAACCATTCCCAGACTAGTTCCACATCAATCCTGGAAGCATTTATCAGATGTTTGTTTCCCTCCATAGAAAAGCCAAAGATTTGCTCACAAAATGCACTTAACACGTGTGGCTCACCGGCTGGCATGACCAGACACAAGCAATTGTCTTGTGCACATTCATTGTTTCCCTTCCTTTAACTGATGCTCCTCACACTCTTTACAGTAGCCAAAGCAAGCAGAACAAATGAAACTCACCAATTTGTTGCTTATTGCAATTCAGCTGAGATAAAAGACTCAATTGATAGGGGGATAATTAAACCTTTGTTCTGAATGAGCTTATAGGATTATCTCTAAAGCTTTAGTTCTCCATTCCATCTTTGTCCCCAGGTGCCATATATAATCCCATGTTGGCTAGAAGCAGTTTTTGGCAAGCAGGAAAATTGTGGAATACAACAAAGCAAAATTCAATAACAAGTCAATGTACTTGTATTGAACATTTCCTTTATGGAAATTGTTGTGCTACCTTCCATAGAGAGTATAAGCTGTTGTATTTGTGGAATGCCTACAATCTTGACTTAAGAAAAACAAGACAATGCCACGATTAAGAAGTCTGTAATCCACACCGAAATAGTCTCTGTGGTCCTGAGAAATGGTAGATTTAAGAGGAAAAACCAGGAGCACAGACCTGCCAGTGAGGGGCAAATTGTAGAAGAGAAACTCAAAGGAGACCAGACACAAGTTGGCATCTGGGAAAGCAGAAAAGAAAGGACAGAAGAAGCTTTTTAATTTCTAGAGGGTTTTAGGGATGGAAGGGAAGCTGAGGGAGTTTGCTTGCTTGTTAAGTGATTGCCTTTCAAGTAACAAAGAAAAGGTCAGGTTAAAAAGTAAGAGAGCCACATGCTGGTGACTCACAGTAGTAATCCTGGATATTCAGAAAGCTGAGATCTGAGGTTTGTGGTTCAAATCCAGCCTGGGTACAAAAGTCTATGAGATTTTTATCTCCAGTTAACCACTAGAAAATTGGAAATGGCACTGTAGCTCAAAGTGATAGAGTGCTAGTCTCGAGCATAAAGGCCCAGGGACCACACCCAGGTCCTAAGCTGAAACCCCATAGCAGATTTGCGGCGGGGGGGGGGGGGGGGGGGGGGGGGGGGGGGGGCGGGGGAATGGGTAGACCTTACCAGACACTAAGTAAGGGACTATAAGCTAGGGACACCATTGTATAGAAGAGTTGGTTCTCCATTCTGACTAATTCTTGAAGAGCACCAAATACCAGAAATCACCAGCAGTGGAAAGCATAGCCACAGAGAGTTGTGTGGGGACCACAGCCAGGCCATCATAGAAACACATGCCCAGCAAATGCTCCGTAGCCCTATTTGGCAGGACTTCCTGGGACCCCCTTCTGAACTGGCCCAATTAAGACTCCAAGGCTTTTAACTAAAGAAAACATCGCTGAAGGAATGAATCATTTGCTTTTCCTCAAGCTCATGCTTTGAGAAATCCCTGCCTGTGTGCAGGCAATAGATAGAAGTCCTGGATTACAACACTCCCCCCCTCCTCCCCTGCCCCACCTGGCTACCAGTTCTCTGGGGCACATGGCTGATGGCTGAGGGGCAAAGGGAAGGGTGGCATACCCCAGACTTCTACTTGTCTTGAAACAACACACAACACACTCAAGAAAATCTGTGCTATCACAGTATGAAGAGTTTTCATACAAAGTTACAATGAGGAACAGCTACCCTGTACAGAGAACCTATTGCTACAGGAACTGTGCTTGTCATGTTTCCATACTATCAAAACTTGTGCACAACTCATTGTCAGAATGGTTGGGGAGTTGGGGGTGGGGAGTCAGATACCAATAAAGCAGTAAATCCAAAAATTCCAATTCTAGCCTGCGTCTGAAACCCATTCTCTACACACAGAACTCCTTTTGCTTTAGCTGCTGAAGCATTTAGCATGACTTGATATGGAAAAGAATCAGAAGACAGAAGGAAATTGTCAAGTGATTCAGTAGAAAAGTATGAGGCATGTCTGGATTAAAAGCAAAGATATTTCCAGGTTAGCTGGCAGTTTTGGATTATCAGCAATAAAAAGAAGAGGAAGAGGAGGAAAAGGAGAAGGAGGAGGAGGAGGAAGAGGAAGAGGAAGAGGAGGAGGAAGAGAAGGAGAAGGAGAAGGAGAAGAAGAAGAAGGAGAAGGAGAAGGAAAAGAAGAAGAAGAAGAAGAAGAAGAAGAAGAAGAAGAAGAAGAAGAAGAAGAAGAAGAAGAGAAAGAGGAGGAGGAAGAGGAGGAAGAGGAGGAGGAGGAGGAGGAGGAGGAGGAGGAGGAAGGGGAAGGAGGAGGAGGAGGAGAAAGAAGTGATTATGTGAATGGACTTTTCAGAAGATAAGGAGGAATGGGAACATAGTCCAGGATGATATGAACAAAAAGAAGTTGGTGAGTGTCCCAGGGCTGGGTTCCAACATGACAGGAATACTTGGCTTGACAAACCGGAAAGTGCCTGAAAGAAGAAAGCCTGGATGGAGATGAAAGAAAAGGAACAGACACACCCACCTGCTGGAAAACAGAAATGGACCCACAGCCACAGCAGCTGATACCCCCGCATTTCCAAACGGGCTGAGCTCTAACACAAAGGAGTGACAGATTGTCGGCAACTGTTTTCAAAAGAAAGCCTGGGATCACAAGGCCCAGGACATATCTGGATCCACCACACATGTCACCGGGGCCAGCACAAATGAAAAGCTTCTACTCCTGAGGGGATCAGTGAAGTGGAAGGAGTTTTTCTCTGAGAATTCTTTGCTTTTCATGCATTCCTGTGGTAGCCCTTCCATTCCCGGTGAGGGGGAGCTAGTCACAGGTCCACTGACCATGACAAGATTCATTGTTTTTTCTAAGGACTCTCTTTGGACAGAATCAGTAAGTAACCAAAGTTTAGCTGTAGTATTTCCAGCTCACCTCACCTCTGCCGCTCTGTTTTCTCTTGGCATTCTCTTAATCCCGGAGCACCTACTTCAAAATCTTGTGTCAGAAAGCTCTCTCATCATTTCAAGGGCTCAAGAGCATCACCTTGTTCTGAGGATATGGTTCATCCATTCCCCACACAGAGATTCTAGGTCAACAGGCCAGAGTGGGGCCACAAAGTGTTTTGCACAGACCTTCGGGAGATTCTGAGACAGTCCACAGAGAGAAGAACTGTACTGCAGTCTGTGTGGATAATGAAAGTGTTCCTTGACCATGAATTGGGTTTTAAAAGAAGTCTCCACTGGCAAAGCATAAAGCTAAGATGTATATCTTCACGAGGTGTTGCAAGGATCCTCTTTGACATAGTTTGTAAATCCTTGCAGGCTTCTCTCGATCTGCTTGTGATATATGGACAGCCTATCTCCTATACAAAGATGCCAGCCCCATGTGGCAAAGGGCCATTTTTGTTTTTCACACAACTACGTTTGGCCCTAAAACAGAGCTCTCTAGGAGACACACAAACACCTTCCTAAATTTCAATGAACTCCATTACAGGAAAGTTTTCTAGATTCTTCAAGGTTATATTTAATCTGAGAGGAATAATTCTGATTGGTTAGTCTACCTTTTCCAAACATATCCCATTAGTTGGAGCAAAGAAAGGGCCACAGGAAAGGTATCAGAGCCCCAAAGGCCTTTTTGTTTTGTCCCACTGTTGCTGATTTAAGTACCATGTTCCAAATTGGAAATACCGGAGATTTCCTAAAAACTTCCAAAGTTCAAGTATATGACATATATATCACATCCTCTCCTGAAGCAGATTCACTTTTGAAATGTTATTATTCCATAAAACTCATTATAGATTATTTAATTTTTTGTATTTGACAAACAATACAAAGTAAAGCTGCTGGTTATCATTTTAAAATAATTTCTCACTACTGTTTTATTTCCAATAAATAAACTTGATATTTTAAAAACTGCCTCTCACTTTTTAGAAAAGTTATGAAAATTAATAAAACACAATTTTTAGACCATTTTGAAAGTGATGGTTTTTGTTTCATTTTGTTATTTTTAATCAATTCAGGGAGTCAGGGTTTTGGTTGGAAAAGCCAGTCAGGATAGCAAAAGAATTTACCTGTACTTTTTTTTTCCTTTGCCAGTCCTGGGCTTGGGCTCAGAGCCTGAGCACTGTCCTTGGACTTTCTCAAGGCTAGCACTCTACCACTGGAGCCTCCGTACCACTTCCGGCTTTTTTCTATGTATGTGGTACTGGAGATTGGAACCCGGATCTTCGTGCATGCTAGGCAAGCACTTTACCACTAGGCCAAACGCCCAGCCCCACCTGTACTTCTTTTAGCAGATACCCAAGACCTTAAATACATATAAGCACATAAAATATGTTAAAATTTTCTGTTTGCATCAGAGAAAGGAAACCCTATGTAGCCTTATTCTGCCCACAGTATTACAAAAAGCCATAATGTCTCCTTAGACTCAGTCTGGGTTCATTTACTCATTCATTCAACAAATGTGACTTTCTATTGTCACAATGGTATAAAAAACGACAGTCCACTCAACCTTGCATTCATTTTGTTGGGAAAAAGTTGGAGAATGTGATCTAATTAAGTTTCGGACTAAGAAAAAATAGGTTAACATGCAAATTACCTCTAAAAATGTCCCCTGTACAATAAAATACAACTTTATACTATAACCTTGCTTAAACATCAGAAGCTTGTTAAACCATTCTTATCATCAGCCATTTTTACCAGGAAAAGACATTCAGCTACCCTTGGAGACATTATGAATGTGAAGTGTGATAGGAATTCTAAGCTACTGGAAAATAGCTGTGAAGTATTGTATAATCATTCTTCCCAGTTCTCACAATCTAACTCAAACCTCATGTCATTTTCATCTTTACCTTTGGAGGCCTTACATTACTGATAGCCTGTAGCCTTACATCATGGGTCTATGTGGGCAGTTGTGGTTTCCGTTACCTTTTAATCGGTACACAGCAGAGTACAGAGGTGAAGACAAGATAGTCAGTCCAGAACTTCTTGAATCAAAAGCCATTGTCTCTGTCTTCAGCCTCCTGCCCAAGAGATGAGAAGGTCAGGATGATGAGGATGATGATGATGATGATGATGATAATGATGACGACGACAATGATGTTGTTGATGATGATGACAATAATGGATAGATGGATAGATACAGAGATACATAAAAATAATCCTACCACAAAGAATTGATGTGATCATCAAAAACACTACCAGAACTGTCAAAGCCAAGAGAGCCCTCCACCACCCTCAATGTACAATGCCTTTATAGTAACAATTTAAAACAAATAAGATTTAAAAGTAAAAATATAATTAGAGGGCCAGAAGTTTGGCCTAGTGGCTTTGTGGCTTGCCTAGCATGCACAAAGATGGGGTTTAATTCCTCAGTACCACATTCATAGAAAAAAGTCAGAAATGGTGCTGTGGCTCAGCTGGTAGAGCTCTAGCCTTGAGAGAGCCCAAGGACAATGCCCAGTCCCTGAGTTCAAGGCCCAGGACTGGCAAAAAAAAAAAACATATATATAATTAGAAATGTTTTAAGTGCCACAACATGTGAAGCAGTGTAGAAAATACATGGTCCACAGAAGGCACTGAATGAAGTAAGTAATTTTTTTAGCATCGTAAAAAGGCAACAATAATTTTTCAAGTAAGGACTTCTTGTTTCTTGTACTTTCTGTTTTGTTTTAGTTGTTGCTTTGGAGCTTTACTTTGGACAGTATCTAGCAAAAAATGATAACTATAAATAAAAATATTATTTAGTGAATTTTATTGTTTCAGCATTATACAGAAGCTATATTTGTGGTAGCATTTCTTGGATACAATTGGCTAAATAGACTGCTGAAATGTCATCCTGCTGGAGAAGCTATAAGCTTATTCTGTAGGTTTTCATCCAAGTGATTTTAATTTCTGGATTATAATCCTCACATGAACTTCATAGGAACAAGTACAGATCCAGTCTTGTTTTAAAACTTCTAATGATTTTGTATTGTCTATTGGACTAAATCTAATTATCTTAATATGTCAATCTAGAAGCTGTATGATGAATCTCGAAAGACTCATTAGTTACCTGTCCCACACTTGTATGCTCCTCACTGTTGATGTTTCTCTGTGCTTTTGCCTGAAATATTTATCTATCCATTCTTCTCATAAAAAATTAATTCTCAGGCCAGGAGCATAGCCCAGTGGTAGAATGCTTGCCTAGCATTCACAAAGCCCTGGGTTTGATTTCTTGGTATCACATATTCTAAAAAAGCTGAAAGTGGTACTGTGGCACAAGTGTTAGAGCACTAGCCTTGAGAAAGCCCAAGAACAGTGTTCAGGCCCTGAGTTCAAGTCTCAGGACTGGCAAAAAGAAAATTAATTCTCATCTTTCTAGGTCTTTTCTTATTATAAACACTTTATTTTGAGAGACTTACTGATTCTTCCTTCTCATAGCATCTGGACTATAGTTATTACTAACATTATAATTTTCTATAAAAGTGTTCACGAAGAACATTTTCCTGTCTCAGATTTCCCATAGTCGTTACAAACATTATCTAGACCACAGCATTACGCACATGGGTTGAGTGTGGGACTCACTCATTGCTCTCATGACTACAGTCTACCTTAATTAGATTCTGCTTATGAGATATGATCATATTTGTCTTCTTTTGTTCCCTTGTGAGTCAAAAATTAGTCACAGTAGTGTACATAATGAAGTGAAAAACTAAACCATCTTAAGCATAGATTACTCTTCCCTGTTCATTGAAACACACGAATTCTGAGTATTCGTTTTTCTTGACTTTGTCTCTTAGAACTTACACTACTCAGGAATCCCCTCATCTGACCAAGAGCCAGCCTGGAGAATCTTTTATCCTTAAGCAGTTAAGCATCCATGAAAAATGTTACCTACTTCATGGAGGGATTTGGGTTTTTTCGAAGTTGACAGATTAGGGTGTATATTTTTCTTTACAAAATTAATATTCTGGCAAAATTCTGATATAAGAATTTAATATATTCTAATTCAGTATATTCTAACACACTAAAAAATTCAAAGATAAATCTGTAGCTTCCTGATTTAGCAATATATTACCACAATGGACACCTCATATATATAGGTTCTAAATATGTAAATGTGTCTATATTTTTAATATACATATTAAGTGTAAATTTTCAAATGTTAAATACTTCAACAGTTCTACTTTTAAACAATATGGATCTTATACATTTAACTTATCTCTTTTAATTTTATTTTTATCAAGCTATCTAAGCCTATTTAAAAAGAAAAGTTATAATAAGAAGCAGAACTTAGGTTGTTTTTGTTTTTGTTTTGATTTTAGCCATATTGGGCATTTAACCCATGATCTCTTGCCTGCTACCATTTATTCTAAACACAACTTTGTGGAGTACAACTTTGAATATGGAATATGGTAAAGAGAAGCACATTTCACATCTGTCTTACAGTGACACTACAAGAATCTCCATGAACCTCAGAGCCCAAGTTCTATGGCATCAGATAGTCATTAAAAATCACAAAATTAGAGGCCAGCTGTGATAGCTCATGCCTGTCATCCCAGCTGCCAATGAAGAGTCCTGAAGTTTGATGGGAGTCTAGGCAAAACGTTGGCAAGATCAGTATCTCATCCAACAAGACAGGCAGAGTAGTACTCATCTGTCATTCCAGCCAAAAGAGAAGTACACACTGCAGTATTATGGTTTGCAGCCATCCCATGGCCAAATAAGGCCATTTCTGAAAAATAAATAAAGCAAAAAGAGTAGGACTTGTGGAGGTATAGCTCAGACAGGTAGAGTGCTTGCCTAGCATGTTCAAGGCATTGAATTAAAAACTTCAGCAGGGCATGGTGGCTCACACCTGTAATCCTAGATACACAGGAGGCTGAGATCTGAGGATCAAGGTTCAAAGCTAGCCCTAACACAAAAGGACCTGAGACTCTTGTCTCTAGAAAATGGGAAGTGGGGCTTGGCTCAAGGGTAGGGTGGTAGCCTTGAGCTGAAGAGCTCAGGGATAGTGCCCAGGTCGAGTTCAAGCCCCATGACCCTCCCCCTGCCCAGAAAAAAACACCTCAGCACCACAAACAAAAATCACAAACTAAGGGGGGATCTAGTTGTTTAAGCCTGTCATCTGTCATCTCAGTTATGTTAGACGCTGAGGCAGGAGAATCGTGAGGTCAAGGAAACCTAAACAACACAGAAAGATACATCTTAAAAACAAATTTACTTAAGGCAGAACTAAATTCCTAAACCTAAACTTAACCTGGCTTGCTTTATAGGTTCAAAAATCTTATGTTAGCCCACCCAATATCCTTATACCACCAGAACCTTAAGGAAGATGGTATCTTCACTAGACAATTTCCCTAAACTCCTAAAATTACGATGAAGCCAGCAAATTCGATTCAATGGCAGACTTTGCTAAAGCTATGAAATCTGCTCTCCACCACCAGTTGAACTCGGGTACATCTATTTGTGCAGTGTGCTAGACAAAACCATGCGTCTACAAGCCAAAATCAGACTCTACCCAGCATCCTCTTTAAAATCAAGCCAGCACCGAAGGCGGTATCATGAGAAGTTGGTGGAATCATGCAGAAACTTCTGTTTTTTCCATGACTCTACTTCTAAACCCAGCACCCTAGAAAACAGATGAGATTCCATGGGATCCTATCCTAGATGATAGGAAAACCATTCCAATACAGAAGATCTGTAGCCACTTGCACAGAGGAAACCGCCACAGATTCTCTGAGGCGAGAACTAAAGGCAGATCCCACTTTCTAGGACACATGCTATTCAGCCTTAAGAAGAAAATATCTAGGTGCTGGTGGCTCATGCCTGTATTCTAGCTACTTGGGAGGTGCTCTGGATCACAGTTCAATAGCAACCTCATGAGCAAAGTCCGTAAGACTCCAATTTACTCACTCAAAAGCTGGAAGTGGAGCTATGGCTCAAATGGTACAGTGCTAGCTTTCAGTAGAAAAGGCTCAGGGACAATTCTCAAGCCCTGAGTTCAAACCCCAGTATTGGCAAGATAGATAGATAGATAGATAGATAGATAGATAGATAGATAGATAGGATATTTTTTTCAAATAATCCCTTTCTGGCAGAAATCATCCCCAAAAATACCAAGAAGAAAGAGCACTTAGGAAGTCGACAAAAGCATAATTCAGCACTAGAAATATCTATTCAAGAGGAAAATAGCATAGTTCGAACCCCAACCCACTTCCCCTAGCAGTCTCCACAGCCTCACTCATGAGCCATAATTGACAGGAATGGAAACACCAAGAGCCAAAAACGCAGACCCAGAATGTGCAGCCCTCCATCAGTATTTAAACCTCGCTCACTGAATCTCTGCCTCTAGACATGTTCACTAAACCACAGCAGCTGCCACAAGCCTTCATTAGGCTTCATTAGAAGCCGAGCCAACAGTGAAGTGGCAAGATTGTGTGGAAGTGGAACAGTGAGCAATAAGGCATGTCCTCTTGACTCTTAGGACTCAACAGATCCATGCCGCTTACTTCAAACTTGGGAGAGCTTTCTGTCAACTGAGATTTCATGCAGCCTCAGAGTTAAGGAGAAAAGCCACCGACAGTGACAGACAGCATGGCTGCACGTGTACTTAGGCAAGATTGGAGCGTGCGTCATTCAGCAGGCAGCTTTGAGCCCCACTCATACACATGAATAGCTATGCCATCAGTGGCAGCATCTCTAAATACCAAGGTCAAAAATAAATGCTCCTCTGTGAAGTATAGACACACACCACACTCTGGGGTTCTCCATTCCCAACACAGTCTAAAGCTGAATAGTGCTGGTTCTGTGATGGTGAATAGACTTAGTACTAAATTTCCCATCACATTTTCAGTACATGTTTCAAATTTCCTTGATCATTTTTAGCCTTTGCAAATGTTACACTTCCTCATTCAAATGGTCTCTGCTAACCAGAGGTTACACTGAACTCCCCTTCATTTCTGTCCCTGTGGCAAGGAAGCTTCCATTATTCCACTACCTGAGCTTTTCTCTCTTCCCCAGCCCCCTCCCCCACACCTTTCCACCAGACTGAGTTAGTCTATCAAGATGAAAACAACATTATGACATTCAGAACAAACTTCTGTCAGAGGCACACAGGGGGCCCTCTGTTGCACAAGCTGCACTTGTCCCTCATGCCATAGAGATTCAGTTCACAGATATGAGATCCAGACTTCAGATGAGAGGAGAGACTGCCTTCTGCCCTCCATTTCAGCATAACACTTATCTCCTTATTTCTAACTTCTTCTCAAGTTGCAACTAGACCAGGGGAGATGTAAATGTGTTAGAAGAACTCAAGATCATATTCACAGGTTATCCCTTTGCAAATGCCAGCACAGTTCAGTTGCCTCCTCACAGGCTGATTCAGCCCCTCATTCATAAAGGACCAATAGCAAGAGAAGGCAGCTCAGTGTGCAGAAAGGGTGGCAGGAGTTCCCCTGTATAGTGATCTTTTTGTTCTGACACATTGGTGTGTGGGATTGGGCTGTGGGCAAAGTTTCTATGTCTCTCTTTCTTGCAGCCCCAGGCTATCTTTAAACCATAACTCTGCTGAAGAAAAGCTTTCTGGAGCAGACATAACATAGGAAACTTCAGCAATTGTTGTTGGTATTTAATATTTAGTGAACACCCACAACTAGACCAGGCACTCTACTGGTGCGTGACTTGAATCTTCTTAGGATTTGCAGCCGCATTGGCTGAAAGCTAAAAAGCTCTTTTGGCCATTGTAACAGCAGCAAGAATACACATTCCTCAAATATCTCAAGTTGCCTCTCACAACACAATGTAATTTTCTGCCCCTCCCATGAAGATTAAACATTACCATCATACACTCCATGGGTATATTTCTATAATATTATTTTAAACATTTACCTAAGATCATCAGTCAATACTAAAGCATTTTGCAATGACTCCTTTTCTAGAAAACGTACAACATAATTTACAATACATTGATGCATTTTCAATTGGAAGTGTTAGTCCTTGTCTTGGTTTCTACTGTTTGTCTTCCCCCAAAACCCAGCACTGCTGTTGACTTGACCAGCTCCATCTATGGGGGACAGTTGACTCCCTTTCCTAATAGAAAGAAGAACACATCAAGCTGTTATCTCCCCATTTGGGAGCTCAGCAGCATGTCCATTTTTCAAGAGCCAGGAGCCTTGCCTCCTGTCTGCTGTCTTCTTTATTGACAACCTAACTGGGAACCCTAACTGGAAATCAGCCTGTAAACTAAGAATCTTGAACCTTGTCATTTTCTACCAACCTCTCCTTCTTTTCCTTTTAGATCCTCCATGTTGGAGGAATCTTAAAAAGTGAGAAAGGTTTCTAACTTCCACATTTCCCAGAATATGTAGATCTCTTCTGTGGAAGTTCTGCCTGCCCAGTTGAACCAGCATTAGTTATAGTCTGAGTCACTGTATATACATATATGTACAAATGTGCAGGGTTGTACATTTGTTATACATACAGTGACTCAGAAGATACCTATCTGTATATGACATCTATACATGAACATACAAATAAATGCATATATATTTGTGTATATATACCGATATATAGTATTTCTTATTTTCAAGTCTTCCGTTTCTCTTTACAAAGGAACCAAAATTCTAAAGACTAAATTCTCAGATAAAATACGTTTATTTTATGCTGTCTTAATTTTTTTAATTAAAGAATTTATTAACATTGATTTTTAAGGCCTTAATTTTTTTAATTGTAAAAAAGCAAGGTTTTGGAACCATCGCCTTTGTGACATAAGTAACCTATTTACTAGTTATGTGAAAAATCAAGAAATAACTGATTTATTCATGATGTGGAAAATCAAACATTTTCCCTAAAAATGATGAGACTAATATTTAAGTTTAAAAATAATCAAATAATGGAAAGTTAAAAACTGAGCTGGGAAATGTAAAACAAAACCACCAAGTAGAAAGAGAGCACCTGGGAAATAACCCTGTAGATACAAAGTAAGCTTTCTTCAACCATGGCTTGGTTTCCCACACCTTCACCTTTGTCATTCTGTAGCTGTAAAGCATGAGGGGAAACTGCATTGAGGGAGAGCTGCTGTTTTGTAACCCTGATATTTTTCACTCTACCTGGAAGAAGAGGAAATAGGCTTCCTCAGAAAATGTGCAACATTCACTCACTGTACAACAGGTTTTCTGTTTATTTATTTAGGGGCTGGTACCTGGGCCTGATCACTTGTTTTTTTCACTCATGCTACCCACTCTACCATGTGCGCAATGCCTGCAGATCAGCATTTTGATAGTGAATTTGAAGAAAAGAAGCGCTCAAATTTTACTTCCCAGTCTAGCTTGAAACCTTGATCTTCAGATCACAGCCTCCCGAGCAACTAAGATTATGGGTGTGAGCCGCAGTCACGAGGCTGTCCTACAGTTTTATTAAGCCACAGTTCTCTTCCCTTGCCTATCAGTACCGAAGTCCATCTGAATTTTCTTAGTTTGAAATGACAGCATACTGTTACTTATTTCCTCATTTAAAAAAAAATCTCCTTATGTGAATTGGACTTGAAGCAGAATTTCTTCCAGAAATCGAAAAAGAAGCAAAATTTCCATAATAAGATACCACTTCCCCTCTACTAAAATGAGTATACTCAATAAGAAACTACTCATATATCATAAAGGAAACACTTTTCAAGTAAAAACAAGGAATAAAAACATGTCTATAGCAAAACACATTTAAAGTGGTTGCAACGAAAGAATGTAGATCATGAGGTCAATGGTATGAACATCACCTAGGACTCATAAATAGACCTGCGAAAATCACCTGAATGAAATAAGGACCTGTTTTCCTCCATTATGTAATCATCTCCTATCTCCCCTTAACCACCTTTACCTCCTACTCTAGTGAAGATGGGCATAGACGGCTCGTGAGACACCTCCATTTGGTACCACTAGGCCAAACTCCTGACCCCACCTATCCTATTTTATAATCTTAGTAAGCATGTTTGTCAGAAAATTTATGTTGTATAGAAAATATTGTGACTTATAGGCTTAACTGGTCCCTTAAATCTGTTTAAAGGTATGTCACTTTCTCTGAGTATGGATTTTCCAGAAAGCAAAGGCTGAAAAAAAGTTTAAGTAAAATTGAAACTCTTTATTGGAGTTTACAGGAGCCAATAGTGAAAGATGAAGGAATCAAGAGGGAGCTGCTTACCTTTATTCTGATTATGTAATTACCAAAGTATTCCGGAAAAAAAGAAGCATTTATTTACAGGCTTGCAGAGAAATATCAGCATAGTTGTTCTGTGGAATGACCCATCTTCTGGATTTTCTGTTTCACGGTAGTAAAGTCTTTTAATTGTCTGAATATCCTAGAAGCAAGAAGTTAGAACCAACAATTAGATTCAACTTACATGTTTCTATCTAGAATGTATTATAGATGAAGTTATTTCTTAGCATTCCACCATGCCAAGATGTACCTAACACTGCTTGGTATATTATAATGATAACAGTGATTAGATTTGAATGATGCTATCCTGTTCCTTCTAATATATCACTTTGAGATTCCTCCCTGAAGCACAGTTACTTTGGAACTCTATAATTGTAAGTCCCCCATTAATCATTCCCCAAATACTTTTCATATCAATAAATACTCAATTACATTTAATAAACATGGTTTACACTCAGTAATTATTGTCTAACTATAAATGCCAGAGATTTATATCGATCCATTTCTCACCCTCCACTCTTTATCACCACTCCAAGTACTGAATCTTTGGCTTTCTAGAGACTCAGATTGATCTACAGAATCTAAACATTTCCAAACATCTGTGCAATCTGGGAGAGCGCTTGGACTCTCTATCTTATGGTGATAGAAGACATATTTGGTCATCATTCTCCTCTATGGCTAGTGCTCAGAAAGTGTAAGGGATCGTACATTTTCTTGAATTCATTTGTGAAACAGCTACTCATTCTCAGTCAATTCTCATTTGTGATATTGATTGTAATTGGTTTATATTTGAGCATAAGTGGCTGTTTCTAAGATCAGAAAGAGGGTCCAACTTGTATCCTATAAAATGGATTTATCTGGCAATTTATGGCATTCAAATGTTTTGAGTATTTTTACTATCTTTAAGTAGCTGTACAATGCATTGTTGCCATTCACCAAAGCCATTTATGAAGTCAGTGCATCTTTTTTTCTACTATTTGTATTGTAATTAATAGAAGGGTTACAGTTATATATGCCAGAGAGAAGGTGCATTACTTCACAAACATTGATACCCCCCTCATGTTTTAGTCCCCATTTCCCTTCCCCAACCCCCTCCCCTCATCTTGTTTTCTCCCCTTCCCTATCCTATTTCAAATAAACATATATACAATATACCAGAAAACAGGGTAAGATACTGTAACAATATAAGAATAACCAAGGGATGACAAAAGAGATGAGAAATAACACAGTACATTAAGAACAACAATCACATATTATATGGCTCTGTATCCTGGAGATTCATTCATTTAGCCTCATCCTATATGGCCTTATGTATCTAGGTTTTGCCCTATTGAAATCCTCTGCTAGGAGAGTCCAAAGTTTGTACTAATTATTACAAATGATGGAAACCATTGAGCCTATGTTCCTTTGAGTTTGGCTTATTTCACTTACTATGAATTTTTTCAAGTCTTTCCACTTCCTTACAAATAAGGCAATGTCGTTTCTGATGGCAGCGTAGAATTTCATTGTGTATAGATATCACATCTTGTGGATCCAATCATCTACTGAGAGGCATCTGGGTTGGTTCCATATCTTCGCTATGGTAAATAGTGAATTCAGTGCATCTTTGATCACTGTCACCCGTTCAGTATTCTCATTTTCCCTTTCAACCCATCCCTTTCCTTACTTATCTGAACTTTAGGTTATGCATTGCCATTTAACAAAAGTTTATGTGTTCCATGCATCTCAATCTGTGTCATAACTTCAACATCCTCACCCTCCTTCAACCCACTCTTTCCCTCATATTTCTCAATTCTGTGTTATATACAATGAATTCTTGCCTGCATTTGCCCCACTTTTCTGCTTCATTCTTCTATCACTCTCCCCTTGGCCTCTTGCTAGTACCAATTTCCTGGTACTTATTTTGTTGGGCTTTGACTTAGTCATTAAGTGTCACAATTTCCTTGAACACAAGTACCAAACAGGAACTCTGCATTTCTTCCATTAATGTCTATATTGGGAAATGAAAGAACTACCCACTGACTTCTTCATATCAGAAACTTAAGACAATCTGGTGACACCAGGTAATTTTCTTAAGATTGTATTACATGTGTATGTATATGATGTTATGCACCAGAAAAAAAAACATCCTAACTGAAGACTGAAGCATTCTGGAAAAGAACATATTGGGACAATTACCAGAATATACTGGTAGTTCTATCACCCCCTTCTAGGGCATGGTTCAAGTGGTAGAGCTTATGCTTATAAAACATGACCTGATTGAAAACTATGGTAAATGAAAAATAGCAAAAAGATAACTAGAGGTCTAGAAGGTCAACCTTTTAAAATGTAGGTCTTAATTCTGGACGAATCCTGTAATCCTCCTAAGATTCACATATTGATTTCAACATGTCTGTGAATTTTAAAAACCTAAAAATTGTGTAGGTACGTATGTGTTTGTGCAAAATCTGTGGAGGTATGTGTGTGTGCGTTTATATCTGTATTAGGAGATGGTCCATATATTACAATCATTTCTCAGAGGGATGAATAACAATGAAATAATCACTGCTTAATAGTTTCTTCAAGAAATCTGGTGCTCCGGTAAAAATGAAAATGTTGACAGTGTGATAGCTATGTCATCTGGCTGGGCAAAACAATGTTTTCTATTACAGCAAGGATTACAAGTCTTCAGTCCAAAATGATCTCAACTAAATGGTTTTTCTACATTATGTTTCCATCTGCCTAACATGTGAGCCATTAACACATGCTTCCTGAAGATGATTTTTGTATCATTATTTGCAAGAAAATTGCAGGACGATCAGTTGAGAAGATATAGCTAAGGTATTAGAGAAAATCAAAAGAATGAACCTCCAATATATACTAACAAGTTTATATTGCTAGGAAGTGAAGTCTTTAAAGGAGAGATAAGCACGTGACTCTAAGCCATCCATTGAGTAGTTTTTCATTATACATATAATACATGTGTGTATATATATATGTATTTCTATTCTAGTCCAGAAAATAGCCAGGCTCCCCATGTGTTGAAATAATTTATTTCAACACTTTATGCATCATCTGTCCCGAATTTCCACATGTTGTGTCATCACCATTTGACCTCAACGCATTGTTAAATATTTAATAGTACTGCTGAATAAACAATACAAAGTATTGTTTACTTTTGAAGGTGACATTTACATAAAAAATAAACCAATACATTCTGTAAAAGTTGTATTTCAGTATTTACTCCTTTGGTGGATGGAAATGAAATTCAAGGGGAAAAAACAAAGATAGAGGAGGATGAAGAGAGACAGAACTATACATAACTGGAAAAGTATTCTATCTCTTCAATAAAGAGTAGGGGCGGAAAGTGTCATCTAAATGTTGGCATATTTATATTTATATTTCAAAACTTAAGTATAATAATGGATTATTTTTAATAGGAGTCTACTTATATGGAAATGATATGGGAATGATGAAAATGTCTAACAAAATAGTAGCCAATAGAGGATCTTGTTTTTGACTATTTATTTATGGGAGTGTGTGTGTGTGTGTGTGTGTGTGTGTGTATGTATGTGTACGTGCACCTGTCCTGGATGAACTCAGGGCTGGGGCACTGTCTATGAACTTTGGAGGTTCCAGGGGGATTATTGGGTGTATGTGTGTTACCCAAGGCTACTGTTCTACCACTGGAAGTACAGTTGAGTTTACAGCCTTCTAGTGGTTAATTAGAAATAAAAGTTTTATGGACTTTCCTGCCCAGGCTGGCTTCAAATCATGATCCTCAGATCTTAGCCTCCTGATTACAATTTCTCATTGTAAGATTTGTACAGGCTTGAGGCAACAGCACCAAGCTAAAGCATCATTTTTTAACATTCACTAAGTACAAATCTTACAATGAGAATTGTTCATTAAAAAGCATGATTATGGTATAAAAGAAATAGCAAAAGAATGCATGTAAGAGATTTTGATTACTTAACACACCTTTCTTATAAATAGTGCTCAATATGTTCTTTTTGACTGGCCATAGATCATAAGCCTTTGGAAGTATAAAGAGAAGGATCAGCCTAGACAAGGAAACATTTATATCCATTTCAGTTCCTTTGAGATATAGAGCTAAAAAACTGCATATAATAAGATGCTACTTCAACATATATTTTTCAGTAAGTTTCAAAATACTAAATGGGCCAATTACCATAATGATGAGAAATAAAATAAAACCTAAGTAAATGAAAAGGCATACCATGTCCATGGTTTTAGAGATTCATTATTGTTAAAATGTTGATCATCCCAAAATTGACCTATCCAAATCATAAACCCACTGAACTTTTGTTTGTTTGTTTTCGTGGGGGTTTTTTGTTTTTGCTTTTGTTTTGTTTTGTTTTTTATGGGTCATAGGGCTTGAACTCGGCCTGGGCACTGTCCCTGAGATCTTCAGTTCAAAGCTATCGCCCTACCCTTGAGCCAAGCCTCAATTCCCTTTTCCTAGAGGCCAATTGGAGATAAGAGTCTCAGGTCCTTTTGTGCCCAGGCTGGCTTTGAACCTTGATCCTCAGATCTCAACCTCCTGAGTAGTTAGGGTTACAGGCGTAAGTCACCTCGCCCTCTTCCACTGAACTTTTTTTATAAACATAAAATGTAGATCATTTTTAACAAACTTTTTATTAAGAAATATGTACATAAATAAGTAAAATAATGCTATAGGAATTACACTTTCCTACTTCATTACTTACTGTCAAGCCATAGCAATAAAGATACTGGAGTAGTGGCATAGGGTCAAGAAAACAGACCAAAAAACTATACCTATTCATTAATTAGCCATCTGATTTTTTTAACAAGATGAAAAGCAAATGCAAAAGGTATTTGAAATGAACTTCCCTTCCAAAAAGGAACATGCCTTAAAAGCATATTTCTGCTTTAACAAAATACCCTAGACTGGGTAATTTATAAACAACAAAAATCTATTGTTCACAGTTCTAATATCTGTGAAGTCCAAGGTCAAGGGACCAGCAGATTTAACATATGCCAAGACTCTTTCTCTCTGTTTCCAGGACAGTGCCTTGTTACTGTGTCCCTTGTTGCTGGCAGAAAGGCAAAAATGGCAAATTCTTTCCTCTAAGCCTTTTTAATAAAGGTTCTTAACCCATATATAAAGGCCAAGTCTCATAGCATACCTCCTAAGGATTCTATCTCATGCAAGAACTAAGTTCCAACATTGAGTTTTGTAAATACACATTACACCATGCAGTAACTACCTGAAGAATCTACACAATAATGTGTAGAATGTCCAAAGCCATTCATCAGTGACTTATAAGTGCTGGAGCTGTCAGAAATGCAATATTTTATTTCACTGCAAATGAGAAGGGGTTCATGTTGAACAACAAAAAAAAATGAGAGAGACAACATGACAGGTGATTCAATATGATTATATCAACGGTGGATCGAAATACTAAACAGGATAACCCTTACAAAAGGGTTAACTATGAAGTGACAAGCTACTAGTATTCAATGGAAAGCTAAAACAAGTCAAAATATACTTTTAAGCAATGTATAATCTATGAAGATAGCTCTTGCTTTGACGGACACTTTGTTTTGAACACAGAGAAATAGAACCACAAATAATGGTTCACCCTCCTCTCACTTTCCATAGAGTAGCAAGTGTAAATGGAACCAGGATAAAAAGTGCTAGAGGCCACATGTGGACATTTTCAGTCATATCCAAACACATGAATTATTTGTATTGTCAAAGTGACCTGAGATACTTTAGAACTTTCTATTAATTCAATCTAACATTTCCTTTCTGAAACACAATTTGAATGGTTTACTGGGTAATGATCTAATTATGCTGAATCTGCTGACTTGGTTACTTTAAGTGACTATGTGCCATGTGTTTTAGCTGCTTTCTGGAAACCCGAAGTGTTTCCAAAATTGGAGGGAGAAATGAGGCAGTGTAAATGTTGCACAGAAAAATGATAATGTCCAAGACAGAGAGAAAGAAACATAGAAAGAGCTCCCACTGGTTGATTGACACTACGTGACACACTAAAGCAACATTGAAAAAGGGAAAATATAAGTAATATATTGTTGCTTTGGCACCTAATTTAAAAAACATATTTTGTGATTTAATAAAAAAAAAACACTAAGACAACTCATATAACCTGGATAACTTGGGCAAGCGTTGTCAGTATATAGATCTCTTAATCTTTAGCTCTGCAATAATTCAGCCAAGATAGAATTATTACTCCCACTCAGATCCCTACTCTGAACTATTATATTGCATAGTGTCAAAGATCATAATGTACTGAATAACTATCCTTGTACCTAAAAGGAAAAATCTCATTTTAAAATCATTGTAATTAGTTCCCAAATTCTGTTGTTAATCAAAATTGGTTCCTTTCCATTTGAAGATGTATTCATTTTGCAAAACATCTAGCTTCACTTTTGTCTTTTAAGATGCCCCCCAAATCTAAGAGCTGTCAGTTCAATGAATTCCAAAGTGTCTATACATATCTCATTTCTGTTGTTTATATTCTCTTTTTAGGGGTTGAAATTTAACTAGGCAGTACTGATCTCAGACAACAATTTCATGTGAGTTCAATAGCTATCTTGGGATCTAGTTTGAGTCAATTGCTAAACTCTAAGATTTTAAATTTATAAACTTCAGAAGGAAGATAGCTTTTGAAGCTGACAAAAGAAAATTGGAGAACAGTGGTCTTTTTGTGCACTGCTCAGAAATTCACTTACAAAGTGGCCCTATTGTGTTTCTCATAATTTACATTTACTTTTTTGGCAAAGCAGAAAGGAAAAAAATAAGTCAAACTCAGAGGCATACAACAAAAATGAAAGAAGTCTTTTTTAAAAAAATTTAAAATGTCCCTTTGACATTTAGATATCTACCAAGCCAATATTTAACATTTATAGGAGAAGAAATAGAAAACAAATAGTAGCTGGTTTTTAGTCATATCACTGATCAGGTATGGCATTTCACTTCTTACTAATGGCCACAGGAGGCTCACATTAGAACCAGTGTTGACCTGGGTTTCATTTCTTCAGGAATGGCCAAAAAATAAACCAGGATGACAAGAGTTCTGGTGACTGATCTGTACAGATTTTGAGCAGACATTTCCCAAACAGATCAATACTATCCAAGGTGCAGCTGAAAAACAGGATAGGCTTGTCTCACTAAACAAACACCAAGCTGCTTATTCACAAGGGCAAAAGCAACACAGCCCTGTGTTTTCCAGTGTGTTTGCCAATGACCTCAACCCTGACCTGCAGGGCCACCCTCTCTGGGACCAGAAGTAATCTTGTGCTTGTCTGGTACCAAAGAACTCTTGTAAGTGGTAGCATTTGTTTTACAGTGAGAGCGTCTGTATCAGCCCAAAAGAAATGTAAGGTACCACAATTAGCCCATGAACTGCTTTGAGACATAGGTAGGTAGGTAGGTAGGTAGGTAGGTAGGTAGGTAGATAGGTGCATATATACATACATGTTTACATACATACATGCATACAAAAATAAGATAGAAATCAATTTTATATTTTCTACCTAATCATTTTGGAATTGTGTGAATACGTGTTGGTCTAAACCAGTTTGCAATGCTTTTATGACACTTATTTTTCTACATAGTACATAAATTATCTGTATAGGCCAAATACTTTTTTGTAGAATATCCAGATGAACACTCTTTTACTCTCCAAAATGGCTTTTATTCTCATTTTCATTTATCCATGCAGACCCCCCTGCCATATAGACCTTTGGCATCAACCTGCGCATATGTAAATGAATCCAATAAGAGCATAGTAAGGTACATCACTATTCCAATTGTTAATGGGGAAGTTTTTTTGTTTAAATTGTGTAGTTGTACAAAGAGGGTAAAATTCCGTAAGTCAGGTTATAAGTGCAATGCTGCTTCATCCGCACCATCCCTTCCATTTGTCGCCCCCATTCTTCCCCTGCTGCCCCTACCCTCCTTACATGAGGGACACTAACTATTCATTTGTTCTCCCTCCTTCCATTCCCTTCCTCCTTCCATTCATGCACCTCTTCATTGCCCTCCTCACTCCGCCCCCACAAATAAAAATATGTTCCTAATTCCTGGTATTCATTTTGGTAAACAGGACTTTAGTTGTTCAGAGGAGTTAGACCTTATGCCTTTTCCCCTACGGATACCATTCTTTAGTCAGTTTGTATGTATACGCACTGGGTGTTGTATATGTTATCAAGTATGTTTGTACTTTAGCTCTAGCTTGTTTCTCTGAGCCTTCCATCATATTTTTTCTGGTGAAGTTATGGATTTAAAAAAAAACAATTTCCCCCAAAATTACTGAGAAAATAAACTACAACTTAAAATGCCACCCTGTGCAAGATGTATCCCTCTGGCCAAGATGACTTTATTTTCAACTGAGCATGAATAAAATGAGAATGTTTGGTATTTTTCAAAGTGAAAAATCCCAGAAAAAAAAAGAGATCCCAATACTTTCAGAGGCTACTTATTGACTCAAGACCAAAAAAAAAGTATTTAAAATTTGTAATCATAGTTGAGCCTTAAAACATTTTTATGAATCATCAGTAGCCATAAGATTTAGTCATCTACCGTCTAAGATCTTACAGGTACTGAAAACGTTTAATTTCTTTTCCAGTCCTGAATATATGATTTGATAAATCTAGGACCGAAGTTGTGTCCCTTGCTGTCACTAACAAACAGATTTGTTTGGGGAGGAGGTCAAAGAGGCAAATAATAATTGTTCTATCCCCCTTTTGTGTTTTCCCTACAGTGGAAAGGGGAAGGGAAAAGCCTTTGGACAAAACAAAGTTTCTCTCCAGCCCATCGCTGTCTAAGCCCTATATCCATCTCTGAATAAAAAAGAAATAAATTCAACTTTGGACCTCTGCCATGCAGTGGTGGCTCCGGCAAGGGGGACAGTTTGCTATTAATTGTTAATGTCGTCTGCCATTAGAGGGCACTAAACAACTCTACATTAATGCGTTGGAGGGAAGGAGAGGAGGAGGGAGAAGAGACGGGTGGGGGGGAGAGGGGAGGGAAAGAAGGGAGGGAGAGTATAGGCAGACACCGAGTGTGGAGGGGGGTAGACAGGAGCTGGGGAAGGAAGGAGTGGGGGGAGAGACGTGGGAAGGAGAAGGAGGACGTGAGGGAAAGAGAAGAGCCAGCAGACGGATAGACAGAATGAATGAATTTGGAAAGATTAAGAAGGATGTGGCGCCCCCCCCCGTCCTCCTCCTCCCTGGCACCCTCCCCCCCCCAGCCGTCTGAAGTGAGCCAACAGCCAGCCTCCGCGGCCTCCCTCCCCTCCCCCCTCCCCCCGCCCCGTCCCCGGACGGTCGGTGGCTCTGAAGCGGACGGCGGCGGCGGGGTCGCCGGCTTTCCCCAGCCCGCGGCCGGCCCCGGAGGCGCGCGGTGCAGGTGCGGCGGGCGCGGGGCTTTGTGATCCGTGCCCACTTTCAAAGGGGGGCTCGGGCCCGGCTGAGCGGCACCCAAACAACTGTCTTCTAATATTAGCACGGCTGCATTTCGGGATCTATTATAGTCTGTCCAGACAGATCCCATTGTAATGGGATCTTTTATTAAAAGATTAGCACTATCTCCTGCAGTTGGTGGAAAAGAATCTGTTATCACTGAGTTATTTGCAGTTGTGGAGGGGGCTGGAGGGGGGGGTGGATGGAAGATGGGGGGAGGTCTGGCTGGGTGGGGAGGGAGACTGAGGCGGGGGGGGGGGCGGGTGGCGAAGTGGGGCGGATTTGAAATCCATAGGAGACCAAATCTTAAGTGACCTGCGAAATGTCCAAGAATTTTGTCTGCAGACTTCGCTGTCGGTTGCCGTTCGGGCTTCAGGAGCAAAAAAAGAAAAAAAAGAAAAAGAAATTAAAGAGGCAGCTTTGGAAATAAACAATATAGCATTTTCCGTGAAGTAATCGTTTTATATAAAAGGAAATATCGTCTCCTCAGTTTCATTCAGCCATGCCAAAAATTAAAAAAAAAAAAGGTTATAAATGAGAGCACCGCCAACTTTCAGCGAAGAATGCCAGGCGCTGTACTTCATCAACTGCGGCGAGGGAAGTTCATTATCCATGTTGCAATCTCTGTTTTTATTATTATTGTTGTTGTTATTATTTCGTGGGGGGGAGCGGAGGGAGGGAGGGCGGATGGGGAGATCGGCAGAGCAGGAGGCTGGAGAGATAGACGACAGAAATTGGGGAATCTCAGGTCTGGGAAGGGGGGGCGACCGCCGACGTCGGCGCCCCCGCTCGGGGCTGCGACTGCAGACGCGGCGGGGAAGTGAAAGGGGAGTAAAGAAAGGGAGAGGGCGAGACGGAGCCGGGGTGGGAGGCCGGGTCGGAGGTGTTCCACATTTTTTGTTTGCCAGCCTCGTGGAGACGCAGGGCCGCCGGGCGAGGGTGGGAGTGTCGGGGGCCGGGGTTCTCAGCCACCACTCCCGGTTTGGGGATGGGGGAGGACGCGTGAGGAGGGGAGCGGGTGGGAAGAACTCACGGCGAGGCACGCAACACAACCCAGACACAAAACCTCGCCGGGTCCCGCGCCCGGGCTGCGGGGAGCCTGAAACTGCCGGCGCGTCCCAGGCCGACCCGCCGAGCCGGGCGGGCCGGAGGTGGAGGCGGCTCGGGGGGCTCCCCGGGGCGTCTGCAAAAGTCTCGCCTGAGCCCGAGAGTGGAGGCTGAGGCATTGCAGAGACAAACTCCGGGGTACCCCCCCCTCCTCCTCCACCTCGTCCTCCTCCTCCAGCCCTCCGCTCCGCCCGCCGCCACCGCCTCCTCCTCCAGTGCCCCCACCGCGCCCTCCCTCCCGTGTGCGCACACACACACACACACACACACACACACACACACACGCCACCCCGGCGTTGCCTGCGAGCGGCGGCGTGCAGGACTGAAGTGGGTGTTCTCCCCCCCCTTCACCACCACCACCCCCCTCCCGCTCCCCACCTCTCCCCCCTCGACGCGTCGCCCCCACTCCCCCGCCCCGATCGCCCGCCCCCCTCCCTCCCGCTCCGACGCACATAAGAACTCGGCGATTCCCCTCCCGCCGCTTTGATTTTCGGGCACCTCCGACAGATAATTGGGAAGGGTTTTCCAGAAGGTGGGAAATGTCACCTGATTCACACTGAACTTTTTCAAAAAGCTCCCCACCCCCCAGGAGCCGCGCACACCCTCGCTCGCGGCCGCCCTCCCACAGCCCCACACCCTGGGAGACCGCCCACCGCACACCGAGGAGACCCCCGTCTAGATTTAAAGCGCGGCTGCGCCCGGCTTCTGACGTCCATTGAATCGCGCGGGCGGCCGGCGGCGAGCGCGGGGCTGCGCCAGGATCGCTGCGCCCTCGGCCGCTCGCCTCGCAGACGCGCGTCGCTGCCCGAGCCTCCCGCCGCCGCCGCCGCCGCGCCCGCTCGCCCCGCTCGCCCCGCGCCCGCCCCGCCATGGTCCGCGCGAGGCACCAGCCCGGCGGGCTCTGCCTCCTGCTGCTGCTGCTCTGCCAGTTCATGGAGGACCGCAGCGCCCAGGGTGAGTGAGGAGTGCGGAGGGGAGGGAGTCGACGCGGGGTGCGCCGCCTGGGAGATCGGGGCGAAGGGGTGGAGGGGGGGGAGAAGGCTATTTTTCCTCCCTACTTTTCCGTCGTCGCCACTTGGGTCTGTGCCGACCCACGCTAGCTCTGGGAAAGATGATGGACCGACTTAACGACCCCGGGATGGAGAGGAACGGGGGAAACTGAGGCGACTTGACACTCGGGAGGACTGGAAGCGGAGTTTGAAGCTCGCCGGTCCTTAGGAGGGACGGGGAGGGAGGAAGCTGGATGGAGTCCCTCCGCCTGGTTCTGGGGGGCTAGGTGCCCGCGAGTTTGGGCAGTGGTGGCTGTAGATGTGATCCCCCCTGGTTGGCTCTGCAGAAGGGGACCGAGCCCGGAGATTTCAGTAACCCGCTGGTAATCTAACCTCTCCCCTTCCCACTACATCTTCTCCCCCACCACGCCACCCCCGCCCCGTGATTTTAAAATATGACTTGGGTGGGGAGTTGGGGGGGGAGAGTCCGAATTTTCCCTGGGTGTCTGGGGGACGTGGTTGCAGAAACTTTGCCCAAACTTGGAAATGTGGGTGCTGAAATTTTTTAGAAGGAAGTACTTTTCTGCTTAGTGGATGCTCCTTGCTACCCCCCTCCCCCAGCCCCACAAAAGAAAAAGAAAAGAAAAACAGGAAAAAACAAATTTAAAAAGAAGAAGAAGACCAGACAGCCAAATTATTACCCCTGCGAATTTTGAGTACACTTTACAATGTTCTGCTCTTCGCTTCACTTCTCTCCCTGGTAACTTTCTGTGAGACAATGAGCAACTCACAAGTGATTTCGATTTAGAGAGAGAGGGGGGAGGGAGGGAGGGAGGGAGGGAGGGAGGGAGAGAGAGAGAGAGAGAGAGAGAGAGAGAGAGAGAGAGAGAGAGAGAGAGAGAGAGAGAGAGAGAGAGAGAGAGAACCTTTTCTGAAGTTTGTCTTTGAGCATGGAAAATAGATTTATTTCCATTCGTCTTGGGGCAGAATGTTTAAAGGAACCCTAATAGCAGCTATGGTCCAATCATTGTTACCGTCTCCTCGGGTGATTTATGAGAAGTCTTCCTACCCCACGTATGAGCATTCATTAAGGAAGGGGGGGGATTTTTGCGGTGCTGATTATTTCTTCTCCTCCTCCTTCTTCCTCTCTCCCTCTCCTCCCTCTCCTTCGAGGTGTGGAGCCGGGGCACGGCCGTCGCCCTCCCTCCCGCACCAGTGACTTTCCCGGGGCTAGCGTTCCGGTTTTCTGCCGGGTGAAGCACCCTCCCGATCGCGCCCCTCCGCCGTCGGCCCGGGCCCGGGAGACGGGCTGGAGACCCGCCCGGGTGCCCGGAGCGCGCGCGCCCTGGGAGAGCCGCGCTGGGAGATTTCGAAAGACCCCGAGGGCTGCGGGCGTGCTCGGGGCCGGCGGATTGCAACACCGCCCGTCGGGCGGGCGGGCAGGCGGCTCCCGGAGGCCGCGCGGGGCCGCTGTCGGCGGCGCCCCGGAGCTTGTGCTTTTTTGCTTTCATTTTTCACAAGTGTCTTGTGCTTGATCTCCTCTGCCGCCCCCCCTCTTCCCCCCCCCCCGTCACAACATAATTCCCTCCCCGCCGCCTACATGAAACCCGGCACGTAAAAGCCTGCGTCGCGTCCTGTCGGGGCCGGGCTCCGCCGTCTGCGCCCCGCGCCGCCGCGGGTTATGAAATGGGACGGGGTAGAGTAAACAGTCTCGTAAGAAGTCGAGGCGGGCTGCACGTGTCGCGGCGGGGTCACTGGAGACTGACAAGGATGTGGCTAGGTGCTCCGGAGCCGCGCGCTCCCGTCCGCCCTCCTCCTCCTCCCCCCCCCTTCGCCCACTTCCCACCGACACGGTGCCCCCCTCCCCACACTTGCCCTCACCTTTCCCTCCCCTTCGATGCCTTTTTTTCCCCTCCCGTTGTCTTCTCCACACTCCTCCCTCCCCTCCCCATCCTCACCGAGCCTCCCAGAGCCGCGGGGCGCGCCATCCCCTCCTCATCCTCCCCCCCCCCATCTAACTCTCCCTCACCTCCCACCCATGACTCTTCACAGCTGGGAATTGCTGGCTACGTCAAGCCAAGAACGGCCGCTGCCAGGTCCTGTACAAGACAGAACTGAGCAAGGAGGAGTGCTGCAGCACCGGGCGCCTGAGCACCTCGTGGACCGAGGAGGACGTGAACGACAACACTCTCTTCAAGTGGATGATTTTCAACGGGGGCGCCCCCAACTGCATCCCCTGCAAAGGTAAGGCTCGCCTCTCCTCCTCCACAGCCGGCAGGGCCCACGGTAGAGGGCGTCTTCCCCTCAGCTTTGCTACTTGACTGGCAGGCGCCTGAGCCCGAGCGAGCATGGGGAGGTGGGCGCCCCCATGCCCGGCCAGCCCAGTCGAACCCAGCCTGCTCCCGGCCTGACACCGCCCCCCCTCCACAATCCTTGGCTAAGGATAATGATGAAACCAGCCAACCCGCGAGGCTGGACCAGGATCTGGGTGACGGGGTACAGCCCACAGTCCCTAGAGGAGAGGGCCTGGCTGCTGTTGTCTCACTAGTTTTCATAATCTGAGAAGCATTGGTCTCAAAAAAAAAAAAAAAAAAAAAAAAAAAACAAAAAAACAAAAAACGGAGAAGTCGCATCCGTAGAACTTACATCAACAAACTGAGAATGAATCCGTGGATGGGCTCCACCATTTCCTACACGAACCCCCAGAGCTGAGGCTGTCTGGATGACACAGAGCCCTTTCAACGCTTCCTGGCTTGACCTGCCAACCTTTTTGACCCTAGTTCCCATCTCTACCTCTTTCAATCTCCTAGAAACGTGCGAGGACGTGGACTGTGGACCAGGAAAGAAATGCCGAATGAACAAGAAGAACAAACCACGCTGTGTCTGTGCCCCAGATTGTTCTAATATCACCTGGAAGGGGCCTGTCTGTGGGCTGGATGGGAAAACCTACCGCAACGAATGTGCACTCCTCAAGGCCAGATGTAAAGAACAGCCAGAACTGGAAGTCCAGTACCAGGGCAAATGCAAAAGTAGGTCCACCCTTCTTCTAGGCCCAGGCGCTCCCCTTCAGCTTTGCACCTTAAGTAGACTCTCTGGAAGACAGCTGGGAGATAATATAGTTGACACTAAGAGCTTAGTAGTAGTAGTAGAAGATGAAGTAATATAATCAAATAAAATAAAGGAGTCATCTTCTAACTGTGAAAGAGTCTTTAAAGAACCAATCTACACTTTAAAAGTAAATAACCACCAGGTTCCCAAAACGGCTTTGCTATTAATTTCCTTAGTAATGTCAAATATGCTCTAAGGACCAGAAGATACTTATTGAACTATGTCCCCACCCACCCCCTTCTCTCTTTCTCTGTCTCTCTTCTCTCTCTCTTCCAGAGACCTGCCGTGATGTTTTCTGCCCGGGCAGTTCCACGTGTGTGGTGGACCAAACCAATAACGCCTACTGTGTGACATGTAATCGCATTTGCCCAGAACCTACTTCCTCGGAGCAGTATCTCTGTGGGAATGATGGAGTGACTTATTCCAGTGCCTGCCATCTGAGAAAAGCCACATGTCTGCTGGGCAGATCAATTGGATTAGCCTATGAGGGAAAGTGTATCAGTAGGTATTCTGGATTGAAGGAAAAAGAGATAACAGAATCAAAAAGGCTAAATTAATACTAAAACTGGGGTTCACAGATGAATAAAGGCCAAGGCTTTCCCCAAATGCACAGTTTCAACAGAGGTGCTCTCTAGTTTGAGTAAACTTATTCCCACAAAGCCCCTCCTGGAAACTATTGTATTCTGTAAACCTTCGATATTTATTCTCTCCCCCGCCCTCAGATACCAGCAAGAAACAAGAAACACTATTCCATTTTAGAAAATTTAAAACTCACACCATTTTACACATTTCTTCAGAGTGCCAGACTTGCTGGAAGCGAAAAATAATTACTTAACAGTTCCTAAAATCTGTTATCAAATTCCAGTAATTAATGGAATTCTTTTTTCTAAAAAAAATTAAAAAGTCCCCACTTGTAGGAAATAATTAGATGCATATTGAGCTCAAGGATACTGTGAAATCCTGTCTCCCCTCCTCCTCCCACTTAAAAAAAAAGTGTTTTCATGCATTACTATGGTATGTGAGAATCATGATGTGTGTGCATATGTCTGTGCTTCAGTGTTTAATTATTAAGCATTTTATGTCACATCTTCATTACCTGCTTTAGTAAGGAATCATATATAGTTCATGTTTATTACATGAAACTATAGTGGAAAGGAGAAAGGGGGGGAGGGAATGGGCAATCAGTTCACTCATCACAGATGTATTACATCCTAGAAGCAAAGTCCTGTGAAGATATCCAGTGCAGTGGTGGAAAAAAATGTTTATGGGATTTCAAGGTTGGCAGAGGCCGCTGTTCCCTCTGTGATGAGCTGTGCCCTGACAGTAAGTCGGATGAGCCTGTCTGTGCCAGTGACAATGCCACTTATGCCAGCGAGTGTGCCATGAAAGAAGCTGCCTGCTCCTCAGGTGTGCTACTGGAAGTAAAGCACTCCGGATCTTGCAACTGTAAGTGCCAATTTTTAACCTAGCTGCAATGTAAGTTTTTCCCAGACAATTCCTAGCCAATGGAGACTTACAAGCACCACAGACCTCCCCATATGAGCCCTGTTTTAAGTTTGGTGGCTGCCACGTTTCACGGGCAATTCAATAGAGTGACCTCCTGAAAAATTCCGCCGTGTTTTCCTGGCTTTGGAGACTTAAGCTGGTGCTCATCATCCATTGGGTTGCCTCTAAAAACCTAAAAACCTATCTCACCCCTAAATCTTTTGCATTAATTGTGTTTTTGCTGTTGCTTGATTAACACTTGAGTCTAAACTAACTGCTTCAGAAGTTGTTGTTGTTGTCATTGTTGTTGTTGTTGTTGTTTTTCTCCAAAGACAGCTTTAAATTATCACACATGGGCCGCTGCTTTTTTTTTTTTTTTTTTTTTTTGCAGTTGCCTCTACTAACTCTGAATTAAGGACCCAAAGTAGTTTTACATAGAACACAAGAGCGCTTTTTATCTAATTTCAGGAATCTGCCCGTAAAACCTGAGCCATTGATTCTTCAGAACTTTCTGCAGTTTTTGACTTCATAGATAATATTTTTTATATTTAAAAAATCAAATTTAAACTAATTGTATATGTCAAATGCAATATCCAAACCAAACCAAACCAAACAGCATCACACTGCAAGTCACATAAAAATGCAACGCCGTAACTGGCTGTATCAGAGGGCTTTGAAAACATACACTGAGCTGCTTCTGCGCTGTTGTTGTCCATATTTAAACAACAGCTCCCCTGTATTCCCCCATCTAGCCATTTCGGAAGATACCGAGGAAGAGGAGGAAGATGAAGACCAGGACTACAGCTTTCCTATATCTTCCATTCTAGAGTGGTAAAGCCTCCAGCAGTGGTCAGTGTTAACACAGCCTTTGGGCAAAAAACAAAAACAAAAAAAAACAAAAAAAGAAAAAAAAAAACAAAAAAAGAAAGAAAGAAAAGAGAAAAAGTAAAAAGAAAAAATATATTGTCCATACTGTAAATAAGTGTATGCTTATTTATTTGGGGGTAAAACTATACATTAAAGGACCTTTGTCCTAAAACTCTCTCCCGGGCCACCTTGTTACTCACTGGGCACGGAGAGGTGGTCACTGTGAGGTCTACTGGATGAGGCCCATAGTTGAGATTTGTAGACATTTATTTATACTGTGTCATGTTTTATAATTTATACATAAAATGTCTGGTTGACTGTACACCTTGTTTTTGAAGAAATTTATTAGTGAAAGAAAGAGCAGTTGTTATTTATTGTGAGGTCTCTTGCTTGTAAAGTAAAAGCTTTTTTTTTTTCCCTCCTTGTAAACCATTTAAGTCCATTCCTTAACTCTCCACCCACTCATTTGTCTCACATCATTTCACTGTTGGTTAGACTCTCTTCCACTTGTAACAAACTTGCATGTCAGTTTCTGTCATGTTTATTTATTGGATTCTCCGCCGCCTGATCTGTACATACATGATCCCTCGGGTTTTGTTTACAAGGAATCTTGACTGACCAAAAGGCATTATAACTCTGACTCAAACACAAGGTACAGAGGCTGTGCATCTTTGAGGAAACTACTACTTCAGTTCTCTTGTTCTGATGGTATTTGTGAAAGAGGACTGAATGCAATGTCATGATTCTAGGAATATACTTTAACAGTGTCACAGATCCAAAGAAACAGTGTTAGGGGTGTCAGGAGGCTAAAGGTAGGAAGGTGTCAGGAAGGTAAAGTCTAGACATTGGCCTTTTTGGTGTTTCCTTAAGGTAGTCAGCTGTACCTTTAAAATTAATTCTTTTTTCAACCAATGTGTCACTCACTCGAAGTTCTATCAAAGCTTTATCAGTTCAAGTTTCTTGCTTTTCATAATACTTTTTTCTGATGCAATTTTATATTTTCAAACATGGCAAGTTAAATATAAATTCATTTAAATATATAGTTTTGTACTTTTCTACCATGTAAATGTGCAATGTATATAAAAAGTTATAATGTGTATTTGTAAATAAATGATGAGTGAAAAAATAAAAAAAAATTAAAAAGCCAATGGTCTAATTTCCTGTTAATGAAAAAAAAATCCTTAAGGTCTTATGTGAAAATGTTGCCATACATTTGCCAAAGGATGTAGTACTTACCCCCTGAAATTAAGTGGCCAGGGAGATAGAAGCCCCAGAATGATGAAAAACCCGGGACACCTCCAACGGTGTTGAAAGATAAGGAATCTGAGGTTCAACAACTCCTGTGCAGTAGAAACAGGTGTGCATCAGTAGCCACAGAGGAACAGACTGTGGGTGTGGATTGTTCTCTGCAAGTACACCCAACCTAAAGTTTCCTAAAAACATCTCAGTTATCCTGGTTCTTTTTATACAGTCAGGGATTTCCCACTGACCTTATCTAAATAAAGTAGACCTCACCTCCAATCTTTAAAATTAAAAAAAAAGTACATCATTGGGAAAACCAAAAGCAGACTGGTGATATTTGGTGGGTGCATTCTAGAAATCAGAATATATCAACTACAGAAATGGCCATTGGATTACTGGTATACCAGAGGTTTGGTGAGATGAGAATGAAAATGGAGTTGATTTCCAAAATGATGTCCCTGGCTCATAGGGATTAAATAATGACATTCTAAAGGTAAGAGAACATTTGTCAGTATTATTCAATTTCTGTGTTACATTCTTAAAGCCCCTCAGTGTCGTTTGGATCGACTGTCTGTGGTCCTTGGGACACATGAGATCAATACCAGTTTCCAATTCAATAGGCACTACATACTCAGAATCTATGTGAAAATACCAAAGCAATGTAAGGTCTAGGTGTGAAAGAGTAAAAATGGTAATATTAGAAATTCTGGTAAGAAAACAGGTTCTTTCTTTCAAACATCACAAAGGTTTTTTTGTTTGTTTTTGTTTTTTTGCCAGTCCTGGGGACTGTACTCAGGGCCTGAGCACTGTCCTTGGACTTTCTCAAGGTTAGGGCTGTACCACTTGAGCTCAGCACCACTTCTGGCTTTTTTTTATGTATGTCGTACTAAGGAATCGAACCAAGCATGCTAGGCAAGCACTCTACCACTAGGCAAAACTCCCAGTCCCCACAAAGTTATTTTTAAAACTTGACTCTTATTATGAAGACTCTATATAGTAAAAATTACCATCAGAGACCTTGCCTCTCAGTTGGTTGCCACATGAGAACTTTGATGGAACTGACTGGTTAGAAGCCCTGTAGAGTTCTCTCACCTTTAAGCACTGGATTCCTGGAAAAAGAGGGGAAAGTATGTGAAGAAAACAGTCAGGCTCGGGGGGTGGGGGGTGGGGGGGGAGGGTGATGGGTACCAAGACATGTGAAAGGGTATCAATGTATGTGAATTAATGCACCTTCTATCTGGCAAATATCATGTAACCCTTTTATTAATTAAAAAAGAAAGAAAGAAAGCAGTCAGGCTACAGGTGGCTCAAACCTATAATCCTAGCCACTCAGGAAGCTGACATCTGAGGATCATGGCTAAAGGCCAGCCTGGCAGAAAAGTCCTTGAGATGCTTATCTCCAAATGACAAGAAAAAGCCACAAGTAGAGCTATGGCTCAAGTGATAGAGCACTAGCCTCAAGCAAAGGAAGCTCAGGGACAGTAGCCAGGACCAGCAAAAGAAATAGAAAAAGGACCTAACTTCTCCAAGGCAGATGAGCTACTGGCTTGGCACTCTGGAGGACTCTCTGGAAAAGAAAGAGAGATGAACAGATGCAATTTCACAGTTCTACCTAGAGCTGATTTTTCCCTCGATCTTGAGATGCTGTACATCCTCTAAAACTGCCATTGATGATCTGAACTGAAACATAAAATTTAACAGGCACTGATGAGAGTCTTGGCAAAGAGGCATGATAGCAGCCTGCATTTTAAGCAAAATCTATATTATTAGTTTAAATTTTTATTTCATATTTGTCATCATTAATCATTCCTCTTAAACACCATTGTCTCCACTTCCTCATGGAGTTGCCTCCTTTTCCAGTCATCTTACCTTCGCCCAATTAGTACAAAAAACTTAGAAATCAATCTTTGAGCAAGTGCTCTTCTACTAGGCTGCATCCCTAGCCCTACAGGTTTCTTTTAAATGAGGTTTATATTGATAAACTTAGATAGCCTGAGATTATTGTTAGAATTCCAACTATGATTCCGAACATTGAATCTACTTTTGTGTATGTTGAAAGGGACATTTGTTAGGAACTAGTTTGAGTCAGCGTGACCATGTCCTAATTCGCATTAGGAATTGCAAAATATGAAGTGATAATGCAAAATGAACAGCTAATTTTCATCACATGTACACCTAGATCAACATTTTTGTATACTATGCAAAATGCAGTTTCTCAACTATGGCAAAAATAAAATCGGCCATAATTAAATCATTAAATAAATCAGGCAAATGCAGTGCCTGACCCTAGACCAAATCCTGTACCTAAAAATGAAAATACTATAAATAACAACATTGGAGCCAACTGCCAGTGCTTCACACCTATAATTCTAGCTATCAGGGAGGCTAAGATCCAAAGATTCCTATTTGAAGGTAGTCCAAGAAGGAAAGTCAGTGAAACTCTTACCTCCAATTAACCACCAAAATGCTGGAAGTAGAGCAATGGTTCAAGTGGTAGAGCATCAGCCTTGGTCACAAAAGTTCAGTGGCAGCACCCAGACCCTGAGTTCAAGCCCTTAAACTGGTACAAAATTGATTAATTAATAATTAATTATCACATTGGAATAATTGACAAAATCAGAATAATGTCCAAAGATAAAGTGTTATTTCAAAGCTGAATTTCCTAGAATTTATTAATAGACTGTACTCATGTGAAAGAATACTGCTAGAGTCAGGAAATACCCATTGGCATATTTAGGAGAAAAGAATATGATGCATATATTTAAAATTTCAGTGACTTGCAAAATGCTTGTTAATGAAAATAATTTTTCATGTATATTGTATTAACAAGTAAATCTGAATAAAAGGTTTCTGAGTGTTCATATTGCTATGCTTTTTTTTCCAACTTTCCTATAAATCTGAAAATATATCCAAATAAAAGCTTGATTTACTTTTTTCTTAAAGATCATTCTCAAGGAGGAGAGGTACATTACAGGTTGCTTCTTCTCATTCTCTAGGGGGAAAAGAAAAAAATAATAAAAACACCTCATGCTATATGACCAAAAGACTAAAAAAAGTAATTCCAATGATTTTAGCAAGCCTACTGAGAGAATCAAAATTGGTGAGATAACTCCTGATAATTGAACTATATCCATAGAGAAACAGGTTTTGATTTTCTGTAATCACCTTAAAATTTAGACTGATTAAAACACTCCACATGCCCAATACCTGCATTGTCCTTGCTATATGTAATTTCACATTTTGATTAATACCCCATATCCCTCAGTTTCTTCATCTATGCAGCAAGAGAAATGGAAGTGCCCCACTCTAACAATGTTATGAGAATTAAAAGAGATCAGACAGGTAAAATGTTTATTTCACTTACTAACAGTAAATATCTCCTAGAAATATTTTTCATTTTTTTCTTTTCTTTTCTTTTCTTTTCTTTTCTTTTTGTGGGTCATAGGGCTTAAAATCGGCCTGGGCTCTGTCCCTGAGCTCTTCAGCTCAAGGCTACCACCCTACCCTTGAGCCAAGCCCCACTTCCCTTTTTCTAGAGATTAACTGGACATAAGAGTCTCAGGTTCTTTTATGCCTGGGCTGGCTTTGAACCATGATCCTCAGATCTCAGCCTCCTGTGTAGCTAGGATTACAGGCGTGAGCCACTGAGCCAGCTGAAAAATTGTTCTTATTAATTAAAGATAAAAGTAATAGTATGACTCACCAATTAAACCCTACCTTGCAAATACAAAATTAAGAAATAATAGCCAATTGAGGTGAGAATCAGAAGTGTAAAAACACTCTAATGGATGATGGCTATAATTTTGAAATATTTTAGCCATATTAATATTTAACAAAATTTCACTAATGTGTAGGTGCCATAATAAAAGCATTCATAAAATTCATAAAAACAGATTTCGATGTCGTATTTTCCATGAAAATTTAGAAAAAAAAATTTCCAAAGCTACAACATGTGCCTTATTTTCTTTCATTCACAAACTCAAAACAACTCCTGGTAGTAAAATAAATTAACTCAATTTTTATATAATGAGGCCTACAACTCCCCAAAGGTAGGGCAAACTACAAATCATCAAATTATTCTAATATAAACTGTTCAATTTCCAGATTTAAAAGATGCCTATAGTATTTAATGGATAAATTCATTTGATAAAGAAAAGTCTTCAGAACTGGATCCTAAGATTGACAAGTTTCTGTTGTTCCCATTCCACTTTCCATTCAGAGCACCAACAGTCCTTCTTCAGCCAAAAGTTGTTATGTAAATAGACTCCAGGCATGCTTGCCCTTCTAGCCAGCAGACCTGCCCAGACATGCCCAAATCCCAATTTCTATTTTTCTGGAATCCCCGTATGTGTACTGGATCCTCCTTAGGGTTTGCCATCATTGGACCTTAGCTATCTTGGCTAGTGCTATCAAGATTCCTGTGGCAGAACCCTTCAGACACTTAAAAACATATTCTCTGGATTAGACCAATGTGGTCCTGGCAGAGTTATCATTTGTCATTCTATTTGTCATTTCTATTTTAAGACCATGGCCAAGGAATCAACTGGCAAAGTTGACAGCCAGATACACTCCAACCAAACATCTCATTCCCCAAGGACTTGGGTCTCTGGCTACAGAGTATAAGTTTTTCTCAAGAATGTGTAGCTCTGGGCACAGGAGTTTGGCCCAGTGGTAGAGTGCTTGCCTAGCATGCACTAAGACCCAGGTTCAATTCTTTGATACCACATACATAGAAAAAGCCAGAAGTAGTGCTGGGGCTCAAGTGGTAGAGCTCTGGCCTTGAGAAAGTCCAAGGACAGTGCTCAGGCCCTGAGCTCAAGCCCAGGACTGGCAAAAAAAAGAATGTGTAGCTCTAGGAAGAAGTTAGAAGCTAAAGCTATAATTCTGGTAAGAAAAAGGAGCCCACACATTGATTCCGGTTTCAAGAAGAACAAAGGGAGGCAAGGAAGGAAGATGTGAATAGATCTGTATCTTTACCAGCACATAAAATCAATGGGATGTTTTCAGTTATGTGGTCAATAAGTAGTAATAGCAATAAAGACCATGGGGATGACAAATCTAGCTAACTTGTTGAGATCACTGTGGGATTAAGGATCAAGGACAGCAAATAACAATTCCTGGGTCTCCCTATATAAAGTTTTCCATAGAATCACTTCCCAGAAGTCATCAAAATAAACCAGTGCCATTCATGCGCTGGGCGTATAGAACAAACACTCTGACAAGCTCAGTATAATGTCTGAACCGGCACCATCATCGTACTGAGAAGTTGCAAGAAATGCGTGTGTGTGTTTTTGTTGTTTTGTTTTGTGGCCAGTCCTGGGCATGAGCTCAGGAAAGTCCTTGGACTTTCTCAAGGCTAGAGCTCTACGGCCTGAGCCTCAGCATCACTTCTGGCTTTTTTCTATGTATGTGGTACTGAGGAATCAAACACAGGTCTTCATGCATGCTAGGCAAGCACCCTACCACTAAGGCTAAACTCCCGGCCCAGAAATGCGTTTTGAATACAACCTCCACACCAGTGAACCAAATTCACTGAGAGCAGGCTCCCAGAACCTGTGCTTGAACAAGCTTTCCAGACGATGCAAATGAACCCAATGTTTAAGAATTACTTCCCTGGAAGCATTCCAAACTCTCTGAATGAGCTCCAATGTACCTGATGTTTTAAAGGCCGCAATTCCCAGGGGGGTGAATTTCTACTGGAGTTCCAGGGTGGCCTCTGCTCAAGATTCATTTTATGTAAATCTATTCCCATTCTCTTCTCTGGTATTTCCAATGTTGTGTCTAATATCCACCCCTACTGCCCCCACTCTCAGTGAACCTTAATTATCTACCAAACTAGAAAGGAATTACCTCAACTTCCTCCACCATTATCGTTAACCCTAGAAGCGACCAGCAATATTTCTGAGCTCTTTCCCTCTGGTAGCAGAGAATCCTATTTTCACATCTGCAGTTTCTCCTCCAGCCCCTCTTTCCTCCCTTGGGAAATGGATTCATTGATAACTTTCATTCCATTTATTTTTTTAAATCATTTTAAATGGTTAGAGCAAATTGATATTTTAAGATTATGGAAGATTACATAAATCAAAGGAGGTTATGAACATCCATATGTATACCTGGACCTTGGGCTTGGTGTATCTTCATTCTCTGTTTCCACAGCCTCTTCCCTCTCTCATCCTTCTGTCCACAGCCACAAGGTCTCTTCTGCTCTACCAAAGACCTTCTAGAGTACAGGAACACAGTGGATACACTTTAACCCTTGTTTAGCAAGGCCTCTCTGAATTGTATGTTTCCAAATAGGGTGTCTTTGAGTCACTTCACAGAGTTTAGAAGGCCTACTTCTCCTATCTCACTGTTCCTTCTCTTTTTCACGAACTCCTTGTTCATCTCACCATGGATCTGGAATTAGAATCTGGCACTCCATGAACTGTATCTAGCAAGAATTTTAATACTACAAGACCTCTAAAGTTTTTTTAGTGTGTTTATAATACTTAATTCCTAGAATACTATAATACTTAAAATCTAGAATACTATATTCTATCTCAAAAAAGCTTTCTATTTTCCCTAGAAAATAACAATTGTTCTTAATGTATTATGTGAAGTTATTTCTTTACTCTTTTTCCCCCTTACATTTTATCTCATGTTGTTACTGTATCTGATTTTGGTACCTGGTATATTGTATATGTGTTTATTTATTTGAAATAGGGAAGGGAAAAACAAGATGAGTGGGGGGGGCTGGGAATGAGAGAAAGTGGGAGAAAAACATGGGAAGGGGTAACAATGTTCAAGAAGAAATGTACCCACTACCCGATGAATGTAACTGCAACCCCCTCTATAGATCACCCTGGCAATAAAAGAAAAGAAGAAAAAAGGAAATAACACAACAACAAAAAAATCCCCTGAAAACTAGACATCATTGGGTCTGTGTCACAGCATAGAGATAGATGTCTTTGCCAGGAGCAGAGCAGAGCAAATAGCCTTCTGCTTGTTTGCTTCATTTTGTTTCATTTGTCGATATTACCAAGTTCCACTCTCCATTCCCTTGTTTGTCAATCTACACAGCCTTTTGTAAATTTTTTCAGTATTCCATTAGCATGGGGGATTAAACTGCTGGTAATACAGATCTTTGCAGTCAACTCTGATGTCTGAATGAATTTCAGCCTTCTCTGTCTACTGTATGACCAGAACACTGAACTTCTACATAAACCACAGGACCTGCTACCCCTGTTGAAGGGATGCCTGTAATTGGCTTTGTTTCTCCACCTACAGTTCTTCTAACTCAAAATCTGGAGGAGTACATATACTAAGTAACTTAAGTTTTAGGCTTGGATGATGGAAGTCAGCATAGATAAAGAATGAGAATGTACAGAGGATGTCCCAAAGATTGTAACACTCAGAATGACAAGTAATATCAACTAGATCATCAAAATACAAGACACATGTAAAGTAAAAGAAGAGCTACATGGTGGTTAAAACCAATGCAGAGTATAGAGTTCCTCAATGTCAGCAAGTCTCAAAAGATCAACACACAAAAATACATAGTATTTCCATATACCAAGAGTGAAGTAGCTGTATAAGAAATCAAGAAAACTGGGCTGGGAATGTGGCTTAGTGATAGAGTGTTTGTCTGGGATCCGTGAGGTTAGATTCCTCAGTACCACATACACAGAAAAAGCTGAAAGTGGTGCTGCAGCTCAAGTGGTAGAGTGCTAGCCTTGAGCAAAAGAAGCTCAGATGAAGGTGCTCAGGCCTTAAATTCAAGCCCCAGGATTGACAGAGAAAATAAGAGAGAAAGAAAGAAAGAAAGAAAGAAAGAAAGAAAGAAAGAAAGAAAGAAAGAAAGAGAAATAGAGAGAGAGGAAGGGGAGAGAGGGAGAGAGAGAGAGAGAGAGAGAGAGAGAGAGAGAGAGAGAGAGAGAGAGAGAGGGAGGGAGGGAGGGAGGGAGGGAGGGAGGGAGGGAGGGAGGGAGGGAGAGAGAAAGAGAGAAAGAAAGAAAGAAAGAAAGAAAGAAAGAAAGAAAGAAAGAAAGAAAGAAAGAAAGAAAGAGGAAAGGAAGGGAAGGAGGGGAAGGGAGGGAGGGAGGGGAGGAAGGAAGAGAAGCAACGAAGCAATCCTTCTTTAATATTAAAAAAAATGCCTTTTTTAAATGATAGTATAGAGCCTGATTCTAACTATGGACATGTTTAGGGGAATAAGGGAGGGTGAAAAAGGGGTTTTTTTCCTATTCTTTTTTTTTTTTTTTGGTCAGTCAGGGGACTTTTCTGGGCTTGGGCATTGTCCCTGAGTTCTTCAGTTCAAGGCTACCACCCTACCCCTTGAGCCATAGCACCACCTCCAGTTTTCTGGTGGTAAATTGGAGATAAGTATCTCACAGACTTTAGTGCCTGGGTTGGCTTTGAACCTTGATCCTCCGATCTCAGCCTCCCAAGTAGCTAGGATTACAGGTGTGAGCTACTGTGCCCGGCTTTTTTCTTTTTCTTTTTCCTATTCTTACATCCTGCTTTTGTTCTACAACATTTTAACCATAAAATCAAAACCATCACCACCAAATTCTTGTGAAAATTTTGCCAAAGGATCAGAAATAAGTTTGGTCTCATATATTTATTTACAGTCATTATGCTATCAATTATTTTGGTGTACTACTAATTTCAATTAAAACAAAAGTTGTTTTTTGCCATTTATGTCCAAATTTGTGCTGACAATGAGAGTTGCCAGTATAATGCAATTCAATTTATAGCAATATTTTTATTTTATTCCTTTTATTTCATTGTGGAAATAGTTTGCAACTTTTTCTGCAAATATATTTATATGCACTTTTTTGATAAGAGCAAATTATTCTTTCTTTAAGAAAAATGTTCACACCTAAAATAGATATGTGTTATATTCTACTTAGAAACCATCTGAATGTTAATTTTCTTTCACCAATTTAAAATATTTTCACCAATTATAGTTTAAAAATTATAGCTTTCCTTCAATATTACTTAGATTCTTACTCTTTAAATTTGGAGGTGCATTTTTTAAGACTTTAATTTGTTAATTTAATTTCTCTGGGGGAAAAGTTGAAAATTTATGCAAGCACATTGTTGACTATTTTGAATATTAATCATATAGCTCAAGGTATGATTTGCAACTACAGCAATGAGATAATGTATATATGATGAGAAGATATTCTGAGAAGATCTTAAAACTTTACCTCAGTTAACACAAGGCTCTGATCACCATCTACAATCAGCCCAGGGTCAGACAGATCAAGAGTCCCAGGAGTTTATATGATAGAAGAGCAGATCTCGTGATGTTCTCAGATGGTTTAACACACAAAGGCTGAGTATGTTAATGGGTCTTTTTGCACTTCCATCCTCCATCCACTTTTTAACCATCTCCCTTCTGCCTTTAATGGCTCAGTCCTGAAGCCAGTATCTCCAATGCCTTGTCAATGGGCACTGGTTTCCAACTAGATTTGGCCAAACTATTGAGAGCTGATGATGGGAAAGGAGGACTAGTGCTGTGTGTGGGGGGGAGGGGGGGTATGCCTCTGTTTCTGCTGCGCCTAACAGCCCTTTTTTCTTCATGACACAGGAGATAGTAGTCATGGGGACATTCAAGAAGACAGTCATCCTTCAGTTTCCTGCCTCTTGAGTTCTAGAATCTTTGTCTTTATTCCCAGCCTAGCCCTACTCATATTTTTATATACTCAGTAATCATTAGACCCACAAATAGCATTTTGTTAGATCCAATTTTTAATCAATTCATAAAGCAGTTCCAGCTGGGTGCAGTGGCTTTCGCCTGTAATCCTAGCTACTGAGGAGACTGAGATCTGAGGATCGAGGTTAAAAACCAGCCTGGGCACAAAAGGACCTGAGACTCTTATCTCCAATTAACCTCTAGAAAATGGAAAGTGGGGCTTGGCTCAAGGGTAGGGCTGTATCCTTGAGCTGAAGAGTTCAGGGAGGGCACCCAGGCCAAGTTCAAGTGCCATGACCCCTCTCCCCCACATACACAAAAACAGTTCCACTTATAATACCAACACAAAATGACAGACTAAAAAAATGAGATAAATTTAACCATGGAGTCAAAAGAACTACCTAGCTTTATGACACTGAAAAAAATCAAAGATTGAAAAGGGAAAAACAACTTATATTCATGGATTATAAGAATTAATACTACAATGTCTAGTGTACCCAAAGTGATCTACTCAGTCAGTACAATCATTTTCAAGGTGCCAGTGGAATTCTTCAGATAATTTTTTTAAACTCTTAAAATATGTGCTACCAGAGAAGACTGTAAAGTGACAAAACATCCTGAACAAAAGTAACAATCCTAGAGATATTGACTTGACTTCAAAATAGACTATGAAACTGTGATAAAACAGCATAAGCACAGATAATGAAACAAATGGCATATCATAATAGTAATAATAATAATAATAATAATAACCACAACAACTCAGGAATAAATCTACCTATTTATAGCCAACTGTCTTTCATGGACGCAGCAAGAACATACATTGGCAGCCAGGCATGGTGACAAATGCTTGTGATCTCAGCTACATGAAGTAGGAAAATTAAGATCTGAGGCCATCAAGCTATTAAAAGTAAACATAGTGGGAAATATTTCAGGGCATTGGTGTGTGAAAATATTTTTGGAATATAACTTCACACACACACAGGTAATAAGAGCAAAAATTGACAAATGAAGCTATGTCAAATTAAAAAGGCTCTTCAAAGCAATTAAGAAAGTCAAAATGCAATCTAAAGGTAAGAGAAAATGTTTATAAGCTATCCATTCACTAGACAAGAGATTAATAGTTAGAACATATGAGAAACTCAAATAGTATCAAAATGCACCACACATCCAGATACATTTGCTTAATGTTTTGTACTTAATTTTAAAAGTTCAGAGGTTTCACACACCAGAAACAAGTAGCAATGTTAGGCAAAAACCAAAATATATTTCATGGCATCTCTTCAACTACTGTATTCTCATAGTGTGGTTTCAAGGCTAAAGAAATCTATTTCACTATCTCCTGTTCAGACTTGAGTCCTGTTCAGACATTTTTTTTTCTAAGTTAAAAACAACTCACGATAAATGGTAAGCTGTTTTCTCCTTTTTTCTTTCCTCCCTCCCTCCCTATCTACCTCCCTCTCTCCCTCCCTCCTTTCCCCACTCTCTCTTTCCCTTTTCCCCCATCTTTTGATGGTATTGGAGCTTGAACTCCAGGCCTCCTGCTTGCTAGGCAGGTGCTCTACTGTTAAGTCATACTCTCAGCTCTTTTCTGCACTGATTATCAGATTGATTCTTGTTCCTGACTTGATATGAATCTTGACTATAATCCACCTGTTTTAGGCTTCATGTTGTGACCGGATGACAGGACTTTTCTACTAAGAATTGTTAGGAGCTTTGAGCCCTCCAAGCTCAGCTTCCCACATAAGATGATAGGCTGCCAACACTATGTTCAGCCATGTGTTGAGAAGGGGTCTTGGAAAATTGTCTATCTGGGCTGGTCTCAAACTATATCCTCCCAGTTTTAGACTCACAAATAGCTATGGTGATAAGTATGAGTTACTGGCACCTGGCTCAGTTTTATCTTTTTACACAGTTGAAGAATGAGCTCTAGACTCAGAATGTATTTCATTTTAGAATTAATAAAGCAGCTCATGGAGTTTATGTAATGGAATGGATTATGAGGATAATAATAATGATGACATTATTAAGATCATAGACAAGCTGGGTGCGGTTGCCCACGCGTGTAATCCTAGCTACTCAGGAGGCTGAGATCTGAGGATCAAGATTCAAAGCCAGCCTGGACACAAAGGGACCTGAGACCCTCATCTCCAAATAACCTCTAGAAAACAGAAAATGGGGCTTGGTTCAAGGGTAGGGTGGTAGCCTTGAGCTGAAGAGCTCAGGGACAGAACCCAAGTGAAGTTCAAGCCCCATAACCCTAAAAAACAAGAAAAAAATATCATAGTCAATGTGTTAATGATCACAACTAGATCAATGATAAAATACATTCAACTTCCCTATAAATTTGTTTAATTTGAGCAATGAAGAGTATGACCAAAGGTCTTCACTGCTTTGAGTGTCCTGTATCTGCCAGCCATTAATGTTTTATTTCGCCTTCATAGTTTTCTTCTGTTTTGTTTGGTTTGACTAACATAGAAGGAAACTTTTTTTTTTGATTGGTCATGGGGCTTGAACTCTGGGCCTAAGTATTGTCCCTGAGCTCTCTTCAGCTCAAGGCTACTGCCCTACCCCTGGAGCCACAGCCCCACTTCCCATTGTCTAGTGGTTAATTTGAGATAAGAGTCTCACGTTCTTTAGTGTCCAGGCTGGCTTTGAACTGCCAGATCTCAGCCTCCTGAGTAGCTAGTATTACAGGCAGCTATGCCCAGCTAGAAGGAACCATTTTTAAATACATGTATTATTCTAGTCATTCTATAAATGCATAAGAAGGTAAAAACAATTTGCAGCGGGTGAAAATTTTTTCCGTGATGTGCTCATTTCTAACCAACAATTCTCCAGAGAAAAAGAACTTCAGTCTACAGCATTTGCTGATTATTCCACCTTAGTCAATTCCATACTACCAAAGTGATATCTCTGAGTGCAGATTGTGCAAGAAATGCGCACTGTTCTGTATTGCCTGTTCCTCACCACAGGCAATCGTAACATAGAATAAACGAATTAGAAAGTGCATTTAAAAATATTAGTTACCTTAGTTTCAGTATAACTTCTTTTATACATTTTCATAACTTAAATAACAGCTTGTTAATTACCACAAAAAATTCCTGAATATATCAAAACAGCTCTTCTGAGCAGGTGTGAGCCAGCTTCTTCTAATTCAGTCTATTCTCATTGAATTGGTTAACATGTTTCTATAGGCATCTCCTCCTGCCTCGTAGTCATCTCAGATTTAATTTGCACAAAATCAAGTTACTGATTGTTCTACCCTCAATCCTCTGTTGCTAAAGCCTTCTGCATACCAGTAAACAATAGCTCTCTATTTCTTATTGCTCTAGTCAGAATGCTTGGTGTCATCTTGACTGTTTCTTATACAATACTCAAATCTGTCCACAGATCCTTCTGGCTCTGTTTTTCAAACATATCCAGCATCCAAGGACCTCTTACCACCTCTTTTGCAGCCAAGTTGGTCCACTTCTCTACTGGAAAATTAAGCCATCTTTTGACTGCCCTTTCTGCTTCCATTCTTAGTTCCTAATCTATTTTTCAACACAGTAGTAGACAGAAACTTGTAAGTAAGTCAGATTGCATTACTTTCCTGGCAAAATTGGTTGGTCATGGCTTTCTATCTTATTCCTTCAAGAAGTCAAAGTTGTGTTGATGACTATAATGGCCTAGCCTCTATTATCTGGCCTCTGGTTACTTCTCTGGACTTTCTTTTTATGATGTATTCTGATTCTTGCTCACTCTGTCCCAGCCTTGCAGGCTGCTCTCAAACACAGCAAGCACAGAATATTTTCTCAGACCTTTACCTTGGTTATCTCAGTGTCTGGAATAGTCCCTCCTAGATAAATATTTCTTTTCTGAATACTTGGAAAGCACCTTCGCAAGGATGTTTTCTGGGCTCTCTCTATTTGCTCATAGTGTTTGATGTGCTAAATAACAATCCTTGTAATTTGATGATAAATTCAATTTGCTAATAGATTGCTGGAGATTTGTGTATCAACATTCATAAGGCTACTAAGATGTAGTTTTATGCCTTACAGTGTCTTTGGCATTAATATTTGCTTCATAGAATAAATTGGGAAGTACTCCCTTCTCTTCAATTACTTTTGAAAGTCATGACAATTGGCATTAGTTCCATAAATGTTTAGTTGAATTTACCAGTTAACCTATCACATCCAGAGCTTTCCATTGGCCAGAGATTTGTGTTGTGGTTGTTGGTTGGTTAGTTGGTTTATATTTTAACATATTGTATATCCAGGAAAATGTTCTGGGTACTTGAGAAGAATATGTTGTTGTCCTTGGGAAGAATATTCTGTACACATCAGTTAGATGTAGGTGATTTATTATAACAGGTCCTCTTTTTCCTTCCTTAGCTTCTGTCCTTGTAATCCTAGCTACTCAGGAGGCTGAGATCTGAGGATCAGGGTTCAAAACCAGCCTGGGCAGGGAAGTCCATAAGACTCTCATCTCCAGTTAACCACCAGAAGACTGGAAGTGGCATTGTAGTTCAAAGCGGTAGACTTCCAGTCCCAAGCAAAAGAGAGGAGAAATAGTACCAGGTCCCAAGTTCAAGCCCATGACCACACCACCACCACCACCACCACCACCACTACCAACAACAACAACAACAAAAAGTTTGGTTAAAATGGGTCTAATTCTAAGCCTTTTAAAAAGTCATCTTATTTGGGGTTTATTATGCTTCCTGGATGTTTATATTCATTTATTTTATTAAAATTTGTGAAGATTTCAACCATTGTTTCTTAAAATATCCTTTTCAAATCTTTTTGGTTTTTTTTCTTTCTCTTGAACTTTCCCAATTGATATACATAGATATGTTTAGTGTTAGTCCACAAATCCTTTAGACTCTGCTCACCTGTTTTCAATCATTTTTCTTTCTTTTCTTTGGACTGATTCATTTCCACTGTCCTATCTTCAAGTTCATAGATTCTTTTTTCTGCCTACTCAAATCTGCTTTCTCTCCTTCTCCTATACTGATCATTTCAATGCTCATTTTCAGCTCCAGAGTTTTTTAGGTTTTATAACTCAATGATATTTACAGGTTGTTCACACATTGATTTTTGTTATTATTGTTTGTTTGTTTGTGGCTGATACTGATCTTTGAATTCAAAGCTTCATACTCAGTGTGGCTTGGCACATACCATTTGAGCCATATCACGAGCCTAGTTTTTTTCTGGTTATTTTAGAGGTAGAATCTTATGAACATTTCTCCTTGGGCTAGTTTCAAATCTTAGTCCTCCAAAGCACAGCTTCCTGAGGACAAAGGATTACTGGCATATAACAATAACACCCAAATTGATACAATTTGTTTTGTTGCTATTGCTTGGTTTTTTTAAACATTTCCCATATATCTCTATAATTTTCTGAACACTTTTAAGAGTTGTTTGAAAATCATTGTCTAGTAGGATAATTATTAGGGCTGTCTCATGGGCAATTGCTGTTTCTTTTTTTCTCCTGTGCAAGTAGCCATACTTTCCTCTCTCTTTATATGCCTTGTGATTTGTTTGAAAATTCAACATTTTTAAAATCTAATGTGACAACTCTGGAAATAAATTTTCCTTCTTTCCTAGAGTTTGCCATTTGTTCCATTAGTGTTTTTCCTTATCATTTCAGTTTGTTTTCACTTACTACTTGTGTGCCATTCTATGCCAGGGACCAGTTCCATGTGGTCATTTAAGATCTTCTTAGGTCTTGACTGAGCCTGTGCTTTCCATGAGCACGCAGTTTCCATCTTCTGTGCCTGCAGTTGCCTTTGCATGTTCATTGCTTCAGTGGTTGGGTTGCAAAAGTGGAAAAGGGAGTGAAATTAAGGGCAATAAGTGATGTATGAGGCCTTTAAATCTCGGGGAATTACTTCAAATGGGGGTTGGGAGGCTTGAAGCAATGGGGAGAGGTATGACATCATAACCTCCCCCTCTTAGTTTTTATCTATAAGCAGAGGAATCAGTGATCAGAGCATAGAGTCCTGGAAGACATAGTTTGTTTTGCCACCCTGGCTCCTGCAAGCTCTTCTCAGATTGTTTCTAGGACTTATGCCCAGCTTTCCTGACTCCAGAGGAAAGCTGGTAGATACATTCTATGAATTATGCTGATGTCTTCCCCTGGAAGTTATAAAGCTTCAATAGATCCCATAGTTTCAAATTCATTATATCAGACCAATTCCGTCACTGCAATTGTCTAGATAGAAGGACAGCTTCCTGGGACAATTTTACCATCCACTTTCCCAGTTACTTTTTAATCCAACTACCTGCTGCTATTCACTCACTGTCTTGAGTTTCCCCTTTCTCATTATTTTATTATACCTGAAAAAAACATTAAAATATAAAAAGCAAAATATGTATAGCAACTTGCATTTTTACAAATAAGGAAGATGACAGGAGGGGGGTGTGGGGGGAGGGTAATGGGTACCAAGACATGTGAAAGGGTATCAATGTATGTGAATTAATGCACCTTCTATCTGGCAAATATCATGTAACCCTTTTACTAATTACAATAAAAAATAAAAAAAACAAATAAGGAAGATATTATTTTTAAATTCTAAATGGTTCTTCCTCTATGCTGATTTGCAACAAGTTGCAGATTTAAATGAAGGTCATATTCATAGCATTTTATTTGATGCAAGAGTGAGTTTATAAACCTCGCAACACTTTTCTAAGTTTGTTATCTTTTTTCTCTATGGGTATAACATGCTCTCTCAACCTCATAGTTGACCCTCGTCTTAGTTCTTTAGTTTCTCTAAGGTATTAGCTTAAGAATTAAGATGTTTTATTCATAGGTCTCAGATTTTTCTCAATATGTAAAAGTTTTGTCTAATGTCTGTGGAAATATGTGAAGGATGAAATAATTTTGACAGATTTTTTTGTATGTTGCCATGTCTTGAATTTTTTCATATAATTTTTATTGTAATTAATAGAAGGGTTACATGATATTTGCCAGATAGATGGTGCATTAATTCCCATACATTGATACCCTTTCACATGTCTTGGTCCCCATTTCCCTCCCCCAACCCCCACACCTCATCTTGTTTTCCCCCCTTCCCTATCCAATTTCAAATAACCAAATACAAATATATCCGAGACAGATTTTTTTTAAAGATGGATCCATTATAAAACATTATTTAGTTTGCTCTCTCAGCCCCTACACTAGTCAAGAACTTGAGGTTCTTGTTTCTTTTTGTTGTCACACTAAATGTTATTTGATGTAAAAGCTTTGATCCCTTTGAATATATGATATGAAAGAGGAAATTAGATCAATGATTTTTATATGGGTAAGTAAATGATTTTTTGAATATATGATATGAAAGAGGAAATTAGATCAATGATTTTTATTTGCCTTGAATTAGCAAACCTCTGATCACCTGAGATAATAAGTTTGTAATAGGTCTTATTCTTTTTTTTCCAATACATCAGATAAAGTGAAATACTATAACAGTATGAGATAACCAAGGGACAGCAAAACAGATGAGAGATAACATAGAACATTAAGGACAAGAATCACTTGTTATATGGCTTTTGTTTTTATATCCTAGAGGTCCTTTCATTTAGCGTCATACTGTATGGTCTTATGTATCTAGGTTTTGCTCTATTGCAAATCTCTGCTAGAAGAGTCCAAGGTTTCTACTGATTATGGCAAATGAGGGAAACCATTGAGCCTATGTTCCTTTGAGTCTGGCTTACTTCACTTAATATGATTTTTTTTAAGTCTTTCCATTTCCTTACAAATGGGGAGATGTTGTGCTTTCTGACAGCAGCATAGAATTCCATTGTGTATATATACACAATAGGTCTTATTCTATTGTCACATATTAGTATCTATATATTCTAAACACCCAAGAGATGATGTTATACATTATAGCTTGCTTATCAGCTAAGAGAATATAAACGAGTAAATCATCAGCTACACTCAGTTGTCATCATTACATTGACTTTTTTTTTTTTTGTCACTCCTGGCCCTTGAGCTCAGGGTCTGAGCACTTCCTCAAGGACTGTTCTCAAGGCTAGAGCTCTACCACTTGAACCTCAGCACTCCTGGTTTTTTTTTTAATGTATGTGGTGCCGAGGAATCAAACCTGGGTCTTTGTGCATGCTAGGCAAGCACTCTATCACTAGGCCAAACTCCCAGCCCTACATTGACTTTTGTATAAAAACCTTCCATGACAAGAATTATCATATTTCCTGCCTAATCCATTAATTTATACTATTACCCCATAGCTGGAGCCACATGTAAGAACATTATTCAACTAAAATAATTCCATAAAACCTCTGCCAAGATGAATGTTAAATAAGATCTATGCACCTATGTACATCACAATGACTACATTCTTTGAGTAATTAATATGTAATTCATGAAACTAAGTAAATCGATTTCAATGGATAAGTAATTCCACTGATTTTTTAAAATGCATTTGTTAATAAAAGTAAAGACAGCTTTATATATTATTTCAGCATGTACTACAGTGAAGACCATAAAAACACATTTTTTAACTTATTTTATTATTTATTTTGCTGAAGATAAAACACTGAGTTGTATTCTCCCTAGGTAAGTGCTCCACCATGGGATTATACCCCTAGAACCAGGAATATAGTTTAAACAACTAAATACCAATATCAAAATTCTCTAGATAGAAAAGCAGGAATGATAGCCATGTTCCTAGAAAATGGTAAAGAGCTAGGATTCAAAACAAATGATAAGCTCAAGGATTTGTAAAGTCATCCTAAATCAAACCAAGGTTACCATCTCATTGAGATATGGATGTAATCTTATAATGTGTCAACAAGACTAAAATGACCCCTGAGTGCTAGATGCAAGCTTCCTTGAATACTCTCCTTTGATAGCACTGTTGCTGTGGCTGAGGTATTTTACATATGAGAGAGTGTATGTGTGTGTGTGTGCATGTGTATGAAACTAATGCACACAGAACACAGCCTTGGTAGGCATTTTTTATCCGATGAATCAACATCATCATATGATATACTGGCTTTGCCTCCTTCAAGTAAACATATAATGTTAGTTATGCGAGTATGGTGAAAATAATATCTGCAAAACAAAAAGTGAGAGTGGACTGTAAATGTCATGTTTTGGTCAGTAGTTAAAGGTCACAGTCATTTTGGAGAAGGAATGTACGCTGTAGATGTACCAAAAGAGAAATATTTACATCTTTGTGTGAACTGACATCTGCTGAGGAGTGCCTCATCCTGCATAGTGACTATTGGCATGAACCATGGACTGGACTATGGCTTTCAGTTGTAAGTTGCCACCAACTCCAGCCTTTTCTGTCCATACCAAACAGCTTTTTTTTCTTTTTCAGTTATGGGGCTTGAACTCTGGGCCTGGGTGCTGTCCCTAAACTCTTCAGCTCAAGGCTACTGTCCTACCCCTGATCGTGGGCTTGTCCCTGAGCGCTTCAACTGAAGGCTATCATCCTACCAAATGAGCCACAGACACTTCTGGTTTTCTAGAGGATAATTGTGGATAAGAGTCTCGTGGTCATTAGTGCCCTGACTGGCTCTGAACCATGATCCTCAGATCTCAGCTTACTGAGTAGCTAAGATTACAGGCGTGAGCCACCGTGCCCAGTTCCAATGATCTGCCAGTCCTTGCAGCATCTCCATCATTCTTGCAGAAAAAAAAGCCAATCTTTCTACTGCTGAGTGCACGGAGGTTAAACTGTGGACAGGACTCTCTTCCTAAAATTCTCACTGTTTTTGCAGGTCTAAAATTCTAGAGTTATGCTGATACAGAGGAAAGAAGAACACAAACCTGGAGTTACTTAGATTTACTGGGGCATTGTTTGAAGTCACTACAGTTTTGTTATATCCCCTCCTTTGTCCAAATCCCAGGCAGCTGGTTTACCAAATCGCTAGTGATCCAAATACTGCTCATCTTTTCTCTATGCTCATCCCTTCCTAATCTGTTTCCTCTTTTCTCGTGATACAAAATTCTTTCCTATTCATGATCCCCATGACTCTTGTGCTGTGGATTATGGAAAAACTGGATCTGATTTCAGAGATTTGACTATTCATTTTTTAAAGAATTTATTAACATTAATTTTTACATCATATTTCAAATGACATGTTTAACAAACAAGTATTCAAGAAGGAAATTTCTATATACAATCACTGGCACTTAGTTTTTAGAACATAATCAAAATTAGGCTAAGGGTTTGTATGTCATATATACATATTAATCTATGTAATAAAACATGTCTATAGAGTCATAGATTTTTATGTCTATGTAGTATTTCCAATACCATGTCCATAGCATTGGGTATGCAAATATTGAGTCCTTGCTCTTGTACTGTTGGGATCTAATAGCCACATATTAATGATACCATGTGCTTTTTGTTCCTTTGGTCTTGACTTGTCTCATTCAACATGATTCACTCTAGAACCATCCAATCCCTGAAAATGCCATTATTTTATCTTGTCTGTTGGCTATATAGAATTCCATTGTATATATATACCACATTTTTAAATATATTTTTATTGTAATTAATAAAAGGGTTACATGATATTTGCCAGATAGAAGGTGCATTAATTCACATACATTGATACTCTTTCACATGTCTTGGTACCCATTACCCTCCCCTCCACCCACCACTCCCCCACCCCCATCTTGGTTTTCCCCCCTTATACCACATTTTTTGTATCTATTCATCTACAGTAGGACATCTGGATTGTTTCCATCACCTGGCTATTGTGAATAGTGCAGAGATGAACACAGCTGAGCAGGTGTCCTTATCATATCTTGTGTTATGATGTTCAGGATAGATGCCCAGGAGTGGTATGGTGGGATTGTAGAGAAGGCCAATTTTCAGTTATTTTTTTGGTGTTTTTTATTTAATTTTTTCATATATTTTTATTGTAATTAATAGAAGGGTTACATTATATTCACCAGATAGAAGGTGCATTACTTCACATACATTGCTACCCTTTCTCATGATTTTGTCCCCATTTCCCACCCCTCACTCCTGCCCCCATCTTATTTTCCTCCCTTTTCTATCCAACTTCAAAAAACTAAATTCGCAAATATACAATATATCAGATAACCAGGTGAAATACTGTAACAATATGAGATAACCAAGGGACAGCAAAACAGATGAGAGATAACATAGAACATTAAGTACAACAATCACTTGTTATATGGCTTTTATTTCTATATCCTGGAGGTCCTTTCATTTAGCGTCATACTATATGGCCTTATGTATCTAGATTTTGTTCTATTGTAAATCTCTGCTAGAAGAGCCCAAGGTTTCTACTGATTATGACAAATGAGGGAAACCATTGAGCCTATGTTCCTTTGAGTCTGGCTTACTTCACTTAATATGATTTTTTTCTAAGTCTTTCCATTTCCTTACAAATGGGGTGATGTCATTCTTTCTGACAGCAGCATAGAATTCCATTGTGTACAAATACCACATCTTGTTGATCCACTCATCAACTGAAGGACATCTGGGTTGGTTCCATATCTTTGCTATGGTAAATAGTGCTGCAATGAACATGGTTGTGCTAGTGGATTTAGTATGTCCTTGTTTCTGGACAATTGGGTAAATGCCAAGTAGTGGAATTGCTGGGTCATAGGGGAGTTCTATGTTTAGTCTTTTGAGGAACTGCCATACTGATTTCCATAGTGGTTGAACAAGTTTTGCACTCCCACCAGCAGTGTAGTAGTGATCCCTCCTGGCCACATTCCTGCCAGCATCTGTTGTTATTAGATTTCTTGATCCTGGCCATTCTAACTGGAGTGAGGTAGAATCTTAGAGTTGTTTTGATCCTGCACCAGGATTAACTCCAAATGGATCAAAGACCTCGAGGTAAAAGCAGATACACTGAAAGCTTTACAAGAAGGAATAGGAGAGGCTGGGAGTTTGGCCTAGTGATAGAGTGCTTGCCTAGCATGTGGGAAGACTCAGATTCAATTCCTCGGTACCACATACATAGAATAAAGCTGTAAGTGGTGCTGAGGCTCAAGTGGTAGAGTGCTAGCCTTGAGAAAGTTCAAGGACAGTGCTCAGGCCCTGAGCCCAAGCCTGGCAAAAAAAAAAAAAAAGAAGAAAGGAATAGGAGATACACTAGGTCTCTTTTGTCACAGGTCGAAACTTTCTTAATAAGGACCAAGAAACACAACAAATCAGAGAAAGTCTGGATAAGTGGGACTGCATTAGACTGCAGAGCTTTTGTATGGCAAAGGACATAGCTAGCAAATTCAGTAGAAAGCCTACAGAGTGGGAGAAGATCTTCACTAACCATACAATGGACAAAGGCCTCATATCTAAAATATATCAACAGCTCAAAAATTGAATCACTCCAAAACTAATCTCCAAAGAAACAGCCATCCCATTAAAAGATGGGACAAAGACTGAAAGAGAGTCTTCTCTGAAGAAATATAAACACATGAAGAAATGCTCGACATCTCTGGCCATAAAAGAAATGCAATTTTCAGTTCTTTAAGAAACCTCCAAACTGCTTTCCAGAGTGGCTGAACTAGCTTACAATCCCACCAGCAGTGTAGTAGGGTTCCTTTTTCCACAACCCCTCCAGCATCTGTCTGAGTTCAAAATCTTGACCATTCTTGTTGGGGTAAGGTTGTATCTTAGGGTTGTTTTTATTTGCATTTCCTTTATGACCATGGATGATGAGCATTTTCTCATATGCTTTTCTGCCATTTTAACCTCTTCTTTTGTTCCCTTACCCATTTAGTGATTGATTTGTTGGGTTTGGGGTGGGATTAGTTTCTTGATCCCTGTAGATAATGGATATTAAGCATTTGTCAGATGTATTATTGGTAAATACCTTTTCCCAGTTGGTTAGCTGTCTCTCTACTTTTGTGACTATGATTTTATCTGCGCAGAAACTTTTTATTTTTAGGTAGTCCCATTTATTCTCTCTCCAATCTGCTGTGAACCTGGGATTCTGTTCAGGAATTTTTGCCTGTTCCTATGAGTTCCAGTGTCTCTCCAACTCTATCGTGTAGCAGTTTCAAGGTTTCTGGTCTGACATTGAGGTCTTTGATCCATTTTGAGTTAATGCTTGTGCACAGGGAAAGGTTAGGGTCAATTTTTAGTTTTCTGCATGTGGCTGCCCAGTTTTGCCAACACCAATAATTGAATAGGCTGTTTGTTCAACTGCATATCTTTGGCTCCTTTGTCAAATACAAGTTGTTTATAGGTATATGGTTCTATTTCTGGATATTCTATTCTGTTCCATTGATCTTCTGGTCTATTTTTGTGCCAATACCATGCTGTTTTTGTTATTATGGCTCTATAATAGAGTTTGCAGTCTGGTATTGTAATACCACCTGCGTTGCTCTTTTTGCCTAGAATTGTTTATAGCTGTTCTAGGTCTTTTCTTGTTCCATATGAACCTCTGGATTATATCTTCTATTTCAGTAAAGGATTTTATTCTTTTGGGGGCTATTGCAAATGGGATCATTTTCTTGATTTTGCCTTCTGTTTGCATATTGTTGGCGTACAAGAAGGCTACTGACTTCTGAAGATTAGTTTTGTATCCTGCCACTTTGCTAACGTGATTTATTAATTCTAGGAGTTTGGGAGTGGAGCTTATTGGGTCACTCAGGTAGAGGATCATGTCATCTGCGAATAGGGATAGCTTAATTTCTTCTTTCCCTATGTGGATCCCTTTGATGTCCTTCTCTTGCCTTATTGCTTTGGCTAAGGGTTCCACCACTATAATGAAGAGAAGTGGAGAGAGTGGGCATCCCTGTCTAGTTCCTCATTTTAAGGTAAATTGTTCCAGTCGTTCTCCATTTAATATAATACTGGCTGTAGGTTTTTCATATATGGCTTTGATTATTTTAAGGAATGTACCTCTTATTCCTATTTTTTCTAGTACTTTCAACATGAATGGATGTTGTATTTTGTCAAATGCCTTCTCCATGTCCAGAGAAATTATCATATGACTCTTTTCCATAGTTCTATTAATATGATGTATTACATTGATTGATTTGCAAATGTTAAACCAGCCTTGCATCTGTGGGATAAAGCCTACTTGATCGTAGTGTATAATTTTTAAAATTTATTTCTGGATTCTGTTGGCTAGTATTTTATTGAGGAGTTTTGTACCTATGTTCATTAGAGAGATAAGTCTGTAGTTCTCTTTTTTTGGTTGGGTCTTTCCCTGGTTTGGGGATGAGTGTAACATTAGCTTAATAAAACAAGTTTTATTGCTCCTTCTGCTTCTATTTCTAGGAAGAGTTTCAAAATATAGGTGTTACTTCATCTTTAAAAGTCTTGTAGAGGGGGGGAGGGTAATGGGTACCAAGACATGTAAAAGGGTATCAATGTATGTGAATTAATGCACCTTCTATCTGGCAAATATCATGTAACCCTTTTACTAATTACAATAAAAAAAGAAAAAAAAATCTTGTAGAATTCCACAGTGAAACTGTCTGGACCTGGGCTCTTTTTTGTTGATATTTCCCTGATTCCTTCCGCTATTTCATTGTATGAAATTGGTTTGTTAAATTTGTTTACCTTTTCATTGTTCAATGTGGGTAGCCTATATTTATTTAAGAGTCATCCATTTCTATTAGATTTTTTTGTTTCTTTGAATAGAGGCCCTGGTAGTACTTATTCATAATTGACTGAATTTCTTGGATAATGGTTGTGATTGTTCCCGTGGGATCTCTAATCTTGATTATTTGAATCTTCCCTCTCCTTTTTTTTTATTAATCTTGCCAGGGGTATGTCTATTTTGTTGACTCTTTCAAAGAAGCAACTTTTTAATTATAAGATAGTTAGCTCGTGAATTCCCTGATTCTCTTTTTGTGGGAGAGAGCTAGGCTGGGTCCCTATTGTTTCGGCAACCATCTTGCTTCCCCAGAATCTTGACTATTCATATTTTAAGATCTATTAGAATATATTCTAATGCATTAGAATATATTCTAGCTCTGCTAGAGAATATATCATCATCAAGACAAATAACATAATAAATGCATGACTTCCAATTTACCTTGACTGTCAAGATTTTCTGCTCCTAGTCTTCACATAGACTAATCTCTATATTAATTGCTAAAAATTATTGTAGCTATATCATTTTTGCAGATTGCTATTCACTTTATTTCTAAATTTATTATTGATTTTATAGTATTTCTTTTAATGAACAACATCAGATATAAAATTTTCTCTATATGATAAGAAAAATCACTTTTAAAATAAAGTCTCAAGTTTAATAATACAGTTAAAAATAAAATACATAGGCACATAAATAGAACATGTTGTGGCTATATCTTATTGTCAGATTATAGGCATTGATTTTAAAAGTTAAGGCAATATGGACAAAGCCAAATAAGAAAAAGTACCCAGAAGACCAGCACTGACACCCGACAATAATTGCTGCTAGTGATCTTATTTGTAAAATAAGATCTGGATATTATTTCTGGATATTATTCTTCCACATTACCATTTTTAGTACTCAATTTGTAACAAATGGAATTATTTTATTCTTGCTTTCTTTTTCATTGCTGGAATTTTTTGTATATATTTCATATCAATTAACATAAAGTCATTTATTATGCTCTTGTTTCTACATAATTGTTTATCCAGTCTCATAGTAAAGGATAGAGGGTAGGATATTAAAATAAACAAAACCAGAATAACCTCTGAATGCATATCTTTTTGCACTAGTACAATTATACCTTGTAATAATTCCTTTAAGAGCCTTCCCTTTTTAGTTAATCTATTTAAAGCTAGTCTTCCCATGCCATTCAAGTAGGGCCATCTATTTGTTTGACTATTATTCTCTTTAGTAGAACAATAATGAAAAAAATAACATCCTTTGGTGTTTATAAATTATTAAGCAGCCTGACTCAACAAGGGTCAGATGATTCCTATCTATTCAATTACCTGGGGAAGAATTGGCCATAATTATTTTTGACCTGCCCTGGGGCTTGAATTCAGGGCCTGAGCACCGTCCTCGGGCTTTCTCAAGACTAGAGCTCTACCACTTGAGCCACAGCATCATTTCCTGCTTTTTCCTTTATGTATGTGATGCTCAAGTTCTTCATGCATGCTAAGTAAGCACTCTAACCACTAGGCAAAATTCCTGGCCCTGCCCATAAATTTTATCACCTACCTCAAAGGAGGTTTCTCATAGGTCCTATCTGGTGTTGGTCTGGTCTTCCATGAAGTCCAAGCGGTTATGCTCGACAAGGTCTGACAATTGCCCTCCAGTTAAGAACTGGGCTCAGTTTAAGCAGTCATCTGAGGTATTAGATCACCCTCCCTCCCACATCTTTTCCTATTTTTCCCTTGTCCCTCCCTTCATTATTTAACTACTTCAAAAACATGCCCCTATAACTGCCTATGTCTTTCCTACTTCCTGATTTCCCCCCCCTCTTTTTGAGAATTCCTATTTTGAAGTAACTTTAAAAATTTTTAAATATTCTATTCAGGAAGAAAACAAATCTTAAACATTTTTTTAAATGCAGCCACGATTAAACACTTTTGTTAAGACACATCACAAACAAATTTCAAGACCCCATGGCCATTTTAGTTTAAACCATCTTTTCCCCCTTTAGGTTTGAGATAGAGTTACATACATACAAACATATGCACAGTAAGTTTTTCTGAAGGTAGTTATGTACACATGTGCACAATGTTTTAGTCTTGACATGTAAAGTGTACCTAAAAATTGAGCTTTAAAAAAAGAGAGCTAACTGTATTAATTAGAAAATTCTCAGAGCATTTTTCAACACTCTTCCCAAAGGCAATTGGGAGATGTTTATGAGGGTCTCTCAAGCTTTTCTTGGTTTCTCTAGGCCTAGAGTTCTTAGTTTCCATTTTTAGCAGGTGTCTATGACTAAGTTTTCCTGTTACACTCAAACTCCTCCCAATACTGGAGGCTTCTAATATTTTTAAAAAGATTGTTATTAACATTGATTTTTACATCATATTTCAAATGTCATGTTTAACAAACAAGTATTCAAGAAGGAATTCTCTATATACAATCACTGGCACATAGATTTTTAGAACATAATTAAAATTAAGCTGAGGGTTTGTATGTCATAGATACATATCTACATAATATTATGTCTATTAGAGGCTTCTAATTTACTCATTTTTTTTTTACTTTTCACCCCTACCATGCTGAGGAAGGTGTCGTCTTGCACAACCCAGATTGTTTCTTCCAACTCAAACATAGAGTTCATGCTGCCAGGTTGGGGATTTCTCTTATTTAAAACCTCAAGTTTCACCACTAGAATTTAGAACAGGAAGACTCATTATTGAAGATAGTAGCAAATATTTGAACTCACAGAAAAATAAGGGAAAAATATACAATAATTTCATGTTCTGTGTTTCAATTCAAAGTTTCTCACACTGTTGTACTTTGGTATACTAACATTTTAGGGATTAAACCTCAGAAGATAGCTGGGAGATCTCTACTACCTGGACATTTCTTGAAAATCGTACACAATTAGGAAACTCATAGGTTTGTTTGTGTTATCTGTACACGACATGACTTATCCTGGAAGAAGACTTGATTCTTCACGATGAGACGGGCCTTTTTTTTTTTTTTTCTTAGAGTTCTGATTGCCTGTTGGGCTGAGGGATGGGGAAATCATTTTCCCTTCCAGAAGGAAGTCAGCCTGAAAAGTGTGGAGGGTTAAGTCAGCATCCCCAACTAACCAGCTGTTCTTATGAAATGAGGCTCCAGCTTTGCCCAGGGCTTCTCAACACCTGATGTAAACGGCAGAGCAAGAATGGAAACCACATGAGGAGACATGCTTTTACTTAACATTACTGCAAAAGTACTTTTTCCCATTATTTTTGGTATCCAGGTCCTTAAAATTAAAATAACATTTTAAAAAAGAAAAAATATATAGACCTATAAGATAAGTAAAACATACTCATTACATACTCAGTAAGTGCTTTGATTTTTGGCCCACCAAAATGAAAATTAGGAATAAAGCTGAGCTTTTTTTCTTTTGCATCAAACGACTTCATGTGTATGATGATCATATGATTACTCTGTTGTTACTATAGTTTAGTATACCGAGGATTTTTTTCTATAAAATGTTAAATTTTTGCAAGCATTGGTAAATAAATAGAGCCTCACTATGCATAAATCATTCACAATATCAAATTAATTTTCAAAAGAAGAGTTTTTGCTCCCAAGATATCAAAAGTTTAAAATGTATATCTATCTTGCAAATAATAATGCTCCCCTATACAACTTTTCTGTCAAGAAAACTTTTCACAATCCTCAAAATAAAAATTAAGGAAACTTCTAATTAAGCCTTAAGATAATTCAAATTCTACCCATAACTGTGATCACCCCTTTTGTTTCAAAAGGAGGAAAATTTACTCCATATATCTCAAAAAAAGGAGGCATAAAGGAATAAAAATACCAACTGATGAACCTTAAATATAAACCATGTGGAAATTCGGCAAGAACATCAGGACAGAATTAAGGTTTATAAATTAATTTTTTGAATTGGTGGAAACTGAGCAATAAGAAAAATAAAATCCATGTTGCAAACTTGTGCTGCTCAGAAACTCTATTTGCTTTTGCAGAATGTTGCTTGGAGCTGATAGTCTGGTGAACATTTTCATTGCTAAATGGAACCTTTTCCTTTTTCAATTTATCCACTTTCTTGGGTTCAGTGAAATGTGTGGGATCACAAAGAGATGATCTTATTTTATTTTTCCTTCCTTTCACTCCCAAATCACAGTGCAACAAAATAAAGTGATTGGAAAAAAAATCAACGTTCAGCCAGAGTGGCACTTCTAAAAGAACTCCAAGTAATTATTTTTTACACTCAAGAGAAATTCATTGTAATAAATAAGTTACTGTATCTGAATATCCTATCTTTGCATCACATTTAAATTGTCTGGCTCTGAAAAAGTAAGTGCCCAAGTCTGATTCAAAGAGATATTTATCACATTCTTGAAACTGATGGGAAGAATACGCAGACACAATAGGGATTACAACTCTCTTTGATGAAATCTCCCTGATTTGAACCTGTTTTTTCCTCTTTCATGGAACAAGAGATAATCACCCTGAAATAAATATTTCCCCTTTTGAAAAATGATTCACACAAAAGATAATTGGGCAAAATAAGGTATGAGGTACATGGTGAAAATGGAAACAATAAATGCAAACACATAAAACACTATATTCTATCTCTCCATTCTATTTTTCAAAAGAAAAACAGAAGGTAATGAGCAGGCAGCCAACCACTTGTAATTTACAAGCTGAAGTCTTTCTTTGACAACCCACAGATCAATTAAATCCCCTTCAAATTAGTTTTGATGTGTTAATGTGTGAGTCCCCTTACCTCTGTAAATTTCCAAGGACTGTTTGTTATAGAGTTTCTATGCTGGTCTTTGTATTGAATTGTTTCAAGTGTTTTGTAGCATATTAACACAGTTCATTTAGAAGTATGTAAATACAGAGAAAAGTAACATTGAAGCAGGTTTTTCCTCTCTCTCTCTCTCTCTCTCTCTCTCTCTCTCTCTCTCTCTCTCTCTCTCTTTTATTCTCTCACACTGTTTTCCCGCCTTCTAGCTAATTAAAAGTAGAACCTATTGAATCTCGATTAGCTTTCCTCTTCCCTAGCTGTATTTGTAAACTTTAGCAAAACTGAGATGACCACAGTATAGCAAGGTAGCTACTCCAACTTCTGCGACCTGTTCGAAAACATCTACTTTGTAAATATACATTTTATCTGCCACAAATACTTCACTGGAAAAACCAAGTGGCAAATACATAGAGAAAGAATATTTTAAATTTATGACTGGCTAATTCCTTTCCAATATGATGGAATCCAAAACAATACCTCAGTTTTATCTGACAGGGAATTACTGTCACGTTTGCCCCGCAATGCTTCCTGTTGGGGGTGAGTGGTCTATTCTTCACCATGACAAAGTCTGATTTCTGAATGGCTGGTAGTGTCAAAGGGCCATTAGTATGCTAAGCCTTTTAGTGGCATGGGATTGCTCCATCCTGCTTTCCTCAATTGTTGCAATTGGGCCACGAGACTGATGATTTCAAGGCAAGCTTTGTAATCTTCATGTCTTCCAGAAATTAATATTCTCTCTGGTAATATAATCTAGTGAATTCTCTTGCTCAGATTTTTTTTAATGCCTGCAAAAAGGTAATCCAGAGCTTATGAGGAAGGAGACTAGCCTCACAAAAATCACTAGGCTTCTCTCATAATTAGGTTTTAAGAGTTTAAAAACACAAATCTGTTCAAAGAACCTGTTGACAACTTTTATCGTGTCCTTCATTTTAAAAAATTCTACTAAAACTGATGACAATCAGACACTGAAAGCAATTTTTCAAAAGCTGCATTAATGATAAAAATGTAGTAACTTTTTTGTAAAGCTTTTTTTATGCACAAGACTGCTTCTTTTTCACTTTTGGAAATATTCCTTTCATGCTTACTAACTGCCAGCACCCATACTTAACAAAGGAATACACACAAAACAGTCATTTGAACATTAAAGGAAGCAGACCAGATGATTTGTGATTGTGACTAATGATACTAATTGCTTATTTTATTATATCCTATGCTTATTCTACATTTATCCTGATAATTAGTACATTTGGAAAAAGTTCTCAGGATCTGAGAGGTGATATACTTGAGTCTGTAAATGATTCACAAAGAAAGTAGAGAAAAAAATGTTAAACAGTTTCTGGGTTTTTATGGGAATGAGGCCTTATACTGCATGTTATTTGATGAGATAGCATTCTAACACTATCATGCACATACATTTTCAGATATACAGGTCAAATGTACAATGTTATTTCAACTACTGACATTTACATTTTTGCAGAACTTGGCAAAAACCTGACAATTCAGCCAATGTTGTCCTTTCCATACTAAAGAATGGCAGATTGACTGTTCTCCTTACCCCACCCCACCAAAACACAGCTAGGCATGCATCCATTCATTCTTTGCAGTTAGGTATAATTATGCATCAGCTTTCCTCTAATTGGATATATTTGTCTAATAGGAAGTGCTTTGCTGCCAGGCATGGCCCATAAAAATCTCTCATACATGACCTTCTAAGCTCCTTTCTCCATAATGCCAAGCTGGTATAATACATAATAACTTAGAAAACTTAGGCTGAAGGAGGCTGAGCCAGATGCAAGAATAAGCATTGATTCCAGAAACATTATCCAGGAGAATCACCAGTGAGGAGGAGACTTCATATAAAAATTTTAGGGGCTGGGAGTTTGGCCTAGTGATAGAATGCTTACCTAGCATTCGCAAAGGTTTGAGTCCTTGGTACCACAGACATAGAAAAGCTGGAAGTGGTAGAGGGCTAACCTAGAGGAAAAAGCCCAAGGGCAGTCAGTGCTCATGTCCTGAGTTCAAGCCGCAGGACTGGCAAAAAAAATTATATCCTTTTTTGAAGCAGTATACATTTCAGGTTGCAAGTGAAACACTTCTTGAAACAGGATTTTAGTGATGCTGACTTACAGGTTGAACATTAAGGAAACAACAAGGAAAATGCTATGAGAAGATGGAAAGTGATCATGACATGAAAGCAAAATATGTGGCAAGAGTGTTTGCAGGAACTTGAACAATAACCATACAACTTGATTGAATCTGTGGATCTGAACCATGTGGAAATGACTAGGGAAAATAGGATTGTTGATTGAAGCTAACATTGGTGAACAAATATTGTCAAATTCAAATACTCAGATATATTCATCCTGGATTATAGACAAGGAAATATGATACGAAGGGGACCAAGGTGGAGAAGAGTCTTTTCCAAGACAGGTGATAGTAGTGGCAACAGTGTGTATAGTTTTCATTGATAGAAACATACTAATGATTCTATCAGTAAGGCCTAAGCATTGCATTTAGTAGATTACTAGACTCTTCACTGGACTTGTTTTCATGGCACAATTTGGCTTTAGTCCTGCTTTTTACCTAGCTTTCCCCCCTAACTAAATGTAGCTTAGTTCTTGTCCACAGTAGGTTTCTATGGCCTATATAGACATGAAAGTAGAGTAGGTACTGAGTAGAGGATATGTAGATAGGCAATTTGCAGTTTGTGGTAGGATAAGATGCTGGATATTTGTCAGCTTCATGCTAGATCACATAGGGTTAGGTAATAGAAAGTACTGGCAAGACTGAAAGGCAAGTTTAAGTCTATTAAAGTCCAGAGCCCCGAAGTGAATAGAACTTCCTGGGTCAAGTGGTAGAGTTCTGGCCTGGCAGGTGTGAGGCCCAGATTTCAAGTCCTATTACTCCTCTCTCCCCATATAAAAATATTATCATTTTCTCCTGTCTTGACCCATATCCCATTGTAGATGGAGGTGAGTTTATCCCTTATGTTGTTTGCATTTTCTTCCCCATGATTCTAACTCCTTTGGATTATCCTCTTCTTGTTTGAACTTAACATCTGCTAAATAGTTCTCATATAGTATCAGATTCTATCAATGAACCCCAGTTTTGAAGTTTTGACAACACCACTTGCTCCCTGTGATGCTACAGTCCTAGAGGCAATACCACATCCTCCTGATTTTAATATGAATTGATTCATAATTTTCCTGGTTTTCTTCTCAGCAATTCGACCTCCTGGATAAACAATTCCCCTGAGTTAAATATCCTTTGTGTAAAATATTTAAACTGGTCCATTTTCCTGACAGAACACTGACTAAAGCACATATCAAGGAAAGGCTTGCTGAAAAAGACGCATTTGATAAAGACTTAAAAAGAGGAGGGGAATAATCATGTTTATTTGTAGGGGAAATATATTTCTAGCAGAAGGACTAATTTATGCAAATGCCCTAATGTGAGAACATGTCTGGCATATTTAAGAAAACATCAGAGTGAAAAGAAAAGAGTAATGAATGGCAGATGAGGAGAGAGAGGAAAAGGTGCAGATCAGATAAAATGCATAAGCCTACTGTGAGTTCTGAGCATGGCTATATGGTAAATACAAAGTAATTCAAATATAAAATAATTCATTTTCTATGATTCACCTTATATTTTGAGAAAAAAATACTGTAGCAGGTATATTGAAAATAGGCAGTATAGGAGAAGAATAGAAGGGAGATATATAGCCAGGCACCGGTGGCTCATGCCTATAATCCTAGTTTTTCAGGAGGCTGAGATCTGAGGATTGCAATTCAAAGCCAGCCCAGGCACAAAGTCCGTGAGACTCTTATCTCCAATTAGCCACTAGAAAATGGGAAGTGGCTCAAGTGGAAAAGACCCAGCATTTAGCTGAAGAGCTTAGGGACAATGCCAAGCCTCAGAGTTCAAGCCCCATGATCAACAAAAAAATAGATAAATAAAAAAACAAAGACAGGAGATATATTAAAAGACAGTCAGCAATCCAGGTCCAAGATAATGGTGGCCCGTTTTTGTGTGCTCTCTACAGAGGTAGTGAGATGTGATCATATATAGTTCACTTTGGTGGTAATGACACACTAATTCATTGGGGGTGGTGTAGAGAAGTTACAGATAGTAGCAATGATGATGTGAACATCACTGTGTCCTTCTAATATTGGCACATATTTTCTTTTGTATTTTCTTGTGTTCTTCTGGACATTTTCCAATGTTAATGGTTAAGAGTAAGCAAAATAGCTCCTAAAAGCTGTTTCAACACTAGTAATCCAAGACGGGAGGGATGAGTTGATGAAAACTGCAAAGTTTTCAGTGTGAACAACGGAAAGGACAAAGTTAGCATCAGTTAAGACAGGGAAAGCTGGGAGTGGAACAGAAGTGGAGTGAAATGGGAATTTAGTTGTAGACATGTTATGATTTTTTAGGCTCTACTAAATATCCACATAAGAAAGTAAACTGGTAGAATAGAATTCTGCAAATCATGAAAAAGGATTGAGATGGAGATAGATATTTTGTGTTGTTATATAGGGGATTTTTTTCCCCTCTAGGTACTAGTTATCAAACCAAGATCTTACCCATGCTAGACACATACTCCACCATTGAACTACATCCTTAGTCTTGGAGATTTGAAACAGGATCTAATTACATGGTCTCCAACTTGCAATCCTTCAATTTGCCTCTGCTTTCTAAATTTAGAAGTAATAGGTGTGTATCACCCTATCAAGCAAATATGTATAATTTGAAGGTCATGAGACTGTATGGAGATATCTATGGAAAAGCAAAGAAGACAAAAGATTGAGTCCTAGATCTGCTAACGTCAAGCTAGGAAAAGAAGGTAAATGGAGCAGTAGAATTTAAGAGGGAGCATTCACATGAAGTAGTAGGAAAATCAGACATTATGCTGTTCTGTAAACCAAGTGAAGTAACTACATTAAATATGGATAAGTCTACTGTGTCAAAGAACAGGTCAAAAAATATGAAACCTAATAATCAATTCTTAGTTTTAGAAAAACATGGAGAACATTAACTTAAGGTATGGCTGGTGAGTCCGTGGAGAGAGAAAGGAAAAGAATCATATGGTACACACACACACACACACACACACACACACACACACACACACACACACATACACACTCAGATACACACACAGATGAAGGGGAGTAAAAGAATTAGTTAGAGGAATGATAGTTACAGAGGGTTAAGGTAGCAGCTGACATAAACTGGACCAGAGTGAGTTTAATTTTTAAATAGTTTTATTTTAATGGAGAAAATAACACTAAGTCAAAGGTAATGAGTGAACTATTTATAGATAAAACAGAAGAGAAAGATCATAGATAGGTGGCTGAGGATAGGATTGCATCTCCTGACTAAGAGGCAGCATTAGCCTTACCTAGAAATATGAAGTTTATCAATGGCAATAAGAAGAAAGTTAGTATACGTGAATACAACGGCTGAGTGACATGCTTGCGGGGCCTCTGAACAAGAGTTCTTCAGATTGCTCCCATTTCTGCATCAAGTAGGAAGACAGCAAGAAGTGAGAATAAGAGAGACAGCAACAGAAGCTTGAGAAGAGAAAAGAAATTGGGGGGCCAGGAGTTTGGCCTAGTGGCAGAGTGCTTTGCCTAGCATGCACAAAGACCTGGGTTTGAGTCCTTGGTACCACATAGAAAAAAAAAAGCCAAAAGTGGTGCTGTGTTCCAAGTGGTAGAGCTCTAGCTTTGAGAAAACCCAAGGATAGTGCTCAGGCTGTGAGCCCAAGCCAAGGGCGAAAAAATACTTGGGGAAAATCTATCTATTAAAGTGAGAAGAGAAAAGAATGCAAGGAAGTCTAATTTCTGATCCAAGTAACATTAGTACAACCTGAGGTTTATAGCCAAATGAGACAAATACTAATTCTCTCTAATTTCTCCAGTTATGTTCAGATACATGTGTGTGGGTGAAAAATATAGAACTGGATGGATTTAACATATGTGATAATTTTGTACAAAAAGTACAAAAAGTGAAAGAAGCAAACAAATTAAGAGTTTAAGGGGAAAAAAGAGATTATAGTGGGACTACAGAATTTAATCTGGAATGAATCTTTATCAAAGGATAGATAAGGGGCAGGAAATGGTGTAAGATCAATGGACTGACAGTTGGTTTTTTTTTCTGGGGGGGGGGGGGGTGGGTCATAGGGCTTGAACTCATCCTGGGCACTGTCTCTGAGCTTTTCCGCTCTAGGCTACCACCCTATCCCTGGGCCTGGGCCTTGTCCCTGAGCGCTTCATCTCAAGGCTACTGCCCTACCCTTGAGCCATGCCCCACTTCTAGGAGTTAATTGGAGATAAGAGCCTCAGGTCCTTTTGTGCCAAAGGCTGGCTTTGAATCCTGATCCTGCGATCTCTGCCTCCTGAGTAACTAGGATTACAAGCGTGAGCTACCACGCCCAGCAAAGACTGATAGTTCTTCACAGAATCTGTCTACATCCTCATTCCTTTACCATACAGCACTTATCTTGTTTACATGATCTGTGTGATTTTTCACATTTACATCTAGACAGAAAAATGGAAGAAAGGGGGGAAAATGAAAGATGACTGCTATTCATGTTTATAGGAAATTGCTGAAATTTCCTCTTTTACTTCATTAGCCAGAAATTAGTTATGTGGCTATATATAGCCACTTTTTTTTAATGGAAGAAGAAAGTTTATTCTAGCCAGGAGTATCATGGTATACATGTAATTCTAACACTCAGCAGTTTTAGACAGGAGGAAAAATCTTTATTCCAGAGGTCAATAAAAAACAATAACTGATTTTATTCCTAAGCACAAAAGAGGAGAAAACCTCTGAGAAACAGTTACTATATTTCTTCTGATATATGCATTTGCCCACATTTTACCTCTGAAATAATGATATACAATTGGCTCAGCTGTTGCATTTTTTTCTTTCTTAATAGTACAGAACATAATGATGCATTTTATAGTTGATGACATCTTCTACTGGAAGAAGTATGGTAGTATTTTGCCAAGTATTTTGGAGAGGAGGAACAGATTTACTTGGAGTAGGAGAAGGGGAAGGAATATAATTAGTTTTTTTTTTTTTCACAGAGTAACTTTGAGAATGGCACACACTGGCCGAAAATTTAGGATTGAAACTCAAGAGTATGAAGAGACATGTGATCAAATTGATGTTGGAAAACTAGGATTTTATTGTTTAAAGCTTTTACAATAATTTCAAGTTTCTTTTATTATAGGTAGAAATTATTTCATTGGCTGTTGAAGTCTTAGGAACCTGGCAGATGTAAAGGTAATATTTTCAGAATAATAAAGATTGTGTGTTTGAGAGGGGGAGAGGGAGAGGGAGAGGGAGAGGGAGAGAGGGAGAGGGAGAGGGAGAGGGAGAGGGAGAGGGAGAGGGAGAGAGGAGAGAGAGAGAGAGAGAGAGAGAGAGAGAGAGAGAGAGAGAGAGAGAGAGAGAGAGAGAGAGAGAGAGAGAGAGAGAGAAAACACTGGGGAACTGGGGTTTGAACTCAGGGCTTTGTACTTGCTAGGCAGGCATTCTGCAAGTTAATTAGGATTGATAAGGAATTAATCTAAGGGATTTTTCTTTCAGTGAAGTAGCCATGGAAAATAAAATGCAATTTAAAAATTTTGTTTGTAGCTAGTAAGTAATGGTGGAATTTTGTCATGTCTATAGTGATTGTATGTAAAACTTCTAGTACAAATGTCTGGTTTTAATTTAAGTTTTTCTGGATGTTTTATTAAAGACCCGTGTGCAAGGGGAAAAATTAAAAACAGACAGCTTGAGATCCACTGTAAATTTCACATGCCATCAGAAAGGTTAAGCTAAATGTTTCTTTTGGCCACCATGCACGAAATGCAAGTAAAAAGTTGATCCACATTTTACTATTCCTATTTGAAACAGTAAAATGGCATTTGGTTTTAGCCATTTTATTAAAGTTATTGGTACAATCTATACTTTAGGGAAAATTATTTAGAAAAATAAAAGTACACAGCAAATTATTTTCTTTCAGTCCATTCTCTAGTCTATATTCAGTATTTGAAATGTAACACTTAAGAAAATGAAAGGAGATTGAGGCTTCCAGTTTCTTGCCAGCAATCAAGTCCTAAAGTCTGCAGTCATATCCTAAAGTCTGTAGAAAATGGTATTTGATCAGAGATAAAATTTTAGAAACGAATAAAATGAAGAGATCTAAGAGAATAATTACATTAAATATAATTTGCACATGTCTTTTTCTAAGCAAAAATAACTGAGGGGACATTTTTCTTACTTTTGAATTCTAAAAGTTTGTAGTTAAGGTAATCATAGCTACTTGGGAGGGAACATGGGGAGATTCTGATAAGAGGCTAACCTGGGCAAAATAAAGAAATAAAAAGTTCCTGAGACTCCTTCTCAACCAATGGCTGGGTATGGTGCAGGAATTTATTATCCCAAACTACAGGGTAAACACCAAAGTTAGATATTGTGATGTGTGCCCTTTATTCCTGGAGACTTCAGGAAGCATAAATAAAAGAACTGTAGTCCAAGCAGGCCTGGATATAAAGTAAGAACCTATCTCAAAAATAATCAATGTTGGGGCCGTAAGTTTGGCCTAGTGGTAGAATGCTTGCCTAGCATGCACGAAGACCCGGGCTCAATTCCTCAGTACCACATACATAGAAAAGCCAGAACTGGTGTTGTGGCTCAAGCAGTGGAGCACTAACCTTGAGGAAAAGACCAAGGACAGTGCTCAGGCCCTGAGTTCAGTCCCCAAGACTGGCAAAAAAAAAAAAAAAAAAAAAACCAAAAAAACAAAAACCAATGTTAAAGAAAGGGCTTACAGATGGATCAATTAATAGAATTTGTCTAGCAAGTGGAAGCTCCTATGTACAATACCCATTTAGGAATTACATGCCAGCAGCTAGGTTGGGTGACCATGTATAGTGTTGTAAGTTGTAATACCAGCACTCAGAAGGCCAAGGCAAGAGGATTGTGATTTAGAGGCCAGCTCTACATAAAAAGACTATCACAATTTATAGGGGGTAGGGGTGAGCTAGGGTAGGTTCCAGAAAAATGATTAGCAGAAATAGGAATTTTATTCTCAAATAATATACTTTATATCTGGAGGATTAACTTTATTGCATTACACCCATAGCAAGGGAGGTGCTGGGAAAGAAAAAAAGTATTGTGCTAGGGAAGTCTACGGAGTTGATTTGGTCACAGAAGTCATAGTACTTCTTTTGTATAAAAGCATAGGAAAATGTGTGACTGGTTGGAATATGTCAAACAAAGGCCTTAATAATTATTTATTATCTAATGTAACAGGAAGTCTGATCAAGGTCGATTTAGAAGTTGGTTCTGTGTTGGCTCAATGATTTCACTAAAGCCCTACATTTTCTCTTTTTTCTTTCTTCTTTTGTTGTTTTATTCTCTGCTTTCCCTTCTCTCTCTCCAGAAGTCTTTATTTTATTTTATTTTTTTTTGCCAGTTCTGAACCTTGAGTTCAGGGCCTGAGCACTATCCTTGGGCTTTCTCAAGGCTAGAACTCTACTACTTGAGCCATGGCACCACTTCTCGATTTTTTTCTATATATGTGGTACCAAGGAATCGAACCCGGGTCTTCGTGCATGCTAGGCAAGCACTCTACCACCAGGCCAAACTCCCGGCCAGAAGTCTTTTATCTCAGAAGATATATCTGATTCTACTGGCCTTGGGTACGATTATGTGCTAGCTCAAGAACTCATGAGAAAGTAAGCATATAGCAATTTTAGTCTATTGTAGGAGTTGAGTTCCATCAGCCAGGAAATGGATGGTTGGAAGAGCCTGTAAGATACTCAGATTCTACCACAGGCAGTGGTAGAAAGTAACCTAAGGAGGTGATTTGAAGAGCAAGGTAGAGAACTGGAGAAGAGATAAGGAAGGGTACTGCAAGAACTCACAACCTATAAAAGGATCAAGGGCAGGGACAAAATAAAGTAAAGCCTATGGGTAACCATAGCAAGTTGGCTTGAGTGGGAGAGGAGGAACTGACCATGTGATCCTATTAAGTTAGGAATTTTTGTCTTCATCTTGAGGGATTTGGTAAGCCATTGGAGGATTTTTAAAGGTGGTATTTTATAAGCTGAAGCCAGAACAAATAGGTGACCCAGTAAGGATCACAGCAGAAGGTAAAAGAAAAAACGAAATTGTTTAATTTACTAATGACCCAATGGTAAGTAAGTAATTCTTGATTTGACCAACATTTATTGCAGAGTTACAACAATTGTTCATGGAGGCATTACTGTAAAGGTAAGGAAAAGTTAACTCCAAACTAGAGGGAGACTGATCTTATGTAAGAAATGATTTTTTAGCTCTTATATTAAGCATAGAAATTTCATAAGGAGTGAAACATAAAATTGCTAAGTAGAAAAAAAAAGTAAAGCAGGAAAGACATGCTGAAATTGGTAGGGGAAAGTCGAGAGAATGCAGAGAAGGTGATTGGGAAGAGCTAACCTATGAAGATATCTGTGAGCAAAGACTGCAGGGAGGGAGAGAGGAGACAAACAGGGGATGAGTATTTCAGAGCAGGCATAGTACGTTAAGCAGAGGGAACATCAAGCACAAAGGCCTTCAGGTAGAGATATGGCTGGTATATTCCAGAAGTATCAGAAAGATTAATGGGTCAGGAATGCAGTGAGAAGAGTACTAAATGAAATCAGTGAGCCTTTTAAGATTTTTTTTTCCTGCAATGTTGGAATTGAACCCAAAGGTTACTTGTAATAGGCAAGTGGTCTAAGCTATACCTAGTATACCACTAACCTATACTCCTAGCTTCTGTGTAGGGGTTTAAATATAATAAGGTCTTCAGCCCCTGAGAGTATTTAAAACTCAAAGTGACTTGATCTGACTTCTCTTTCAATGCCTGTGTTGGCTGTATAGAAACAGTTGAGAGGTTATTGACAAAGCCATCCAAGCTGTGCTAGTCTGGTGGAGCTGAGTAGTATAAGTACAGGTAAGAGACTTAGTCAAATTCTGGATCAATCTGAAAGATTAAGGGGAAGAATAAATGAAAGAGAGGAATTAAGAATTGCTGCAAGAACACTGTAAATAGCCAACTCAGGCATATATTCATGGGAATCATTGTTTCAGGAACATCTCTTATACTCTAAAAATTAGCATTCTTCAGAATATCATTTGGGAAATGAAGTTTAAGGACATTGAGTGACGGAAAAGCTTTCTTACTACTTAGAGGCTGAAGCTGGAAGGTCATGAATTGGAAGCCAACCTGGACAGTATAGTAAGACTGTCTCTTAAAGTACAGCTTGTGATCTGGATGTTGCATTTTGAGACATTTATCTCAGAAAAACAAAAATTTGTGCACACAAAAAACCTGTACATGGCTGCTGATATAATAGCTCCAAATGGGAACCCATGAAATGTGCTAAAGTAGGTGAATGCTTAACAACCTGTGGTTCATACATGGTGTGGAATACTAAGGAGTAATAAAAAAGGGTAAACTATTAATTTGAAACAACTTGGATGAATATCAAGGGCATTATTCTGAGTTTAAAAAGCCAATCTCAAAAGGTCACACATTGCCTAAGTCTATTTAACATCCTCAAAGAGTCAAAATTATTTAAGAAAAAAAAAAGGAAATGTTAGCTTAATTACCAAGGGTTGAGAAGGTGGAGTAGCCCCAGGAAGAACTTTGATGTGGTGGAAAACTTTGTCTTTTTGATAGGGAAAAAAATTGGACCTATGTCATAGAGTTACAGAGGACTGTACACTCAACATCAGTTTCTTTGCTTTGATTTTGTGTTTAGTTATATAAAATGCAATCAATGGGGAAAACTGGGTGACAGGTATGCAAAACCTATGTGTATTGTATCTATAATTTCCTGTGACTCCATCATTATTTCAAAATGAAAAATTTGGAAGAAAAAGCATCTCTTTAGGCATTTATCTCTCTCATTTGCTTTCCTTTATCAGATTTCCTTACCTTTGAAGGGACTTTTTCTTTGTCTCCCACTCTCCATTTCTTCTATGTATTAACAGTACTTTAATTGGTCATATTACAGAATCAAGTTACTCTCCATCCTCTTGTTAATCATTATTATTTAATTAATGTTTGCATGTGCTTGACTTTGAAATCAGGAATATTATTTTTTTCCCCTATGCATGTTGTACCAAGGAATCAAATCCAGGGCTTCATGTATGCTAGGCAAGCACTCCACCACTCGGCCAAACTCCCGAAAGCAGTAATATTCCTCCTCAAACAAATTTCTTCAAAAACCAAAACAACCTCCATTTTATTTTCTAATATACATAGCAAATCATTGTTCTTTAAGGTGAGCAATCCACAGTAAAAACATGTTCCCAATTATTTGTTTCATATGTACCAAGAATAAAAAATATTTTGAGTGCTAGAAGTATATATTAGTGGTAAAGTGTATGCATGGCATGCAAAAGGCCCTACTTTCAATCCTAGTACCCCAAACGGCTATAATAATAATAACAACAGTAATCCTGATGTCGGATTATGAACACACATTCAGGATTTAGTGACGTGTCTTTGTGGACCGTGTGTGTTCACACATTCAGGATATAGTAAGATGTTACTGTTGGGTAACTGTAACAGTAATGTTAAGAATACTATGTTTCTGGAAGCAATGTATACAATCATAACCCATGAATATGTTCAATTACGTGAATCAAAAACAACATTAAATGCTTTAAAAGCGCTATGTTCCACTGGGTTTCATACAAGGCTTTACGTCAAAAAAGAACAGAAAGGAAGGAGACAGAAAAAGAAAACTTTGCCAGGCTAGATTTTTTCCATGTGGAAAAATATTATCATTTTAACTATAAAACATCAAACTAAATGCAGCTCTGATGTGAGGCCTTGCAAAGAGAATCTGGCAACACTTTGGGAAAGAGCTAGTCTGGTTTCTCAAGGATTCTAAGAGCCCTCTGGCTCTTCCAGTGAGCTCAGCCCCAGATACTGTGGGTTCTTTGAAAAGTTATGAGTTGCAGGTGTTTAAATGTTCAAATATTTTCTTCTGGTCTTTTCAGAACCAGTGTAAATGATAAATGTAAAAATAAGTGATATATACGTATATAAGAATTATAAAGAAATATAAAAATAATCAGCCCTACCAACTAACAATGATTAATTTTCTTTCTCTCTCTCTTTTTTTTTTAATGGGCTTCTGCATCTTCCTTCTTACCTCTTTCAACCAAACTCTTGAGCTCCTGTCTAACGCTGGGTATTACATAGGAAACCGAGCCCTTCAGGGTGCCCTGCGCGAGGCTTGCACGGGTTTGAGAACAAAGGAAGTTAGTCCCTCGCGGGGACCCGTCGCCACATCCCGATGTTTGCCTGCGGCAAGATGGCGGCGGCCTCAATGTCAGCGGCGCTGAGGCAGGCGTTGTCGCGGAGCGGAGCGGCGCGGGCCGCGGCTGCTGCCGTGTGCGGGGTTCCATGCAGGTAACAGAATTGTCAGCCTTTTTCATCAAGCTTTCAGCTCCCACCGCGTTTGCGGAGTCCCTGTGTGGCCTGAATCCCCTGGAGCCGGAGGTGGAGGAGGAGGCCCCGGTCCGGCGTCCTCTCGTTGACCCTTTCCAGCCGAGAGGCCGCGGTGGGGAGCGGGGGCGCGCGGGGGGCTCGCGGGGGGCGCGGGGGGGGGGCGCGGGCCGCCGGGCGGCGAGGCGGAGCTGCCCGGAGGCCTCCTCCCCGGTGCCGGCCTCGGGTGCGGTTTGCCCCGCGCATTCGCCCCGGGTCCTCGGGGCCCGTCCGCCGGGTCCGTCCGCCCGTCCGCCCGCGGGCTGACTTGCTATTGAGTGAGTTTCTGAACAGCAGGGTTTCTGTTGTTCACGCGTCTGCCTCCAGAGGAAAACTTTTTAGGAATTCAGTGTGAACACTCCTCACCCAATACGACTCGCTAGTACTGGAAGGTAAATCCTCCTTGGACTTTCCTTTCTGTTTCCGGGGATGGAGGGTCGGCTAGCGTGGAACCCGCGGTTTTGAATGTCAGAGCTTGGGCCCTACCCCCTCAGCGACGTCTTCAAGCCCAGCGAGGTCACTGTTAACGTCTGGTGGTAGTAGTGGGGAGGTTTCCCATCTACTTTTACGCAAGGCCAATAATCACAGTCTATTGCCTTGAAGCAGTTTTGTGGTGGTCCTTTTTCTTTTCTTTTCTTGCTCCATCTCCATATTTCCCCCAAGCGTTCCTGAAATACATTATAGTATGGGTATCATACACTTACACATGTATAGCATTTTCGTTTACTAGGTATGTGTATCTCCCTTCCTTTTCCTTCACAGATTGTTAGTATAGGTATTAATTGGGGGGTTTTACTGAGTGTTTACTGCATGTTTTGGAGACTGTACTAAATATTTTAGACTAAATATGGAAAGTCTCCTTCCATTCCCTAGAAAAGTGGGTAGTTGAAAGTTGAATACAGAACCCATTCAGTGTTATGGTGAATAAACACAGAGAATATACGGAATTAGTAAGAATTAATTAGAACTAACTTTTGTGGAGTTTTATTAAGGCCTTAAGGAGAGGGTGTTATGGCGGGAAAATAGGGTGTCAGAAGTAGGAAGGTCTGGGATTTATAAAAGGCATTGAATATAATAAATAGTAAAGCAGTGCACACACCATACATATATATAACATAGAATCACTGAAAGGTTATAATGTTGGGGACAGGAAAGGGGTAAATTTGTAAGTAAGTATTCTACATATGAGGAACATGAAGAGTAGTGAAGAGCTTCCTAAGGTAAACTATTCTACTGAGTAACTTAAGGTGAATATAGTGTTAGTCTAGTTCTTTTCTCCTTAGACATTAGGGGAGTTAATTTTGTATCCCCAAATAGTAATGTACATATGGTAGCCTAGAATTGAAAACAACTTGGAGAGGACTAGTGGTATATGGTAACCAAACCACATCTTGTGTGTCTATATCTAAGGCACATCCATTTTGTCAGCAATTAATAGTGGTTGAAGTTAAATGATACTAAGCTCTCGAGATTACTACATACACAGGCTTAATTTCTAATTGTTTATGTGTTGTAAGAGGTTTGAAAATAAACATTTAAATTATGTATGATGACCTTTATTTCACATCTTAAAAACCAGGGCCGGGAGTTTGCCCTAGTGGTAGAGTGCTTGCCTAGCATGCACAAAGACCAGGGTTCGATTCCTCTGTACTACATACATAGATAAAGCCAGATATGGTGCTGTGGCTCAAGTGGCAGAGTGCTAGTGTTGAGGAAAAAGCCCAAGGACAGTGCTCAGGCCCTGAGGTCAAGCCCCAGGACTGGAAAAAACAAAACAAAACTTAAAAACCAAATAAAATACATACAAGCTAACACATTTTAAAATATGCTTTCTTTTCCAACCCAAAGAATTATATTAGGCTTTCTTTCCCTTACATATTATTTGGAAGGACTCTTTATCATTATGATTAGAGTAATGAGGATTTGAAAAAGAACCACATAATGGGAATTCCATGTGTAAAGTTCATTTTATTGTAATCCTTAAAAAGACATTTGCAAATGGTATAACATTACAGATGTCTTGAGTAAAATACTGGAGCAGGATTGATAAGGCTTGTGGTAATGGAGTAGGAAACGAAAGAAAAGGAATTGTCGCTGGGCAAGGAGGCTCATGCCTGTAATCCTAGCCACTTAGGAGGCTGAGATCTGAGGATCAAGGTTCAAAGCCAGCCTGGGTACAAAAGGATCTGAGACTCTTATCTCCAATTAACCTCTAGAAAATGGGAAGTGGGGCTTGGCTAAAGGGTAGGGTGATAGCCTTGAGCTGAAGAGCTCAGGGACATTGCCCAGGCCGAGTTCAAGCCCCATGACCCACAAAAAACAAAACAAAACAAAAAAGGAACTGTCAATGGAAAGAAGCCATTAATATGTGAACATTTGAGTTTAATTAAATCTCAATAAAAAACAAAAAAAAGCAAAAAGCAAAGTAAAAAATAATGTATAGATAGAATAAAGAAGGAAAGTTATTGAAGTAAGGTGAGTGATTTTTACTTGATTCTCTGAGTTGATACGTAGAGTGACTTTCCATTTCCCAAGACAGAACCTGACAGGTGAACTCTACATTTTTCTCCCCCTAAGATAATTTCTAGAACAAATTTAAACACCAACCTTACCCCATAACTGGGAATTAAACCTGGACCTTTGTGCTAGATGTCTTCAGCTACATGTCTTTAGCCTCTTTTTCCCACTGGTTCTCTTTGAGGTAGGGTCTCATTTTATGCCCTGGCCAGCTGGAGCTTCCGTTCTTCCACGTGTGATTTCTTGTACTGCTATTCTTACTTGTGCTGGGCATAAAAACCCATGTATCAGCAGGCCCAACAATTGTGCTTCTCCCAAAGCTGTGATGATAGGCATGTGACATCGAGCACAGTCATTGTTTGGGATAGAGTCTCCCAATCTCCACTTCCTAGGAAGTTAGGAATTATAGATAGTATTATAAATGTGAACTACTTCACCAGGCCCAAATTTAACTGTTGAGGATATTAATCAGTAGATAAGTTGGCACTCTCTCTCAAAGAAGCAATACTTGGACTCAGGATTTTGTGTGTGTGTGTGTGTGTGTTTTTTAATTAAAGAATTTATTAACATTGATTTTTACATGTTTAACAAACGAGTGCTCAAGAAGGGAATCTCTATATACAGTCACTGTGGACTCAGGATTTTTAATGCAGTAGTGTTGTTTATTCATTTTAATATTCACATATTTATGTCCTATGTCATTACTTCTTGTAATTACCTCAAACATAGCTCATCGTGTAGTAGAACCTTAGAGGTTCTAACCCATAATATGATTTACACATTTACATGTGAATGCTTATCATGGAGGTGGGCACTACATTATCTCGTGAGGAATTAGTGTGAGAAAAAGCAGGAAGCGTGTTTTCCTATTCTGATATTTACGCAGTATTATATTAGATTGATCAAGGAAAGCCAGACATGCACTAACCTACGTAATATGAGTAAAAAGTCTATGTAGGGGCCTGGAGTGTGGCCTAGTAGTAGAATGCTTGCCTAGCATGCATGAAGCCCTCGGTTCGATTCCTCAGTACCACACATACTGGTGTTGTGGCTCAAGTGGTAGAGTGCTAGCCTTGAGAAAGCTCAAGGACAGTATTCAGACTCCAAGTTCAAGCTCCAGGACTGGGGGGGAAATATCTATCTATCTATCTATATAGATAGATAGATATTTTAATGTATATCTGTACACACATATATATATGCAGTACATATTTTTCTTTATTAGTTATAATGGTCTGAATTGAGGATATTAACCTGGAACCTGTTAAACTTCTGGGTTGAAGTTGTCTTATAAAGATATTTGTGCTTATCTACTTTGGGTCCTTTTTTTAAGGTGTGCTGGTCATGGGGCTTGACTTCAGGGCTTGAGTCCTGTCCTGATTGTTTTTTGCTCAAGGCTAGTTCTATCACTTATGCCACAGCTCCAGTTCTGACTTCTGGTGGTTAATTGAAAATAATAGCTTCATGGACTTTCCTGCTCAGGTTGGCTTTGAATCACCATCCTCAGATCTGTCTCCTGAGTAGCTAGGATTACAGGCTTAAGTCAACTTAGGTTTGTCTAGTTCTTTTGTATCCACATTTTCCACATCTAGGATGTGGAAATGAGTTTATTTGGAAAGAGATGCTTACTAAAACATGATGGCTTTTTTAGAATTAGAATGATCACCTTCATTTAAAGTTTTGTGGGTTTTTTTGTTTTTTTTTTTTTCTTTTGCCAGTCCTGGGGCTTGAACTCAGGGCCTGAGCACTGTCCTTGGGCTTTTTCCTCAAGGCTCGTGCTCTTTGGGCCACAGCACCACTTCCAGCTTTTCTATGTATATGGTACTGAGGAATCAAACCCCGGTCTTCGTGCATGCTAGGCAAGCACTCTCACTAGGCCAAACTCCCAGCCCCATTTAAAGTTTTTAATATGTTAGTTTTGTGGAGAAAGATGAAGTGATTTGATTCCCAAGTGTAGCACTTACTGGAAGAAGTATATTTGAGGATGGAGTGAATTTTAGCATTCAGATGGAACGCAGGTTTTCTTCACTAGAGACTTTACATAGAAAAGCATGTAAAAATTATCTTTTGATAAAACTTGAATATTATTCTTGTTGTACAATATGTATTAGCCCATGTGTCCAGAATTTCCTCTATACTATCTCTTTTGTGTTACTCAGAACAAACCTACAAACCCAGGTATTCTTATCATTTAGATGAGGAAAAAAGTACCAAAATAATATTTTTTAAGTTTACACTGCTAGGAAATAGTTTGATTTAGCCATCCATTGTAACTGAGTATGTTGGGTTTTTAAAAGACAAATATTATTGAATTAAAACTTTGGTTTTTGTTGTTGTTTCTGGGGATTGAACTCAAGGCCTGTCACTATCCCTGAGCTTCTTTTGTTCAAGGCTAGTGGTCTGTACCACTTGAGCCATAGCTTCACTTCTGGCTTCTATTTTATTGTATGTTTTCTTTGTTTGTTTGCCAGTCCTGGGCTTGAACTCAGTGCCTGAGCGCTGCCCTTGGACTTTCTCAAGGCTAAAACTCTACCACTTGAGCCTCAGCACCACTTCCAGCTTTTTTTTCTGTGTATGTGTTACTGAAGAATTGAACCCGCATCTTCTTGCATGCTAGGCAAGCACTCTACCAGTAGGCCAAACTCCTAGCCCCCTATTTTATGTTTTCATAGGTTATTGGTGGTAAGTCACGTGGACTTTTTTGCCTGGCCTGGCTGTGAACTCTTACCCTAAGATCTCAGCCTGGTTGAATAGCTGGGATTACTGGCTTGAGTCATTGGCGCACACCAGTGTTTTCTTACTTTTCACTCATTAAGTGAACTTTTCTTCATTTGAAAAGCTCCCTGATGCTTTATTTTTTAAAATTTTTATTTATTTATTTGTTTGTTTGTTTGTTTGTGGGTCATGGGGCTTGATCTCAGCTTGGGCACTGTCCCTGAGCTCTTCAGTTCTGGGCTACCAACCTACCCTTGAGCCAAGCCCCACTTCCCATTTTCTAGAGGTTAATTGGAGATAAGAATCTAAGGTCAGACAAGATGGAGCGCATTCAGGGTGGTATGGGGGGGTGGGGGGAGGGAAATGGGGACGAAGACATGAGAAAGGGTATCAATGTATGTGAAGTAATGCATCTTCTATCTGGTGAATATAATGTAAATTGTCTATTAATTACAATAAAAATATATGGAAAAAAATGAGTCTAAGGTCCTTTTGTGCCAGGGCTGGCTTTGATCCTTGATCTTCAGATCTCAGCCTCCTGAGTAGTTAAGATTACAGGCGTGAGCCACTGTGCCCGGCTCCCTGATGCTTTATTTTTATTTTTACTTTACTATTTTGTTTACACAGTGAATGGATTTTATGTTTTGAATTTTACTAAGCCAAGGAGTTTTTCCTTAAATTTAACGAGACTTCTTATAGGTGACATTATTTTACTTTCAAAACAAAATACATACAATGCTTGTATTCAGTTAAGTATGTCAAACAAGTTCTTTTCTTATTGATTTCAGTGATAAGTAAGAAATTGGGCTTGTAAATTAGCTGTCTTAAAAAACCTTTGTCCGCTAAGCTTTCTGAATTCTGTGTCTTTTTGATTATTATTATTATTATTATTATTATTATTTTGCCAGTCCTAGGGCTTGAGCTCAGTGCTTGAGCACTGTCCATGGGCTCTCTCAAGGCTAGTGCTCTACCACTTGAGCAGCACTTCTGGCTCTTTCTATGTATGTGGTATCCAGAATTGAACCCAGGTATTCATGCATGCCAGGCAAGCATTCTACCACTAGGCCAAACTCAGAGCCCTCCCACTTTATTTTTATTGTCTATTTGACTTTTACATACGATCAGATAGGCTTAATCTGATGACAAATGAAGTTGTTTACAGTATTGTGACTAAAACATTGAACTCTTTTAAGGCTGACTTATTTTTGTAGTTAATACTTGAATTCTTATAACTTTTACTTTTTGTTTGTTTGCTTGTGTGTGCTTGTCCTGGGGCTTGAAGTCAGGGCCCTTGGCACTGTCGTGAGTTCTTTTGGTCAAGACTAATAATGCTTTACCACTTGAGCCACAGCTCCACTTTCAGCTTTTTGGATATGAGTTTAATAAACTTTCTTACCTAGTCTGGCTTTGAACTGTGATCATCAGATTTCAGCCTCCTGAGTAGAATTGCAGGATGAGCCACTACTGCCTAGTCCACTTTGAGCTTTTTGATGGTTTAATTGGAAATAAGAGTCTTAGGAACTTTGCCAGACAAGCTTGGAACCTCCATCCTCAGACTTAAAGCCTCCTGAGTAGCTAGGATTTACAGGCATGAGCCAGCAGCACCACACTGTAACTTTTGTTAGTTTCAGATTTCAAACATTTTGATAGAATCTCATTGCACCTGCGTTATACAGTTTATTTAGGGGTTTTTCTCTAAATATCTGATTATTTTAGTAAATTATTTTGTTTTCTCATTATGTGAGAGTAACTAACATACTATCTGTTGTTTGGAAGTTTTGAAGAATTAGTTAAGCTCATTTTCACTCTCTAGACCAAAAAAAAAAAAAAAGTGTCAGTCATGAGACTTGAATTCAGTGCTGAGCATTGTCCCTGAGCTTTTTGTTTTTTTGATCAGTGCTAGCAGTCTTACCACCCTGAGCCACAGTGCCAGTTCCAGTTTTCTGGTGTTTAATTGGAGATAAGTGTGTCACAGGAGGTTCCTGCCTCGGCTGACATCAAACTTTGATCCTCCAATCTCAGCCTCCTAAATAGGTAAGCTCATAGATATGAGCCACCTGAACCTGGCCCTAGACAGAGTTTTTCTTTTCTTTTTTTTTTTTTTTTTTTGCCAGTCCTGGGCTTGAGCTCAGGGCCTGAGTACTGTCCTTGGACTTTCTCAAGGCTAGAGCTCTACCACTTGAGCCTCAGCACCACTTCTGGCTTTTTTTTTCTATGTATGTGGTACCGAGGAATCGAACCCGGGTCTTCATGCATGCTAGGCAAGCACTTTAACCACTAGGCCAAACTCCCGGCCCCCAGAGTTTTTCTTTTTTTTAAATGGGATCATTCTCTAGTTTTGTGATTTTTCAGATGTTTGTTCTTCATCAAAGTCACATTTTGTATGCATCCCAAAATCAAATGCTTTGGTTATAATTAATTGGTTAAGGATAGGTGCAGGCTTAGCTCAGTGGGGGACTGGGCTTGAGCTCTGGACCTGAGCACTGTCCTTGGACTTTCTCAAGACTAGAGCTCTACCACTTGAGCCTCAGCAGCACTTCCGGCTTTTTTCTATGTATGTGGTACTGAGGAATTGAACCCAGGTCTTTGTGCATGTTAGGCAAGCACCCTACCATTAGGCCAAACTCTTGGCCCTATTTGTCTGCTTTTCCCAGTACCTTTCATGTTGTATCTTGAATTTTTTTTTTTTTGCCAGTCCTGGAGCTTGAACTCAGGGCCTGAGCACTGTCCTTGAGCTTTCTCAAGACTAGTGCTCTACCACTTGAACCACAACACCACTTTTTCATGTTGTATCTTGAAAGACTTAAAAATCATCACCACCCTCTTTGAGAATAGGAGTAAGGGAGATTTCTAGAACCAAACAAAAGTTTTTTTATTTTTGCTTAATTTCCTAGTCTAAATTAAGTTTTGTGTTTTCCATTCCATGGAGGTGATTTTTGTTTTGTTTTGTTTTGTGTGTGTGTGTGTGTTTTTTTTTTTAATGAAAAAATTTTTCTTAAAGGCAAAGAAGCATTTTGGTCATTTTGGAGAAAGCAGGCCATATTATTCCTCTCTAGAGACTCTTGTTCTTCCTTTTGGAAGGACTCAGGTTTAATATATCACAGCTGTTGAACTCTGCCCTTGAAAGTTTTAAGAAAGTGTTTTATCCTTTAAAATGGTAATGTGTTTTTAAGAGAGGTGGTCTGTGGTGGGATGTGGTTCTCTAAGAAAGTTTCTTCTTTGGAGTTCTTTTGTTTCAGTGATTTCATAGAATTATTTCAAATGTTGGGGCGCACTCTGTCTCTGAGAGAAAAGACCTGACTGCTTTTGTAGTGTGTTTTGCTGTATCCTTAACAAAACTAGATGAAGAGTCCATTTCTTTGTGTTTTCTAGGGCTCAGAAATATGTTCTTTCCTTTATTTGACCACTCTATACGTAAGTAAAGGGTCCTTCAATAGGGCTTACTAGACAAAAGATCCTGTTCTAGATGACTGTTCAACGAGCCATATGCTTCTCCTAAAAATGTCACTCTGTCTTGATGAGCTTTAAAGTGAATGCAGATGTTTTCAGTCATTTGAGGACCACCACTCTTTGAATGGAGAAAACACTTCTTTTTGGAGAGATTTCTTTTTTCAATATACTTAGAGAACTTTGCATGAAATTTATAACCTTTTTTTACTTTAATGAAATTAAGCTTCAGTAGACATTAGTAATTTGAATTTAATACTTAATGTCTTATGACAAATGCAATTTGGGGAAATAACATGCACTATGATTTGGTTTTTGTGAAGATCTTATTCAGTTTTTCAAAAATGGAACTTATAGTGCTTTATACAAGGAAAAGTGATACTTTTTGTTGGAAGGGATACAATTTTGTTTATTGAGTACTTTTTAAAAAAATCAGTCATGAGGCTTGAACTCTGGGCCTGGACTATATCCCTGAGCTCTTCAGCTCAAGACTAGTACTCTACCACTTGAGCCAAAGTGCCTTTTTTCTGGTGGTTAATTGGAGATAAGAATCTCACAGACTTTCATGCCCAGGTTGGCACTCAGATCTCAGTCTCCTAAGTAGCCAGGATTACAGGCGTGAGCTACCAGTGCCCAACTCCTTTTTTTTTTTTTTAACCTTTATAGGTTGTTAACTCTAGAAGCTATGGTTTGTAGATTCAAATAATATCTAAGTTGGAAATCCAGTCCAACCTTTTATTTAATGTAAGAATTTATAGAATTCTTGCCTATTGATTCTAGGAAGTACAGTGAATTTCTGGTAGCTCTAGCAAATACCTGGCCTTCCACTTTTCACGCCTATGAGAGAATACTTAATAGGAATAACTTAAAAGGGAAGAAAAGTTTGTTAGGCTTACAGTTTTAGAGGTTTCAGTCCATAATTTGCTTGCTTAGTTGTTTTGGGCCTATGGTGAGGCAGACAATGGCAGAGCAAAATTATTTTCCTCATGTCAGCTAGAAAGCAGAGAAACAGAAAGGGGCCAGGGATAAGATATAATCTCCAGGGTATTTATCAGACCTAGGGATTTGGGGGTAGAATCTTTAAGGTTCTTAGATAATAGGGTTATATTATGTACAAACAGGTATTTTCTGACTTTTTCCTTCCTTATTTGGCTCTCCCCCTCCCTCCCCTCTTTTTTCCCTCTCCTTGCTTTGGCTAGGAATTCTAGTGCTATATTGAATAGGTGTGGAAAGAGTGGATACCTTACCTTGGTTCCAGATATTAAGAACATTGGTTTCAGTTTTTCCCCATTTACTATGATGTTGCTGTACATTTGTTATATATACAGTTTAAAAATGTGTTGAGATATGTTGTGTTTCTAGTTTCTTCATAGCTTCAGGCTTTAAGTTAAAGTCCCAGCAAATAAAGAAAGAAGGAAACAGACAAATCATTATAAATCATTCAAATTTATCTTTTTTTCTTTATTTTTTAATTAAATTGTTTTGGGGATAATATACAGAGGGGTTACAGTTACATTCATCAGGTAGAAGGTGCAGTACTTCTCACACATTGATAACCCCCTCTTACGTTTTTGTGAATTTATCTTTTTTCGTTGTGATATATTAGTTGTAGATGGAGACAGTCCTGGGGTTTACACTCAAGACTGTGCTTTTAAGGCATGTGCACCACTTGAGCCATGCGCCTGTCCTTTTGCTTTACTTTGTTTTTCAGGTAAACGCTCACATTTTTTTTTTTTTTTTGCCAGTCCTGGGCTTAAGCTCAGGGCTTGAGCACTGTCCTTGGATTTTTCTCAAAGCTAGAGTTCTACCACTTGAGCCTTCGCACCACTTCCGGCTTTTTCTAAGTATGTGCTACCGAGGAATCGATCCCCGGTCTTTGTGCATGCTAGGCAAGGACTCTACCACTAGGCCAAACTCCCGGTCCTCTCACATCTTTTTTTTACCTGAGGCCAGTCTCTGTTTATGATACTCCTAAATTGATCTCCCAAGTAGCTAGAATTACAGGATATGCTAGGATCATAGGCATATTCCACTACTTGTTCTCTTGAGATAAGGTCTAATTAACTTCTTGTTGCCTGAACTGGCCCTGTACTGTGATCTTCCTATCTCTGCCTTTCATAAAGCTGGAATTATTGGTATCCATCACTGTACCACATCCTAGTTTTTAGAATTTTCACTTATGTATCAAGTAGTATAACCACTGCCATGATCAGAGTACAAAATACCAAATGCTTCATCACACCCTCCCCAAAGATTCCCTCATACCATTTTTCTTTACTTACATTCCCAGGCCTCATTTGTCTTTTCTGTAAATAATATTGTAATTTTGAGACTATAGTATAAATGGACTCATACAAATTAGCCTATTTTCCTCAACATAATGCCTAATCACACTGTTTACTTAATAAAATAATACTTAACAATTGTTAAGTAATAATCCATTGGTAGATTTTTAAATTTTTTTTATCCATATACCTGCTGAAGAGTATCTATATCATTTTATTTGTTTTGGTAGTACTAAGGGCTGGGAGATTGCTAGGCTGACAGTCTACCACTGAACTATACTTTCAGCCCTTCTGGATTATTTCTTTTGAAAATTAAAAATACAGTTACAATAAACCTTTGTGACCAAGATTTTGCATGAACTTTTATTTCTTTAGAAGAGATACCTGAGAGATACCTGATGAGAAGATTTGTGGGTCATGGGTAAAATATGTTTAACTTTATGTGACCCTGTCAAGCCAGGCATAGTGAAAGATACTTGTAAAACCAGCAGGAGGATCATGCATTTGAGAGTAGCCTCAGTTACCTAGTTGAGACTGTGTGTGAAAATGAAGCAAAACAAAGAAGTCAAACTAATTTTCAGAGTGATTGTACTGTTTTGTTTTCTACCATTAATACATGAGAACTGCGGTTGTTTTGTATCCCCATTAATGTTGTTTCAGCCATTCTAGGTATGTAATGGTGCTCCTTGTGGAAGCTAATAATAACTGTATTGATTTAAAATTATAATATCTTTAAATTTACTCATGTAAAGTGTATAATATGGTAGGTTTTAGTATGACTGCAGAACTGCATGCCCATAACCACATAAAGTTCTACATTTTTTAGCACTCCTAAAGTAACCCTGTGTCTTTTCTGTCACTCTACTTTTCTCCCTTTATGTCATCCCTAACTAACCCTAACCTCTTCCTTGTCTTTATAAATGTGCCAGTTATGGACATTTCATACAAAACAGTCAATAGTTAGTGATTTTCTTTCTTTTTTCTTTTTTTGTTAGTTGAGGGGCTTAAACACTAGGCCTGGAGCTTGAGGGCTTCAGCTCAAGGCTAGTGCTCTACCATTTGATACACAGTGCCACTTATGGTTTTCTGGTGGTTAATTGGAGATAAAAGTCTCACAGATGTTTGTGCCTGGTCTGACTTTGAACAGTGATCCACAGATCTCAGCCTTCTGGGTAAATAGGATTACAGGCATGACTCACTGGTGCCATTTAGTTAGTGATTTTTTTTTTTTTTTTGCCAGTCCTAGGCTTGAGCTCTCAAGATTAGAACTCACCACCACTTCTGGCTTTTGTCTATGTATGTGGTACTGAGGAATTGAACCTGGGTCTTCGTCATGCTAGGCAAACACTCTACCATTAGGCCAGACTCCCTGCCCCTAGTTAGTGATTCTCTTATGGCTGACTTAGTATAGTACTTTCAAGATTCATCTAAGTTGTAGAATGTATTAGGACTTTATTCCTTTCTATAGATGAATAATTTACATTTTACTTATCTTAGAAATCAATGCATGTTGTGATTGTTTTTACCTTACATGTCTTGTAGACATTTTTGTCTTAAATAGCTAAGATTCTTCCAATTTTGATGTATACAAACACAAACACATGCACACATTTTGCTTTTGCATTCCATGTAAACTTTACAATCAAGTTGTCTAGATCTGAATAAATCCTAATGGGATGATTATTAGTACTGCTTTAAATCTGTAGGTTAATTTGGGGAAGTTGACATTTTTATTTTGTTTTTCCATTTAATAACTGTGGTGTGTTTGACATTTATTATTGCTCTTTTGTGTGTTATTTATTGAATTCTTTCATGAGTGTTTTGTAAATTTAATTCTTTTGCATGTTTTGTTAGACTTACCCTTAAAGGATTTTAATTTTAGAGCCTTAAAGTAAGAAGATGTTATTTTTAAGTTTTCATTTCTGATTGTATTTTGTTGAATGTAGAAATACAAACACACAAGTGATTTTATGTATTGACTGCTAAATTTGTTTATAAATTTTATATAGATCCCTTAGGATTTTTAAGTACATAATCAAGTAATTTGTGAATAAATGCAATATTTCTTCCTTTCTAATCTCTAGGCCTTTTATTTCTTTTTTATTTCCAAGAGGCTGTTTATTATGACTGATGACAGTTTTTGATGTTGACCAATCTTAAGAAAAAAACATTATGTTTTCACCATTAAGTATAATATTAGTTAAAGACTTTCATTTTTATTTTTTTGTAGAAATCCCCTGTATTAGATGGGGAAATTTCCTTCTACTTCTAACTTGTTTTTATTGTGAATAACTCTTACAGTTTTTCCAGTTCATTTTATGCATTGTTTTTTACTGACTTGTTAAATATGACAGATTATCTTGATTTTTAAAATATTGGACCAAACTTGTATTCTAAGAAGAAATCCATCTAGTTTTGTTGTTTAATTCTTCTTATGTATTATTATATGATTTGCTGAAGTTTGAAGGATTTTGCATCTTTTCCTTTTTTTTGTACTATTTTGGTTATATTTGTTTTATTTTTATTTATTTTTTTTTGCCAGTCCTGGGCTTGAGCTCAGGGCCTGAGCACTGTCCTTGGACTTTCTCAAGGCTAGAGCTCTACCCCTTGAGCCTCAGCACCACTTCCAGCTTTTTTCTATGTATGTGGTACCAAGGAATCGAACCCGGGTCTTCGTGCATGTTAGGCAAGCACTTTAACCACTAGGCCAAACTCCCAGCCCTATTTTGGTTATATTTGGTATTAAGGTTGCTAATCAAAATGAACTTGGAAGTGTTTCTTCACCTGTTTTGAGTTGCTTTAGCTTCAGCTCACACACTTTGATACGTTGAATTTTATTTTCATTTTGTTCAAAATATTTTATTGTTTTTCTTAAGTCATTATTCATAGATGAATTATTGATGTCTTTTGTGTGTGAGTGTGTGTTTCTTTTTAATTGTAATTAATAGAAGGGTTACATTATATTCACCAGGTAAAAGGTACATTACTTCACAAACATTGATATCCCTTCTCATGTTTTTGTCCCCATTTCCCTCTGAGGTGTTTTATATAGCTCAGTGATAGAGTACTTGTCTAGTAGGTATGTTATTAGTTCTGGGTCCTAACTCTAGCACTGCAGAATGAGTGAATGAATGAACAAAAGAGTTGATTGGTAAAATAGTAACATTTTGTCAACTTCCAAATATTTGGAGAGTTTTTTCTTAAAAAAAAATAATTTCTGGGCTGAGATGTAGCTCAGTGGCAAAGCACTTGCCTAGCAAGTATAACGTCCTGGATTTGATCCCCAGTACCAAAAAAGACAAGACAAAAAAGTACAATTTAAAAAAAAAAACCGCAGAAACAAAAAAATTGATTTCTAATTTAATTCCATTATTTTTTTGAAAACCCAGTTTCATAGGATTTGCAATTCTCATCTTGTAATTTATGACTCTCTTTCCCTTGCTCTACAGTACAGTTCCATATTGCATCTTAAGTAGGAGCTCAGGAATTGGTGGATAGAGATACAAAAAAGAGAAAAGCTGTTTGTCTCATTTTCTCAGAGCCAGGACTTTAGTCAATGAATGAAGATAAAGAATCCTTCTGGGGATGGGAGCCTAGCCTAGTGGTAGAGTGCTTGCCTAGCATGCGTGAAGCTCTGGGTTCGATTTCCTGGTCAGAAAAAGCCAGAAGTGGTGCTGTGGCTCAAGTGGCAGAGTGCTAGCCTTGATCAATACATGTCCAAGGGCAGTGCCTAGGCCCTGAGTTCAAGCCCCAGGACTGGCAAAAAAAACCATAAGAATCCTTCAGAGTTTGGGCTCTTGTAGATTTCCATATTGCTATTGCATGTGACCATAGGACGGCCTGTGGTTGGTTCACAGTGTGTGACAGGACAGTGAACAAAGATAAATAGGCAATTTCTACACTCTACTGAGAGAGAAGTCCTAGAGAATGCTCATTTTGGTTTTCCAGCAGTGTTAATAGCAACAAAGAAACACTCTCAGGAGGAAGAAAAAGTAAATTCACTCTGGATTTAGTGATACCTCAAATTCAAATTCTGGTGTGAGAGCTGCATGTATCCTGTCCCGATTTTATATTTGTAGCCAGTCAGCTAGAGAGACAGGGTAGAATGTGTTTTTACTGTATTTTAGCTAGAATTAGCCATCTTAGGATGAATTATTTTAAGGCTAAATTTTAATCTTTCTTAGATTTTAGCATGTCTGAATGGATTTAAAGTCACTTTAAAATGATTAAAAATTTCTTAAATGATCAAATTCTTAACCAGTTGATTTTGAACTCTGGTGGGAGAGAGGGCTTCAAATACCAGAATCTTGAAAATTAGATGAAGATAAGGTTTCACATTACTGTTGTTCTTGCTGATAATCATGGGATTTACTAAAAGATGGGTACAAGTTTGAATAACTACTCAGGGAAGGAGTAGGTGGTTGAGATCTTGTTTTGTGTCTGATTAGTCATTTCTCTGCCTTGCTAGTTTGAGCTTCTGCAGAATTCAGAATGATTGTTGGTAAGGCTGAGGAGAACTCCAGAAAAGTTAAGACAAAGGTAGTGCCCTGCTTACAAAAATCCAGCAATTCCTAGTTGGCCATGTGGTAGTCAACATCTGAAGTCTAGGACAACCAGCCATGGCCATGTAGGTCTGACTGTGGCTGGGTCTAGAGCAGCCATCCTGGAATACCTCACAACAGAGGTACTTGACTTGGCAAAAATATGTTACAACATTTAGAGATAAAGCATTTGCAATTTCATACATGGAGATCATGAACTTGACTCTTTCTTATTCAGAAGAAAGAAGTACAGAGTACTCTCCAAAAGATGCCTGGATTCCTTGTTGTCTTAGAACTCTAAATGCTCAAATAATTGTCCATTGTTAGTGATTCCTGGGGACTGTATTTCTGTGAAGAAGCACAATTTTGCCTTTTTGTAATTATAAGAAGATTGAAAATTTAGCTTGTTAATTAACCAAATTTCTGTATTTGAGTCTTAACCATATTTAAATGTTAATGTGGTATCAAAGAAGCTATTGATTCTGAAGTGATGAGTTTTTATTAACTTTTCAAAAAAATTGAATTTTAATTGTGATGCACAAATTGTAGTAACAATATTTTTTTGTGTAGACATTATTTCCACTCTGGTGGACAAGCTCAGTAAAGGTCATCATGTTCCCAACCCCTCAAATAGATGGATGCTCATAAGTTGTGGAGAGGCAGAAAAATACATTGAAGACTATCAAACAGTAATTCTCAGCTTCTTTGACAGGATATAAATGAAGTTTGGACATCGCTCTTGATGTTTGATGACTTTGCTTTAGAAATATGTATACTCATACATGCCACGTATGACATGTTACACATATAATTAGTTACATTATGAGGAGACCACAGATTATGGGTTTATAGCCTATGCATAAATAGTATTTCATAAATCGTATTAAATGGTAGAGCTCTAGCCTTGAGAAAACCCAAGGACAGTGTTCAGGCCCTGGGCCCATACTGAAGACAGAGAGAGAGAGAGAGAGAGAGAGAGAGAGAGAGAGAGAGAGAGAGAGAGAGAGAGAGAGAGAGAGAGAGAGAGAGAGAGGGGGGGGAGGGAGGGAGGGAGGGAGGGAGGGAGGGAGGGAGGGAGGGAGGGAGGGAGGGAGAGAGAGAGAGAGAGCGAGAGAGAGAGAGAGCGAGAGAGAGAGAGAGAGAGAGAGAGAGAGAGAGAGAGAGAGAGAGAGAGAGAGGGAGGAAAAGAAAAGACTGCATCTTGCTAGACTCTGAGTGATAGTTACTAATTCAGATTATTTTGTCTTTTTCTTTTTTTGCCATTCCTGAGATTTGAACTAAGGGCCTGGGTCTGTCCCTGAGTCTCTGTGCTCAAGGCTGACACTCTACCACTTGAGCCACAGTGCCACTTCCTGCTTTTTCTGAGTAGCTTATTGGGGAGAAGACTCTCATTGGCTTTTCTGCCCTGGCTTCCTTCACACCTTGATCCTCAGATCTCAACCTCCTGAGTAGTGAGATTACAGGTGTGAGCCACCAGTGCCGACCATTTTTTCCTAAATGGTAGATACCATAACGGATGCAGGCTTTTTTCAAGTCTACTTTTAGTAGTTTTAAACCAGAAAAGGAAAGTCTACGTTTAGTAATATTATTACCAGCAAAGGACTGAAAAAAAAAATCTTTCTTTGATACAAAGCTTAAATACCCTGGAGAGGGCCTGAGGGTGGTTAAAGAGAGTTTGCTTAGTATTTGCAGGGCCGATTTTGATGGCCAGAACTACAAAATAAAGAAAAGTTCTAATGAACTCTAGAACCTTTTTCTGTTGTCATCCCTGTCCTGGAGTTTGAATTCATGGCCTGGATATTGGCCCTGAGTTTTTTCATTCAAGGCTGGTGCTCAGCCACTTGAACCACAGCTCCACTTACGGCTTTCTGGTAGTTAATCGGAGTCTTTTCCAGCTGACTTCCAATTTCAGTCCTCAGATCTCAGCCTCCTGAGTAGCTAGGATACTGGGATGAACCATCAGCATGTGGCCTGCTAGAACTTTTTAAAAGTTTATTCACTCATTCAGTTTTTTTGTTTCTTTTCTAGTTTCAAAGGGCTACATTTCTACATATAGTATAATATGTACAGTAGAATATATGATGGTAGATTATATACAATAGTGTCTATACTCTTGAAGCATCTGCATTTGAGTGTTACCAGCATTTGAGTAAACACTAAGGTTTTCATTTGTCCAGGTCTTGTGAAGGACATTGTCCTTTTTGGCTTCTCCTGGAGGTTGAGAGAACATGGTGTCAGTGATTTATTTAAGAATCTAGCAAGTATGAGTGAGAACCCTGAGAGTGACTCATTGGTTGTGATTGTTGCTATCAGCAGTGGAGGCTCAGTTCTACTGGGACTCACAGACAAACATACAGCATGCTTTTCAGTATTGCCCATTTGAAAGATGGAAGCCTCAAACATTTTATGTCATTCTCTTTACTAAAATGTCAACTCTTCTGCAGTTTGAAATATGCTGATGCTTCTGAAGGTACCCTGAAGCGTGAATGGTTAATGGAGGTGAGATGCTGGAAAATGACAGGAGTCTTCTTAAACTATGGCTTGACCAAAGGAACATGAACAAGAAACTAGATAACTTCCTTTTGAGCAAGAGGATGCTAGTAAGGATTCTAATAGCTATCATTTATCTAGCACTTCTGTACTGAAGTAATTGCTTGATGTATGTTCTTTTATCTCATTAAAATGATCACATTTTTGATGATCATTTGACAGTTAGTTTTATATAACTTTAGGTCTGGCATGCTCAGACCTTGTGGATCCCAGTTAAGTACTACCACCAACTTACATAATCTGTTCTTCCTAGATTATTAGAATATTCTGGGGTTGGTTTTATTTTTTTATAGTGTTCTATTCATGAGTATGCAAAGGAATTTTCTGCACCTGCCTTTTTACGGATTGTGACCTCCCATGCACTTGTCAACACAGAGTAATCTGTCTTTGGCATCCAGTGTTCCCCTGAAATAACTTTTATCAAGGTCAGCAATGACCCTGTTGCTAAATTGAATGGACTCCTCCACTCATTCCTTTTCTTACACAACTATACAATTTAAACTGATGACTTTTTCATCCCTGAAATATATTTTTTTCATTGACTTCTGTTTTGGCCTTTTTCTTTGCTTAATTCCCTTTCATACCATAATCTTTTGCTCATTTGTTGAACTATCAGTGTTTCTTTAGAGTTTGATTTATAACTCTTCACATCTTTAAAAATGCTTTAAATTGTATGATTAAAATTTTATATACACATACAGGTTAGGAAGCATACTAGTAAAATCCATTGTCGTGACTCTACCATTCAATTTAAATATTAGAGAATTATCAATAATATTATTCTTTGTATACTCTCAGGCTGATCATGGTCCCCCCCTAATTACTGATATCTAAGCTTTAAAACACAAGAATGTTACCATACAGCAAAAGGGTCTTCAGTTGAAGATCTTGAGAGTATCTAGATGGGCCTGTTGATAATAAAGTGGTCCTTATAAGAAGAACCTAAGAAAACTCAAGAAAAAGCAATGTAGAATTGGGAGCAGAACTTAGTATACTAAGGAATTCCAGCACCAAATTAGAAGAGACAAGGAACAACTACTGCCCTAGAGCCTCCAGAAGAAAACAGACCTATTGTGTCATTAGTGTTAGCCCTCATTTCTGCAACTCATTTCTGACTTCTGACTTCCAGAAGTATAAGAGAATAAATTTGTGTTGGTTTAATACACCAACTTGTGATAACTTATTATAGCAGGTATAGGAAACTAATTCTTACAACTCATCACTGATGTCTAAATGTGTATAGTTTACTAATATGTACTCTTTGCTTTAAAAATTGAAGATATGCATAACTAGAAAATATAGGGAACGTTTAAAAACAGAAGTTGATAACCACATTATTCTACTTAGTGATCATTTAGCATTCACCTATGAAACTTAATTTGTAGGACTGACTGACTAAGAAATGGTACCTAGGTCTTCAAGGGGATTCCTGCCTAAAGAATTCACAGGAATTTTTATCCTTTGTAAGCTGTGCCTGACTCTAGTCCATATTGAATACAAGTTTTAGGGCCTTCTTTTTAGTTCAGATGTGATTCTGAATATTTTTCATGAATTCTAGACACTTAGATCTAAACAGGACAACTCTATTTATAATATAATAAAATAATATATAGTTATATAATGTATAATATTTATATAATATTAAATTATTTTACATTATACCTCATCTACTCACTAACCACCAAATATTGCTAACAGTTTTTCATGCTTGAAGTTTTGTTCGTGCTTATTTAAGATAACGTATTCTTTTTTATCCTATTTTTTTATAGGTAGGCACATAATCATATTTTACTTTTCTATTACTTTATTTTTTATTAAAATTTTCACATGAATAAAGTTGAATGTAGTGAATGCACAAGCATGCTGCCTAGATTTAGGGAAGCATTATTAATAATTTTCTGTTTTTTTCTTACTGTGTGTGCACACACACATACACACACGTACATTTATGTACACAACAGGTATCATGATACACAACTTGGTATGCTCCAATACTACTATGGCCACTTGGAGACCAGCCAGAATCATCTTCTTCCTTCTCCTCCTCTTCCTTATTCCTTCTATTTTGTCTGTTCCCTACTAAAGAAAAGAAATGGACACATATATTTAAGGCATTTGAAGTAATTGTAAATGTCACAATCTTTCCTCAATATGTCTAATGACTAGACCTTCTGACTATTATGCAGAATTATTTATGGTTGATTACTGCATTTTTGTCAAGGATGCCAAGGACTTCTGTAGTAATCCTATCTTCATTGAATTAAAGATTACTTCCTGATTCCCCACTGCATGCAAAAGATCACATTCGGGGCCTTGTACATACTAGGCAAGTGTTCTACCACTGATTTAAGATCTTGACATTAAAAGGTGAATTACCGAAAATGTAGTAATGAGAAATAAGTGAAAATGTCCATTTGTTTCAGTAGCTTATTTGGGTGTGCTTTCTTCTTTTGTTTTATTACATTTTCATAAATATATTTAAGAATATTTGTTCTCGGGCCTGGAGTGTGGCCTAGTGGTAGAGTGTTCACCTACCATGCATGAAGCCCTAGGTTGGAGTCCTTGGTACCAATACATAGAAAAAGCCAGAAGTGGTGCTGTGGCTCAAGTGGTAGAGTGCTGGCCTTGAGAAAGCCCAAGGACAGTGCCCAGGCCCAGAGTTCTTCCACGACTGACCCAAAAAACCCAAACATATATATATATATATATATATATATACATATACATATATATATATATATATACACACACACATATGTTCTCATGCTTGCTTATAATATAAATTAATACATAAAGGAAGATTCAAGATTAAGTATTCTTATGCAGAATGTGTGAAGAATCACAAGGGTGCTAATTGGTGGGATGTATTGAACCAAAAAAAGCACCTTATTCAATGTTATATAATTATGCCCTAGATGTTCCTAAAAAATGTATAATTTTGGAAAATTTGGTGTATGATGTGGTACAGAAAAAGTTATATTGAACTTTTAAGACCTTTTTTTTTTTTTTTTTTTTTTTTTTTTTTGCCAGTCCTGGGCTTGAGCTCAGGGCCTGAGCACTGTCCTTGGACTTTCTCAAGGCTAGAGCCTCTACCATTTGAGCCTCAGCACCACTTCAGGCTTTTTTCTATGTATGTGGTACCGAGGAATCAAACCCGGGTCTTCATGCATGCTAGGCAAGCACTTTAACCACTAGGCCAAACTCCCGGCCCCTTAAGAGCTTTTTCTAGACTGATAAAATTTTGTAAGATGAGTGACCATTATATACAGATACAGTCTTCTCTGTACATATATAAAGTGACTTTTTCTAGGCAGTGTTATAAACCTTCAACTTTGACAAACTTGTATATCTTGTTATTGGTAACGTAAAGCAGGTGTCAGCACTTTTTCCACAGGACATACTCACTCTTGTGTTCTTTGTTTGAGACAGGACCTTGGTATGTAGTACATGTAGGCCTGACCTCCTCATGGTCTTCTGCCTCAGCTTTTTAAGTGCAAGGATATAGGCAGACATGTGCCACAACACTTAGTTTCTTTGTTAGTTTTTACAAACTCACAAAATATAATATTTACCATTTTAACCATTTTTATTTATTTATTTATTTAGCCAGTCCTGTACTTGAGCTCAGGGCCTGAGCACTGTCCTTGGACTTTATCAAGACTAGAGCTCTACCACTTGAACTTCAGCACCACTTCCGGCTTTTTTTTATATATGTGGTACCAAGGAATCGAACCCAGGTCTTTGTGCATGCTAAGCAAGCATTCTACCACTAGGCTAAACTCTTGGTCCCATTTTAACCATTTTAAGTATAATCTATTGAACTCAAGTGCATACACATTTGTGCATTACCACTATCAGTCTCTAGAACTTTTTATCATCTCAAACTGAAACTGTGTATTAGATAACTCTCCAATCTCCTCTTTCCACCTCCACCAAGTTAACATTCATGTTCTAATGTGCATGTTAGTCATTTGTACACTTCCATTTATTGCCCAGTAAAATGTGATAATATTTAGAATGCTTTACTTTTAACTAGTCTAGATATATTATTAATAATGCTATTGTGAAATTTCTATTCAAGTATGCTTTTACATCTGTTGGGTATATATGCAATAATGTGGATGGTTGGATCATGTGGTAATTATGTGTTTAAGGTTTTCAAGAAACCACTGTGTTGTTTTGCACAGTGACTACCATTTTTATTACCCCCTTAAAAATTCCAGTTTTTATAATTCTACTAACATACATATCCTTTTTATACCTTTTTGCCCTTATTATTTTTAATTAATTAATTAATTAATTGGTCGTGGGGCTTGAACTCTGGGCCTGGGTGTTGTCCCTGAACTCTTTAGCTCAAGGCTACCTCCCTATCCCTTGAGCCACAGTGCCACTCCCAGTTTTCTGGTGGTAAATTGGAGATAAAAGTCTCATGGACTTTAGCGCCCAGGCTGGCTTTGAACCATGATCTGCAGATCTCAGCCTCCTGAGTAGCTAGGATTACAGGCATGAGCCACCACACCCAGCCACCCTTATTATTTTGGTGCTTTGATTTGTATTTCTTTAATTCTTAGAAATGCTGAACATAATTTTATATGTTTATTGGCCATTTTATAAACCTTTTTGGGTAAATGTCAATACAGGTCACTTCCCTATTTTTGTTATTGTTGCCATGCGGAGCATGTCTTTTAAAGTTTAGTAATTGCCAGGCACTGGTGACTTATGCCTATAATCCTAGCTACTCAAAGCCAGGCTGGGCAGGAAGGTCCATGAGACTCTTACCTCCAATTAACCACCAGAAAACCAGAAGTGGCGCTTTGGCTCAAGGGGTAGGGTGGTAGCCTTGAGCTGAAGAGCTCAGGGACAGTGCCTATGCTCAGAGTTCAAGCCTCAAGACCGACAAAAAAAGAAAAAGAAAAGAAAAAAACGTAATTACCTTCTGTTTACTGATTTGTAAAAGACTTTGCCTATTTTGGATATTGCTTTATTTATAATTCTGTATTGTAAATATTTTCTCCTAATGCAACATTTACATTTGACTGAAAATATTATGTATTTTAAGCATATGGGGAGGTAAAGTTCTGTGGATTGAACCCAAGGGCCTCATACTTATTAGGCAAATATATCACCACTTCGCTACATCCTGTTCTAGATATAATTATTAATGTGTTCATAGTTGAGTCAGGCTTTCTGGTGCTACTTTTAGAACATAAAATTAGTGGAAATCCCCCACCCATTTGAGATTTGTTACTTTTATTAATTGCTCTTTGTTTAGGGGAAGTTATTTGTCATACAACCTAGGGTGTTTTTCTTCAATTATATGAATATTTTATTTCAAAAAATGAGAAATCTTATATCTTTGCAGTCTACCACATCTTAAAAATCTCTTCCCAAAATTTTTTATGTAATTTTGTGCTTTCTAGTAAGATTGTTTTATTGTTGTCTTTAAATTGTATCACCATCACCTGGAGTTTAACCCAAATAGCTTTTTCATTACTATAAAATATGAGTTAATTGCATATTTGTATACAAGTCCCATGATTAGTTAATTTATCCAAACTTACTAAAATATTTGTACATGAATTGACAATTTATTCATGAAATAAATTACCTGTTAGCTTTAAGTAATGTGTGGTAAGATAGAAATATGCTAATATAGATGAGCTAGATTCTTTGCCCATTCCTTTTACTTCCAGGATAATATTTTTATTTTAACCAGATTTTCTCCTATTTTATAAACCAGATGCAGAACTAGACTATAGAATTAATTAAAACACTTTGGGTTTGAGACTGAATACATTAAAAAAATCATGTTAGCTTCTACTCTACCCTCCATTTCTGATGCCATCATCGAATCAGCATTCTAGAACACACTAGTGGCCTTTATGTGGCAGAGAGCCTCTAGACTGACATAAAGTGCTGCCTGTTGAGAACTGTAAAGCGAGAGTCTGCCAAAAACTCAGCAGACAAGAGCTAGTTGGAGAAGAAAAAGGACCTTTGTGCCTTCTTCTTTTCCCTTTTTTATTTTTTATGAGACACATATTGCTGAAGTAGCTTGTTTATGTAAGACTTGTCTGCTGTTCTGCTTTCATTGAATGGATCGCGTTTTAACTTGAAGTCTCCCACTGCAGGTCGTTGAGCACATCCCAATGGAGGTTGGCCCAGGGTCAGACTCAAAACATGCAGCTCATAACAGTTGATGAAAAATTGGTAAGTGTTCCACTACATGCTACTATGATTCTTATCTTTAGAGTTATTTTTGTACAGTAGATATTCAGTATAATATTCTGACTTCTTAGAAGAATTTTTATATAATTTGTGTTGAGTGTTATATGCTAATCTTATATACAGATATTAAGGAATTAAAATTATGAAACAAGCATTCAAGTTGAGGGTAAGAGTGGAAGGATTGATTTTTTTTTTTTTCAAGGCAAGGCCAGGCAGAAAAACTTTTGAGATCTCATCTTGAAAATAATGAGGAATAAAAAAGAAAAAGGTTGATGGTGTGGCTCAAAGAGTAGTGGCCTTGTAGCAAGTTTGAGGCTGAGTTCAAATGCCAGTACCACAAAAATAAGAAAGAAGAACAAAAAAAGTTAATGAATGGCTTTTAATCTTGTGGTATTTATAAGTAGTCATTAGAACGTGTATTTTTGTTATAAATGTATTTTTATAACACTCCTGTAAGTTAGGAGATACTTAGTAGTACTATCTAAAATTAAGTATATTGGGTTTTCCTGGAACTATGTGATATTATTGTTACTATGTACATATATGTGTTTACATATAAACAAATGTACATACACACTTTCAATAATCTCACCATCAGCAGAAAATAGAATTTTTGTAACGATCACAGAATTTTTCATATGTCCTTTTAGCTGTTACTGCATTTTTATGCTTAGATTATACAGTAGCATAAATCTGATGAAATGGATAGTAGTACAAGCATGCTTATAATATTCCATATAAAGTAATATTAAACCAAAATAAAATGAATTTTATATCTGATTTATAATTATTAAATGTATAGTTATGCTTCACAGCTACTCCAGTTCTAAGCAACTTCTCTACCACTGGTGTTGAATCCCTAGCACTATTCCCCTTCTAAAACAGTCTGTTATGACTTAGCTTTGGACCTGTAAGCACAATCTAATTGGTCCCACTTGAATTTCTATTGCACCATTAAAAATCTATGTAGATAAATACATGGAAAAAAAGTAATAAGCAAAATTTGAAAACTTCCATCTTATTCCAAAGGCCATCTGGTTCTTAGCTTCATATTAGCCCTTATATTTCTGTTTAACATTCCCGTCATCTTGGTCTAGAGTACATCAGCTTTTATCCCAGTTGCTGCCAATAGTTACCCTATTGACTACCCCATTCTCTCTTTATTCTTATTAATATTTCTTTGATTCACTTTTTCCAGGACAGCTGTAATGTAGTCTGTTTGTCTGTCTTTCCGTCTGTCCATCCGTCCGTCTGTCCAACCGTCCTTCCTTTCTTCCTTTTTTTCTCTTTCTTGTGCCAGTCCTAGAGCTTGAACTAACGGCTTGGGTACTTTTCCTGAGCTCTTTTGCTCAAGAATAGTGCTCTACCCCTGGAACCACAGCTTTGCTTTTTTGCTGATGGACTTTCTGTGTAGACTTTCTTTACACCAGGATCCTCATGAGTAGCGAGGATCACAGGCATGAGCCTTTGGCACCCAGTTTAGAATAGTCATTAAAGTGCTGATTTTGTCATCTTCTTCTAAAAAATCCTTGGGTGTTGTCTGTAGGTCTAATATGGACTTTGAGATCTTCTATGATTTAGTTCCTGCCTTTAGTTCCTGTACTATTATCTTTTTTTTAATTGTTGGGATAATGTATAGAGAAGGTTACAGTTACATTCGTCAGGTAGTAGGTACATTACTTCTCATACATTGATACCCTTCCTGGTGTTTTTGTCCCCATTTCCCTCCCCCTACTCCCTCACAATCATCTTGTTTCCCCCCTCCCTTCCCTATTTCAAATAAACAAATAAACGTATATGCAATATACAAGGTAACAAAGTCAGATACGATAACAACATGAGATTAACCAAGGGCAACAAAAGAAAAGAGGAATAACAGTAAATTAAGAACAACAATCACACAAGATAAACCTCTGGTTTCCATATCCTAGAATTCATTTCTTTTAATTTCACACGGTAAGTTGAGCACAACAAAACACAAAAATCAAGCTATTGTTTCCATATCCTGGAGTTCATTTTGATTATCCTCATCCTATATGGCTATATCCAGATAGCCACTGATCTATGTGATATTTATACACAATGGAATTCTATGTTGCCCTCAGAAAGAATGACATCACCACATCCAAAGACTTGGAAAAGACTCGGAAAAAATCAGATTAAGTGAAGTTAAGGCAGACCCAAAGAAACATGGACTCCATGGTTTCCCTCATTTTAATGATTATTTCTAATTCTGTTTTCGGAAAAATGGATCTTAAGTATTGAATACTAGAAAATAACATTATAGATTACCCCCTGATATTATTGTGACTAATTATTTTTAATTACTAAAAACAGTTTAACTTCCTTTATTCCAGAGAAATTTTACATGAGAATCCAATAAATAACAAAGCAGGTAAAGGCTTACCTGCCAGAGCAAGTGTTGAGGGCAAAACATAAAGATTTATTAGCCTCAGGATAATCTTCTGAGGGGAGTGGGATTTAGAAAGTAGTTTAATCTTTTTAACTGAACAGCTGGTTCTCCAACTTTAACTTTAAAATTTTCCGGATAACTCATTTCTTTTTGTGGCTATTCTTTATAGTGCTGATCAGCAATAGTTATTAGAAAGCTTTTTCTTATAGAGAAGGAATAGTCTTTTTTGACTATTATAAAACCCTTTCATCTACATTTATTTTGTATATAATTTATGGGGGTGGGCAGAAGGCGCTCGAACTCAGGACCTTATGCTTTTCTTTTTGCTTGAAGCTAGCACTCTACCATTTTGAGCCATATCTCTAGTTCCAGATTAATTGAAATAAGAGTATCTTGGATTTGTCTGCTTAGTCTGCCTTCCAGCCAAGATTCTCAGATGTCAAATTCCTGAATGGCTGGATTTTAAACATGAGCCACAGGTTCCTATCTACATACATAAAATTTAACTCTCATGTTTTAATACATGGTTAGAAAAATGCTTTTTACTGAGGCCATTTAGGATGAGGCTAAATGAAAGGATCTTCAGGATATGGAAACAAGAGCCACATAATGTGTGATTGTTGTTCTTAATCTACTATGTTATTTCTTATCTCTTTGGTTGTCATATTGTTACAATATCTTACTTTGTTATCTGATATATTGTATATGTTTGTTTGTTTATTTGAAATAGGATAGGGAAGGGGGAAAAACAAGATGAGTGAAGGGAGTGGGGAGAGGAAAATGGGGACAAAAACATGAGAAGGGGTAGCAATGTTTGTGAAGTAAATGCACCTTCTATCTGGCAAATATAATGTGACCCTTTATTAATTGCAATAAAAATATATTGAAAAAATGCTGTTTAGAAATGACACTAAAAATGTGTAATCCATATTTAAAAAAAAAAACCTAAAATTGGAACTGGGACCAATGGCAATATGCCATAATCCCAGAAACTCAGAGAATAGAAATAGGAGGATTACAGTTATAGGCCAGTCCTGGGAAAAGTTGTCAAAAACTAGCTGGTCTGATCATGGTGGATTTGCCTCTGCTGCAAGCTATATAGATGGTAGAAATGGGATGGTGGTGGTCTAAGGCCTGCTAAAGCAGTAGACCTTATTTGAAAATAAATTATTAAAAAGGCAAAGGATTAAGGCATGTCTAAAGCGGCCATGAGTTTATAGTGTTGCCAAAAACTTTATAAGATTGAACGTTCCCATAATCAGCAACTTCCGCTCTTTGGAAGACGTTAAGAAAGGACAAGACAAGCCATAGATTCAGACAGTGTACTTTCAGATGAATTAGGTCTAGAAAATATGAACAAGATATACAAAAGAAACCTACTTCTAAAAGTATACATTTTATGCTTTCATTTATTTCACGTTCTAGAAGAGGCAAATTACTAGGAATAGAAATTGACCAGTGGTTGTCAGGACTGGGTTGGGTCAGCAGTGGTAAACAATAAAGGAACCTGAGGAATTTTTGATGAATGATGTAACTGTTCTTGCTTGAGGTGATAATTCTTTTGTGAAACCTATCTATATTTGTATTCAAAAGAAAAACATATTACAGAGCTGTATAATAAAAAGCAACATTCCCTGTATGTATCTATTTTTACAAAGACAGTGAAAGTGAAGGCTATTTTAAAGTTTGAGATTAACCTACTTTTTTGGCATCTTTTTGTTTCTGTCACTTGTGAGGCTTGAACTCAGGCATGGGGGCTATCCCTGAGCTCTTTTTTTTTTTTTTTTTTTTTGGCCAGTCTTGGGCTTAAGCTCAGGGCCTGAGCACTGTCCTTGGACTTTCTCAAGGCTAGAGCTCTACCACTTGAGCCTCAGCACCACTTCCGGCTTTTTTCTATGTATGTGGTACTGAGGAATCGAACCCAGGTCTTCATGCATGCTAGGCAAGCACTCTACCACTAGGCCAAATTCCCAGCCCTCCCTGAGCTCTTTTTACTGAAGGCTAGCATTCTACCACTTTGAGCCATAGCGCCATATGATTTTTTTAAATTGTATTTTATTGTTAGGGTAACTTATAGAGGGGTTACAGTTACATTCGTCAGGTAGTGGGTGCATTACTTCTCCAACATTGATACCCCTTCTTCCCCTTATGATTTTCCTGTGTGGGTTGGCTTTGAACCATACTCTTTAGATCTCAGCCTCCTAAATTACAAGCATGATCCACCACCAAGGCATGGCTTTTTTTTTTTTTTTGTATCTTCTATCCATTGTTTTCAAGTCTACCCAATAATATATAGAGTAAGGTTTGTATATGACAGCCCCGGTATACTGAAATGGAAGCAAGTTCTTTGGTTCCTGAATTACTGGTTTTTAAAGGATAATCTGTAAGGGTGCCTATCACTATTTTAGGCCTCCAGTCCATCTACTTAATCCTGTGTCTTGATTTGTGTTACACTGATAGTGCAAAGTAATCTTAGTATCTTTAGCATAAATCAAGGCAGTGAGTTAGTAGTCATTATATCTTCCTCCTTTGCAGTCCAAGTTTAATTTTTTTCCCCATTTAACAAAGAAGGTAAGTGTTAAGGGGCTGTATTAGAGTTTGAACTCAGGTCCTTATGTGGTGAGTTTGCTTGCTTGGTTTCCTTTACCACTTGAGACTATGCCTCCTGTTCCATTTTCTGCTGGTTAATAGGAAAGAGTTTCATAAACTTTTCATCCCAGCAGTCTTCAGATTATTCTTCCTCCATGTTTCCAATTTCTTAGTAGTAGTTAAGATTAAAGGTGTGATCTATTCATGCCTGCATTTAGTGTACCAGTGAACTCAGGGACTGAGCTTTTTTGTTCTAGACTAGTGCCTCTCCGACTTGAACCACAGCTCTACTTCTGGCTTTTTTTTTTTTTTTTAATTATTTATTGGAGTTGTGAGTCTCACAGACTTTCCTGCCCGAGCTGGCTTCAAACTGTGATCATCAGATTGCAGTCTCGTGAGTAACTAGGTTTATAGGTGTGAGTCACCAGTGCCCAAACAAATATGACATTTTGATATCAGTAATGAACTATATATTAATACTTGCAAAATGTGCATATCTCTATGGACCAGCATTTTCTGTATGATAAATGCATGGTTTTATGAAGCCATGCATAAGTAACATTTCATTTAAAGTACAAGACAGAACAGTAAAATTTAACATAACCAAGTATGAAACAATGGAGACTATTCAGGTATTGGTTTTCGAACTAGATTTCTATATGAATTTTCTTCATATGGTACATCAAAACATAGCACAATAGTATATAAGAAAGCACAGATAATAGAATTTGTCTCCTATTAAGCTATATATTAAGCAAGTTTTCAAATCTGCAGATGAGAGCCATTCTTCACTTGACCTTTTTTTTGGGGGGGGGTCATGTGTGGGGCTTGACCTCTGGGCCTGGGCTCTTCCCTAAGCTCTTTCAATTCAATACTAATGCTCTTCCACTTTAGCCACAGTGCCACTTCTGATTTTCTTGTGGTTAATTGGAAATAAGAGTCTCATGGACTTTCGTGCCCAGGCTGGCTTTGAACCACAATCCTCAGAGATCTCAGCCTCCTGAGTAGCTAGGGTTATGGGCATGAACCACTGGCACCCAGCTACTCTTCACTTGACTTTTACCTTTGAGAGTATAGTTTTTCTTATTGAAATGTTATTTAGTTATATAACAGGCTTATAGTACATATATATATTTAATTTTACTTCATTTAAATGTATGCTAAATATCTTAAATATATATAAATAAATTTATATATGTAAATCAATTAACAAAACTTTTAGGAAAAAATAAATAATCTCCTAAGTCTGTTTTCTGAACTGAACATCCCAGGGTTTTAATTTATTTCACATCACCTTGATTACCTTCCAGTATCACTGAGTCTATAATATGTGGTTTTGAGGATACTCAAATGATACTGCCAGTGTGATATAGGGTATACATGGGAAGGTTGTTGTTCCTATTCCTTAAAAATCAGAATGTTTCTAGCAAGATTATTTAAAATGTAGGCTCCAATACTATGCAGATTTCATAGAGAGCTAAAATTCTTGGTACTCTTTCTGCCATCTTAAGTGTATTCTGATATTTCTGACTTGCTTTCAGACATATTGAAAGGCCATGTTACAAAGTAACAGTTTTTAACTGTTTTATATATATATATACATATGCAGAATTTATATAGTATGTAATAAATTAATGAATTTTCATAATAAGTTAAAGGAATTTCTGTAGTGTTTTTGTGGAGATTACTATCAGTTTGAGTATTAAAAACAAAACAAAACATTGTTTTCACATTTGTTTGGCAAGTGCAAGGCTTTGACTTTGATCCTTAGCTCTGGAAGAAAAAAAAGCCTCCTATAAAGCATTGTTTTCTTTTGAGTATCAATTGTGTATTGACTACATAGCTACACATATAGTCATTCTTCTTGGCATAAAATATAAAAGGGGGAAGTGGTGATTGGGGCTCAAGTGGTAGAGTGCTAGCTTTGAGCTGAAGAGCTCAGGAACAATGCCCAGGACCAGAGTTAAAGCCCCATGATTCACTACCCCCCCAAAATGTATATGTATTTTTATATATACATATATATATATTTGAAAAAAATCTGCTTACGTGGGATTTTTTTTTACTGTAAAGAATCTGTTCTCATGTTGGCACTGTGTACAATATTGACATTGTTAGAAAACAAATCTTCAGAGGAAAAAATTATAGTAATTCATGGATTACTATTAATAAAGAATTCTATATCAGAGTACATGCTACATTTCTAATCAGTCATTTTTAAGAATGCCTTCAATGTTTTCACTAGTAAAAAATGGAATAGTAAAACTGTAGGTCACCATATCTTTATCTTGTAAACATGTAGAAGCATGAGGTTTTTGTTTTTGTTTTAAAAATCTTTTTGTAGGTTGCACTATTATTTTTTCTAAATATATAATATATCCAATAGATAATAAGAAAAACTTACAAATGGTTGTTTGGCCCTTAGTTTTTGATGTAGGAGGAGCTGTACCACTGAGGTTGAACAAAGAATCTTTGCCTTTGTGCTTTATGAAGAGGGCAACTTTTTCTCCTTTCTACATCCTCCCACCCCAAACTCTTTTGGTACATTTGATGAATACTCATGTCAAATCTAATTTTTTTAAAATATTTCCTTTGATTCTTTGAAAGAAAGAAGTTAAATTGCAGTGTTTTTAAAATATTTCAGGTAGATGCACCCCCCTCAATTAGAACAACGTGTATACTTTTGAATTGCTTTTGGATCATTCTAATATTCATTTTAATATGCTAATTGCTAGTTACCCTACATTATTTTCTACTGCATTAAAAATAGAAATAAAAGAGAAATGTCCTCATAAAATGTAAGGACTTAAAAGATTCACATTAGTGAAAATAATACAAAATGAGTTAAATAGCTTGGATATTAAATAGCGTGTATTACTTTTGGGTATTTGTGTATAACTTATTCAATAAATGCTGTGAGCATTTAACATGTACTTTCTACTATATTTCTGTGTTTTCATTGACAGTAAATTATTTTAATGTGTGTGCTTTATTATTTTATTTGAAAACTGAGTACCACATTTTTACAAATGTGTGGTGGTTATACACATATCTTCAATTTAAATACATATGGAAAAGGAAACCTTTCATTTGGCAATTTATAAATCTTAAATCTTTTCTTGTGGTATACAGATTAGAGAAGGATAGGTTTCATTTAAAACTTTTTTGAAAAATTATAATACACTACTATTAATGTAAAATCCTAACATTTTGGACGTTTTTAGTAGTCTCTTCTATCTTTCTTTATTAAAAGTCAGGTATGCATGTAAAATAGTAAGTCTCCTTAATGTTGCCAAATTGTTGTATTTTATTACTTAAAACAATTTTTTCCAAATAACAATAAAACAGCAGTTAAAGCTTTATTACTTAGTGCAATAAGTAATTGCTATTTGATTAATAACCACATGGTGCTAGCAGCATGTTATTAATATTACTGTGCCAACTTAAATTAAAAACGGGCCATTAAGAGGTAACTCCCACAAAAAGATAAACTTCCGTTAAAAGCTTACATTTTCTTTCATTCTTTGCTTCTTTTTTAAGGAGTCAGTTTTCTTTTGGTGAGATTACTTTCTTTTGGTGTATAGCAGTGCTATCTCTGCTAGATTATAAGTAGTGTCTGCCATTGAGGTTATACAGCCTTCTAGCCTCTCAAGTGTCTGTTTTGTCTGGACTTTACTCTCGCAGCATTCTTGTGCAAAAATTTCAAGGCTTTAGTCTGGAGCTCTGGGTCAAAGGATATGTCTCTTTGAAGGGTAGACAGGAATTTTTTTTTTTATGTTTTATTCACTAAGTAGTATTTCATTTTACATCAAAGAATAGCAGTCTTTGAGAACCTACCATGGTGGCAGTTTAGCATGTGAGGTTTTTCTTTAAGACTTTCACTACATATGGATGTTTCTTCAGGTTTTTCACTCTATACAAATGTTTGTTTTCTTCCACTTAGATAAGAGTATTAAAATTAAAATAGAAAAGAGAATGCCTAAGTAGAAACATTAAAAAAAAACAATATAGTTTGTGTTTTAAAAGTAACTGTGGTGTTTTGCAATATACATGCTATGAACCTCCTGTCAGCTCCTGAACAAATACTTGATGGATATCTTTTGGGATCATAGTGATACTGTTAACTATAATTCTGAGGAATAAGTAATGAATAATGATTTTGAAAATACATTTTAGCATGAGATAACTATAGTTTATCAGCTTTCTTCTTTTTTTTAAGTACTAACATGCATATTGGGGGAGAGGGTATTGATTTTGAAAAATAACAAAGTCTCAAGTAATGAAAATGTTAAGATTTAAGTAAAGTTAAAAGTAAAAGTTAGGTTTTTTCTGTATTTTTTGCCTAGAATTTGTACCAAAAATGTTAATCACATAACAAGTATTTGCTTATATCTTTAGTTGATTATTAAATTGCATTTTAGATTCCGGTCATATGATGTGTATACTTAAGCATATGAAATAATATTAAAATTTTGCTTTTGTGTTTATATCTAAGACATACTGTGAAAATACTGAAAATTTAGCAAATAGGATTGTTGGGTTCTTTAAAATAGAATGTTCTACTCAGAAATGGCAACAGTTTTAAAATAAGTAAAGTTATCTCTGACATTGCATTTAACAATAGTGATCATTAAACTAGTCAGATTACTTGTCATATTATTTCTAGATAGACTTCTATACAAGTCTTATTTCTGTTTTCTAGTAAATATACTTAATTAAATATTTTCACGTATTATCAGACTGTATAAAACTAAGAATTTTTAATAGTTATGAATGAAGTGAATGCTAAGATTAACAATATATGCAGACACGAACTATTAAACCTTAAAATAGAGAATTATCTTTCTATATTTAAATTATTTAAAGAACAAAAGATCCTTCCTCTACAATATTCAGCCATCTCTATTATCTGTGATTTTTCAGTAATTAAAGCAGATTTATTTTCCTCTTTGTTCCTCTTTGGAATACTTGAACAATGCTGAAGAATTGAACTGACTGGAATGTTTTATCTTTCAAAAGCTTTAAAGTTCTATGTAGCAATTAGCAAAATACAGTAAAGGTTTAAACTGTTAAATAGCCACAACATCTTTAATGCATAGACCTGTACTGTGCTAGGGCTGTATAACAGTTCCCCATTGTATGTCTCTTTTAAGGAAAGTAACTGTGTCAGTTCTTTTCTTGCTTTACTACCTGCTGTGTATGGAAATTGTGTATAGTACTTGACACTTGCTTTCAAGAATTTAAAATTCTTGCATATTATTATGTAGGAGCTTTGGCTTTCAATAAAATTGAAATGATAATGTTTTGTTTGGATTTTATATAAAAGCTTTTCTTGTATTTTAAAGATTACACATACATTTGTGAAAATACCTTGTTAGTCTATTATTTTTAGTGAATACAAAATATGTAAGCTGTATATCATCTTGCAAAGTGTCTAACTTATTTTACTTGACTGCTTAAGCTGGAAAATGTAGATACCTTGTACTTTATTTTGTACTGTACTTAGTGTAGGTGTTTGTTTTTGATTTCATTATTAGTACAGAGTATTTTCAGAGCTGCAGTTTTGTTAGTCAACTTGACCAGATAATCTCAAAAATTAAAAATGAATCCAGATATCAACATTCATGTCCATAATTTGATAATTCTCAATGAATGTAGGCGTGAAAGAAGATAGGGAAACAGTAATAACATGTTTGTGTGACAATTATTATTTTTCTTTTATGGTGTCATATATCTCAGGGAATAGAATTGGAGCAGAGGAATGAAAAATGTAGACATCAGAATTGAGACTAGGCTTTTATTTTGTTTCTGTGCTTAGGATTTCTAATTTTATACAACCTACTATCTACCTCGATTCTACTCTTCAAAATATAATCTGTGATCTTGCAAATATTCATAGTTACAGAATACTTTATTTAAAAAATAGGTCAGTGTTATAGAATCTTTACTGTTTGCAGTGTACTGTGCATCTCTGCAAGCCATACCTTTCTCAAAATGTGTGAATAGGGTTTTTGTTCCATTGCTATATCCTGTTTAATATTTTACTTGTAAAGTATTTTGAAGTGCTTGTTAATGAGAGTTTTAAAAATTTTTAATGCTCCAATAAGACAGACATAAAAACAATTTTAATTTTAATGTTCTCTGTGCAATAGAGGACATAGAAATGCCCCAAATATTTCTCTGGAAAGCTAATTGAAATAGAAGAACTGAGGATCAAATTATTGTGCTGATTTACCTCTATTACACTGGCTACTGAATATATTGTTATAGTTATAATCTATTAATGGAAAAAATGAAACTTAATTGGGATTTGACATCCAAGCATGAGATATGGCTGAATTATTTCCTTAAGATGAAATATGACTGAATGGCCTATGTCTAGACTTTTCAGTGATTAAATGTTTTCTAGGGCAGATAAGTTTTCAACTAATAAAGTCTCAAGTTTGTAAAGATCATTAGGAGACTTTTGTTTTTAATCTCTGATTTATACTATAAAATATCATTTATATTATGAAATATCTGTGATCCTCAGATCTCATCCTGAGCCTAGCTACAGTTGTAGCCATGAACCACAGGTGCCCAGCTTCAATCATTGTTTTGAACACATACTGCATACCATAGAAAAGGCTCTTGGAATACCATGAGTGCACATAAGATATTATAAATGAGATCATTTATATGTTAGTACACATGATTAAATTCATTTAATAGACGGAATGTTATAAAAAGAGATAAAGTTGTATGACAGGATAAAGAGTAGCTGGAGATTTAAAAAAAAAAAACCATAACATACACTACTCTCAGATACTATTATATATGTGAAGGCCCAGGAAATGTTTTACTTTTTGTGGGTCATGGGGCTTGAACTTGGCATGGGCACTGTCCCTGAATTCTTCAGCTCAAGGCTACTGCCCTACTCTTAAGCCACGTCCCACTTCCCGTTTTCTAGAGGTTAATTGGAGATGAATCTCAGGTCCTTTTGTGTCGGGCTGGCTTTGAACTGTGATCCTCAGATCTCAGCCTCCTTAGTAGCTAGGATTACAGGCATGAGCCACCATGCCTGGCTAGCAGAAAATCTTTTATACTTTTATTTTATTTTTAGTTTTTGTTGTCTGTCCTGGGACTTAAACTGATGGACTGATGCTGTCCTTGAGCATTTTTGTTCAAGCTTAGCACTCCTCTTAAGCTACATCTCATTTCAAGCTTTTTTGGTAGTTAATTGCAAATAAAAGTCTCACAGACTTTTTTTTCCTACCTTGGCTGGTTTTGAACTGTGATCCTCAGATTTCAGCCTCCTGAGTAGCTAGGATTGGAGGCATGAGCATTAATACCTAGCTATCAGAAGTCTTTGTAAAGTATTTAAACCTGTATTTCAAAAATGAGTTGATCTGTCTTTGATCAGAAAATCTGGAAAAATACTTTTATAGCTGTTGTATTACTTCATAACAACTCAAAGGAAATGATCCTTAATTTATCATTTTAATTTACTGATATCCTTTTTGATATTTATGAAATAATTTTTGTGGGTTTTACACAGCTTCCTACATTGTATAGGTGATTAAATTCTTAATGACTTTTCTTTAAAGCAGTCCAATTTTTCATCTTTGAATTTTTTATTTTATATATAAAATAACAATTTGATTATTTTTCAATTAAAGAATACTTTGAATTTATTTTTATTTTCTGTGTGTGTGTTTGTGTTAGAAATTTACGCATGGTAAACATATCCTACCACTAACCATACCCCACCTAGTCCATGTAACACTTCCATCACCAGTGGGGACTAGTTATCAGAGATTTGTTAAAAGCAGTCTAGGAAGACAAAGAGAAGAGGAAATAAGGGAGGGGGAATAAATGAGGGAGGTAGTGACAAAGGGACAGAAAAGAAAAAAGAGAGAAAAGAAAGGGAGGGAAGAAAAAGGAAAGAAGAGAACAAAATGAATAGAGGATGGAAAGAAGAAAGGAGGGAAGGAAAAGAGATAGATAGGAAAAAAGGGAAAGAGAGAGGAAGCAAAGAAAAGAAAGAGAAAATTGGCTGAGCTGCTGTCCATCTGTCAGGTGCTGACAAGCACAAATGCATGCAGTCTCTGTATCTTGCTTCTGCCAGTGCCACTGGTGTAACTGGTGGTCTTCTCTTCTCTCTATATCTCTTGGAATTTGTCTTTTTTTCGGGGGGGGGGGTGGTCATGGGGCTTAAACTCTGGGCCTGGGTGCTGTGCCTGAGCTCTTCATTCCAAGTCTAGTACTCTGCCTCTTTAAGCTAAAGCCCCACTTCCAGTTTCCTGGTAGTAAATTAATTGGAGGTAAGAGTTTCACATTCATTCCTGCCTAAGCTGGCTTTGAACTGCAGTCCTCAGATCTCAGCCTCCTGGGTAATTAGGAGTATAGGCATGAGCCACCAGTGCCAGTTTTCTTTGCTGCAACTGTTTTTATGGCTTCTTTCCTATTCCATTTTCTTATCTCTTATACTCACTTCTGGTCCCTCCTTTTTCTTTTCTTTCCTTCATACTTCTGATTCTTTTCTTTTACTTTTCCTCTCCTAAAATGACTGGAGACCTGTATCACAACTAGAGGGGAGAGACAGAAGATAGCCTTATAGGTGTTTTTTGCTTTTACTTCTTTTTTTTTTTTTTTTTTTTTTTTTTTTTGCCAGTCCTGGGCTTGAGCTCAGGGCCTGAGCACTGTCCTTGGACTTTCTCAAGGCTTGAGCTCTACCACTTGAGCCTCAGCACCACTTCTGGCTTTTTTCTACGTATGTGGTACTAAGGAATCGAACCCGGGTCTTCATGCATGCTAGGCAAGCACTTTAACCACTAGGCCAAACTCCCGGCCCGCTTTTACTTCTTTTAATAACTATTAGTACTTTTAGAAAAATTTACTAGCTGGAAAGAGAAGCAATCTACAGTATTTATTATATTTATTACATTATTATTGTTATTATTATTATTTTTGCTAGTCCTGGGCCATGAACTCAGGGCCTGAGTACTGTCCTTTGGCTTTCTCAAGATTAGGGCTCTATCACTTGAGCCACAGCACCACTTCCAGCTTTTTTCTGTGTATGTAGTACCAAGGAATTGAACCCGGGTCCTCGTGCATACTAGGTATATATTAATATATTTAAATTTAAATTACTATATTACTTTACATTTTCACCCTAAAATTGAAAAATCACAAAGAAAAGACTTACTTGCAATTATGGCCTTAGATGTGTAGTCTTGTCTTTAGCTGTAGAACCTCAAAGTTTAACTTTTCTAAGTGTCTTCATTTTCTGAAATGAAAATGCCTTTTTAGACTTCTTTGAAAATTGAAAATATCTGCATTACACAGGAGAACAAAATGTTTTCTTTATGTTTATTATTCAGCAAATGTTCCTTAAGTTATTTGTGTAAAGAAGCGACCTGAAACCCTAATTATTATCCTTAGTTGATTTTGAACTGAGAACACTATTCTTCTGAGCGTATCTGCTGTTTGATATTGTGTTCTAGGGAATCTTGGAGCAAAATATTGGCCTCAGTTATAGTACTTTGTCAGTCCTCTGTATTCATTTGTATATAAATAAAAAATAGGTATAGTTGCTAATGTTTTTTTTTATCATGTAACTTGACTTTTCCAATAGCTATGACAGTTAACTAATCTATGACATTTTACTTCTCATACATAGTTTTTGAAATTTTGCAGTTCTCTATTAGGTAGTGTACTATATTACCTTTCCTCTTTTTTTCTCTTATGATTTATCTCATGTTGTTACTGTATCTGACTTTTTTACCTGGTATATTGTATATACGTTTATTTATTCAAAATAGGGAAGAGAAGGGAAAAACAAGATGAGTAGGAGGAGATGACAGTGGGAGAAAAATATGGGAAGGGGTGACAATGTTCAAGAAGTAATGTATCCATTACCTGATGAATGTAATAGTAACCCCTCTGTATGTCACCCCAACAATAAAACAAATCTCTGGACAGTTATAATCTGTTTTTAATTGTAGAAATGTGTATGTGGTAAGGATCAAACCTAGGATCCTGGGAATGCTAAACAAAGACTGCTGAACTACATCTACAGCTTATTCCAGGGTTTCTATAGGCTTTATTTATATTATTATTAAGCATTGTTAGGTCTTTCCTCTTTTTTAAACTGATTTTAATAGTAATATCTGTATACAATTATACATCATATAAATAGCAGAGGTACATTCTGAGTGATATTTCATTAGGCCATGTCATAAGCAGTTATCATATTGTCTATTTACACAAACCTATGTCACTTAAGGATAAAGCAGCTTTATAGCAGGACAATGGTAGAACCTGGTACTACTGCTTGTTCTGAAGTCATCTTTGATATTAATATAGCTGTTGTGGTTTGTTGGTTTTTTTATTCTTAGTTTTTCATGATATATCTTATTCTACCCTTTTACTTCTAACTTATTTGGGAGTTCATATTGGTCCTTGTACCTTATTTGGTTCTTGCTTTTCATCTGATTTGACAATAACTACCTTTAATTAAGGGTTTAAAACATCTACATACAATATACTTAATGAGATGCTTAAACTTAAATTTACCATTTTACTGTTTTCTGTTTGTCCTTTCTTATTTTTTTTTTTTTTTTTTTTTTGTCATTCTTAGGCTTGCGCTCAGGGTCTGAGCACACTGTCCTTGGACTTTCTCAGGGTTAGAGCTCTACCACAGGAGCCTTAGCACCACTTCTGGCTTTTTTTTTTTTTTTTTTTTTTTGCCAGTCCTGGGCTTAAGCTCAGGGCCAGAGGACTGTCCTTGGATTTTTCTCAAGGCTAGAACTCTACCACTTGAGCCTCAGCACCACTTCTGGCTTTTTCTAAGTATGTGGTACCAAGGAATAGAACCCGGGTCTTCGTGCATGCTAGGCAAGCACTCTACCACTAGGCTAAACTCCAGGCCCCCCCCTTTTTTTTTTTTTTTTTTTAATGAATGTGGTACTGAGAAATTGAACCTGGGTCTTCGTGTATGCTAGGCAAGCACTCTACCACTAGGCCAAACTCCCAGTCCCTATTCTTTTTTTTTTTTTTTAAAGGATTGCTTTTTATTACTATACCATGAGATAATGACGTCCATTTATCACTCTAGACTTTTTTTGGGGTGGGGGGGGCAATCCTGGGACTTGAACTCAGAGTGCCACTGAGTTTCTTTTGCTCAAGGCTGACACTCCACCACTTGTGCCACAGTGCCACTTACTGCTCTAGACTTTTATATTTATGTTGACATTCATTTTACTTCTGTATATGTTATATGTTAAATGTAATTTCATAGTAAATTATTCTTTTAAAGTTTTCCTGTCATTAAAAATCATGACATTTTTATAATTAATATTCGTTTAGTCTAAAGAACTTCCTTTACTATTTCTTATAATTTAGATCTCTTAGGACAGAATGTCTCAGCTTCTGCTACTCAAAAATGCCTTCAAGTGGATGAAGCTAGAGCAATTCATGTTGAGTGAGATAAGTCAAGACCAAAGGAACAAAAGGCACATGGTATCCTTAATATGTGAACATTAGATCCAAACAGTACAAGAGTGATGACTCAATATTTGAGTACCCAATGTTATGGACATGGTCTTGGAGATATAAACATAACTACATAGACATAAAAATCTATGATGGGTTATATACCCTATAGACATAATATTTTATTACATAGATTAATATGTATCTATGACATATAAACCCTCAGCTTAATTTTAATTATGTTGTAAAACGTAAGTGCCAGTGATTGTTTATAGAGATTCCCTTCTTGAATTCTTGTTTGTTAAACATGACATTTGATATATGATGTAAAAATCAATGTTAATAAATTCTTTACTTAAAAAAATGCCTTTATTTTGCCTCTACTTCAAAAAAAAACTTTTTTTAGCTTGGGCTACCATAACAAAATAGGTAGTTTGAATAATTACAGTTTTTCAGGCTAGAGGTTATAACATCACAAAGCCATTATATTTGGTTTCTATTGAAGACTTTCCTTCATTCTTTCATGGATGGATAGGAGAAAAAGGCAGAGAACAGATTCTCTGATATGTTTATTAATCTTCTGAAGTCATCAATCTGAAGATGATCTCATCTGTACCAAATACTATCACATTTGAGTTTCAGCTTCAAGGTATGAATTTGAAAAGGACAAACATGCAGCCCATTATAAATTTTTCATTGGTAGTACATTTCTAGGTAAAGACTTTTATTTTAGCATTTTATTTCTAGAGCTTTCATTTCAAATAATCTGTACTCAAATAAATTTTGACTCCCAGCCCTTCAGAATATCTGTTATATTGTGGCTCAAGTATTAGAGTGCCATCCTTGAGCAAAAATGCCAACTTACAGTGTGAGGTCCAAAAGTCAAGCCCCAATTCCACCCTCTTTTCCCCCTCCAAAAGCTTTCTCATCTCTGTGAATTTGGCCCATTTGCGGCATCTCATCTAAGCAGAATCATATTTTCCCTTTTGTGACTACGTTACTTCAGTTAACATGTTTTCAAAGTTTTTGCTGAAGCATGTGTCTGAATTTCATTCTTTTAAAGGCTAACGTTGATTGTATGTGATATATTCACAGTATGTTTATTCATCATTTATCTGCTGATGTAGACTTTTGAGTTGTCTCTACCTTTTGGCTATTGTGAATGATGCTCCTGCATGTCCAAGAAATTGTTTTGACGTCCTTCTTTTTGGTAGATAATCCAAAGTAGAATGAGTCATTCATATGGTTATTCTATGTTTAACTTATTGAAGAACTGTTGACACTGTTTTGCACAGTTACACCACCACAGTAAAACAGTGCAAATTAGTTCCTGTTTACTATATACTTGCCAGTACTTACTGTTTCCTAGTTTTTGAGACTTGTGATTCTATCAAGTATGAAGTTATGGTATGGTTTTTGATTTACATATTCTTAGCAACTGGTGCTATCAGTCATCTTTTCATATTTTTGGCCATTTATGTATTTTTTATGGAGAAACTTCTGCTTTGTTCTTCTTGAATTGGGATCTTTTTGTTATTGTAAGAGTTACTTGGTGTATTCCGAATCAACTCTTTGCCCAATGCCTTTTGATACACAAAAATTTTATTTTATTTTATTTTATTTTTTTTTGCCAGTCCTGGGCTTGAGCTCAGGGCCTGAACACTGTCCTTGGACTTTCTCAAGGCTAGAGCTCTACCACTTGAGCCTCAGCACCACTTCTGGCTTTTTTCTATGTATGTGGTACCGAGGAATCGAACCCGGGTCTTCATGCATGCTAGGCAAGCACTTTAACCACTAGGCCAAACTCCCGGCCCTACACAAAAATTTTAATGAAGTCTAATTTATCTAGGTTTTCTTTCATTTTATCTGCTTCTGTTTTCATATCTGAAATTTAATGTCAAGAATATTTTCCCTATGTGTTTTTCTTAGAGTTTTATAGTTTAGGCTCTTACATTTAGGTAGTTTGTTTTGCAGTACAGGTTTTGAACTCAGGATTTTAGGCTTGCTAGACATTCTATTACTTAAGCTATATCTTTGACTTAAGTGTTTGATGAATTTTTAGTTTTAATATGTTGTAAGGTTGGCATACAACCTTATCCTTCTATTTTTGGATATTCAGTTTTTCTGTACAATTTGTGTTTTCCCATCTAATGATTTGATACTTTCCTTAAAAATTATCTATAGCTAGTTATTGGCTGATCAGGATTTTCATTTAAGTGATTGATACTATGTATTGCTTAGGTGGATTTAGAGTTGTTCTATTTCTCAGATTTGACCTTTCTTGTGCATTGATTGAATGCCTAGAGGATACAGCAAAATGTCCTATTCTAGCTTGTCAGAATTTCACATTACCGTTTCTACCTCATTGTCTGATTCCATGTATAGAAAACCGTAGAATAACCTCCAGTATATCAGTGTGTGTGTGTGTGTGTGTGTGTGTGTGTGTGTGTGTGTGTGTGCGCGCGCGCGCGCGCGCTAGTACCAGTGCTTGAATTCAGAGCTGGTCATTATCCTTTAGCTTTTTTTGTTTTTCTTCTTCAAGCTCTGCCATATGAGCTGTAGCTCTTTGTGGGCGTTTTGCTGGTTAATTGAGGAGAAGAACTTAAGGGAGTTTCCTGCCTACACTAAATTAAAACCACAATCCTCAGATCTCAGCTTCCTGAGTAGCTAGGCTTACAGACATGAGCCACTGGTGTCCAACTAGAATGCCATGTATTAGGGTAATATGTTCTGACTTCTGACACTGTAAAATACAGTGTCATAAATTAAACATGGAAAAGGTTTACCATTCTTAAACAATGTATAAAGGATCACATATCTGTATGATGTTCTAGAATCATTTTTTAAGTGAGTCTTTTCCTTTACATTCTTTTTCTTTTTCGTTTTTTTTTTTTTTTTTTGTCAGTAGCTCTCAAAGAGCCCTCTCAGTAGTAGGTCCATCTTGTTAATTTTTTTTGTAGCTTTTCTTATATGTCAAAACTCGAACAGCTTCTCTCCTTTGTAATTTTGAATGGAAACACTATAAAGTCAAGCTAATTAACATATACATATTTTTCTGACTTAAGATTATATAAGAAGAAATTTGCCTAATTGTACATTTCTAGTAGTTCATTTCTCTTTTAGAAAACTTACTGAATTGCATGTCAGAGACCGTGGAAATTCTTGTGAATTTATTTCAATTAATTATAATCTTCGGGTTCACCTTTAAGAAATTTGTTACTGAGATTTTAATTGCAGTATGTATAAAAAATGTTAACTTGATTTTCTCAAATACACAATTTAGCTAAGAAATTGTACTCAAACATAGGGCCTGGGTGCTCAAGATAGTACTCTATGTCTTTGAACTAAAGCTCCATTTCCAGGTTTTTTGTTGTTTGTTTTGTTTTGTTTTTGGTGGGGGATGGGGAAGCAGTTTGGTCAGTCCTGGGGCTTGAACTCTGGGCCTGGGTGCTGTCCCTGAGCTCTTCAGCTCAAGGCTACCACCCTACCCCTTGAGCCACAGTGTCATTTCCGGTTTTCTAGTGGTTAATTGGAGATAAGAGTCTCACTGACTTTAGTGCCCAGGCTGGCATTAAACCATGATCCTCAGATCTCAGCCTCTGAGTAGTTAGGATTACAGGTGTGAACCACTGCCCCCAGCTCTTATTTTCAGTTTTCTGAATGGACTTTCCTACCCAGACCAGCTTTGAACCACAGCCAGTCCTCAAATCTCAGCTTCGTACATCATAGCTAGGATTACATCATTGGCCACTACTGGTGCCTATAGCATAATAGGTTCCTAATAGGCCATTAAAAGAAGTATGAAGACTTGATAACGGCATGGGAAAAATTATGTTACTTGGAAGTAATCTATGCAAAATAAATTTGTTATTATTATGCGGATAGTTATTGGAAACTAATTCAGATAAGAAAATTATTTATAGGCTTTAAGGATATGAATGTGTTAAGTTTTTCTCTTTAATATTGTTAGAACGTTCTAATAGTATTAAAAATGATTAGTATCTTCAAAGAATCATTTTCTGCCTTGTCTGATATTTTCTTACGCTTTTCCATCTTTAAGACTTAGAAAAATATTTTGTTTAGCTCCTGTGTAATTTATCATAGATCTTATTTCATTTTCTGATTTAATCCTTCCAATTATTGGTGTGAATAGGTTGCGTTGTACATTTTTAGAGGTGGACATTTATTACAAAATTGAAACAATTGATTTGTCAGTATCAGAAAGTTTTGTAACTTTCTTCATAAAGGATTTTAGTCATATTTTAAGAGAAAGATAGGGTATAATTCAGTTTGACATCAACCTCCCATTGATTGTGCATCCTGTCCTTTTAAGAAAATATCATATAGTTAATTCTCTTGAAAACAGAGAAGCTATCTGTACCATTAAGCATTGTGCTTTTAAGAAAATATCAAATAGTTAATTCTCTGGAAAGCAGAGAAGCTGTCTGTGCCATTAAGCATTGTGCTCATTGTGTTATATATGACTAGGTGCTGAAAAAAAATCTTTTAATTAGAAAATGTCTTTTTGTGCAAGATAAATTCTTTGCATACAAAAAGAATCTAAAATGGAGGATGAGATCACAGTGTCTATGAAAAGTACATGAAGACTTTACAGAGTCACAGGTGCTATCAACCTTCTAGCTTAGATCTAGGAGTAGTAGGAATTTCTCATAGGCAATCTCAGTAAGTCTCAAACCCCAAAGGCTAATGTTTGTAACCTAGAGATAGTCCATGTTGTCTATTGAAAGTATATTTTAACAGGAACTTAGAATCAGAACTGAAATAATGGCCAATCAGGCTACACCTACTTCAACTCTTAAATTAGGCATACTTTTATCCTTTCTACATAATTCTTACTAAATCTGTCTCTCATGTGTACCCTGAATATGGCAGATACTGAACTGAAGTGCTATCTCAACTTGATGTCATTGCCATATAAAAAAATCTCTTTCTCTGCTATATTTCTTTCCAATAAACTTACCTGTCACTTCACTACATTCACATCTTGCTTGAGTTCTCTTGGCTTTTCAGTAACAGTTTTTACACATTTTGTAAATTGTCCTTAACTTCAGACCTTTAATAAGTTTCTTGTTCAAAGTATGCATGCAGTACTTGAAAGGAAGATTGTTGAATGTTTTCTTCTTAAAAGATGATCTTGAGCCAGGAGTTTGGCCAAGTGGTAGAGTGCTTATCTAGCATGCACGAAGACCTGGGTTCAATTCCTTGGTACCATATACATAGAAAAAAGCAGGAAGTGGTGCTGAAGCTCAGGTGGCAGAGCTCTAGCCTTGAGAAAGTCCAAGGACAGTACTCAGGCCCTGAGCCCAAGCCCAGAACTGGCAAAAAATAAAAAAAAGATGATCTTAACTATGAAGTCCAGGTAGACCTTAAATTTGCTATGCTCCTGCGTCTGGGTATCCAGTGTTGGAATTGCAGGCATGTGTCACTATACTCAGTTTTAGGGATTCTTTAAAAAAATTATTATTATAGATCTACCATTGTTTTTCTTTTAACATCTATGATGCTTGAAGTAGAATATGAACTAGATAATCAAATCCATTTTAGCTCTAAAATAAATTTAAACAACTCAAATACAATTTAGTTAACTTATTACCAAACAGCCTGGTAACTTTTTTTCTAGTTATATAGTAAGAGATTTAGTAACAATTCACCCAGAAGTGCAAAAACCTTTTATTTATTTCTCCTTATGACACATGTAAACTATTAAGGTTAAGTGGGTGGGGCAACCGGAAGTAATTACTAAGGGCATGGCATTTTTGTGGTTTAATAAAGGCAGAAGCTAATTATTCAGTTTTTATTTAAGTGAAATAGTGCCAAAAAAGAGGTTCCTGCAGAGCAGCTGCACTCCTTCAGTGTTACCCTAATTTACCAAAGACACAACTGTCACAAACAAAACTTTTAAACTTGATATATTGCCACAAAAGTAAGGAGTCTTTTGTTTGGGGTGCACGCAGAAGAACCCTTTATACAAATCAATGGGCAGATGATGGACAATGATGAAAATTTGATTCTTTGAAGTCATAATAGTCATTGAAATGTGTGAAATTCTGGCATTGAAAGGAGAGGGGCAGCAAGACTTTAAATCCTGGGTGGTTGCAAGAAGCTTGCTGGGAGGTTTTTCTGCATTTTTGACACCCACTTCCCATTGCTTGTTCCTTGCTTCCTTTGTTAAAAAAGAAAAAGTTGTATTCACACAAGATAAATGGGGACAATTGATAAACCAAATCATAGTTTTTATATGTAAAAGTAATATTTTATGAAAATTGGTCTCAATAAAATTTGTATACATATACTGGCATGTACCTTCTTAATGATTTTTAAAATCTTATCTCCCTTCTAACTAAACTCCAGAAATAAAAGTGAAAGTATTCTTCCAAATTTTAAGTTATGGAAGGTTGATGATTCCTGATTCCTGAATTATGATTTGATTTACTAATTTCTATTTCATAAAGTAGCATATTGTACAGGCAGTCTCTGAAATGTCATTAGGATGACATTCTTTAAGAATAGAAATATAAATTCCATGCTTAATCCAGCTGTTTAAAAATTAAGTTTTAAAATTTACTTAAATCCATATGATAATCTGTAAGCTAACAAGATTCTCTTAGAATTTACAGATAATTATTAACTAGTGAGGCTTAAGATTCTTAGGTATCAGCTTGAAGACTTCTCACATGTTGAGTGATTTAACTGTTTTGTAATGGTAGATGACTTATGAATTAATATTTATAAATTATTTGAGTTTTACCAATGAGCAATCTCATTATTGACAGCTTTAATACATTTCTTTTCTAAACTGAGTTTTATAAAACTCACAGGTTATCTATGCATATCTATATATAATACCATTAATCAGCATAGTTTAGATAATTTGTGGTGTTTTCACTTGTGGCTGGTGGAAGTTAAGTCACAGGTAGCTCAGTGAGAACCGAGGGGGGAGAGGAAAGCATTTCAGACAGTAGTAGAATGTACATTGTTTTAGTGGAATCTTGGAGTAGGAGCTTTAAGCCATTGAAATGTCCATTAGCAAATAGATTCTTCTGTCACTAACTGAAGCTGTGTGGGTGAAATGATAACAATGGAGTGTCGTGGTTCATTTTAAAAGTGTGAGAAATCAGTTTGTTTAGACAAAAAGTGTATCTACAGGGACCAGAAATCTTGGCACTTCTGTGTCCTTTAGGTGTCAAGTATGTGAGAGATGCCAAGCCTTTTATTCTGTCTTTGGCAGCAGCTCAACTGAGCTGCAATACCTTACATATCTTCTGCAGGCAAAAAATGTGATTTTACGGCAATACAATGTATACTTTAAAATTCAGAAACTTGTTGCTTGAATGCCAAATTTAGATTGGGAGCAGAAATCAATAAGTTACATGAAAGATTGGTAATTATGAGTTTAGACTAGCAACATTTAGAGCTTAGTAATATTTTATAGCCACTTATTTTAGAGAGACTTGCCTTTTAACACTTTTTTTTACTTATATACAGTAAAAAATGAGAAACATTATTTTAATTTTTTCAAAGCTCTCATTTTAGAAATATTTTTGTCATTACATCACAATATAGAAGAAACAAATAATCTCGTTTTCATGTGTTAACCTGTGTTAAGAATTTAATGTTTCCTTTCGTGTAGTTGAGTCAAATAACAGCTTTCATTGTTAGGAATTTAGCTCAAAATGTTGCTATGGAATTGGAGAAGATGTCCCAACCTACAATTCTATAACATATTTTTGGTGTTAGTTTATAGTTTGCTTCAACTATACTGAAGAAATAAAGCTTGTTAATCTAACAATAGATAATGTTAAATAATAAATCAGTATTAAGATTGAAATACAATTGTAAATTCCAAGGGATAATTAACTATTGGGGATCTTGCAAAGGATGGAGTCACTTCTAGCCAGAGGATTGTGCTTTAGATACTCAGTCATTAAAATGTAATACTTTTTTTTTTTTCTTCCTGGTTGTGCTAGGGATTGACTCCAGGATCTTAAAGACAGGCACTGCATCCCTGAGCATTATTCCTGACCACCAAAATCTAATAATACGTAGAATTTTAGTTGAAGTTCAACCTGATACTTAGAAATTACTCATTAAATCTTAAATTTACATTTTAATTTTTGTAATAATTACTTTTGTTTTTACTCATCACATACAAAGGTAAATGTTTATATGGATTATTTTGATAATTTCGCTAAATAGACAAGCTATGACAAAGTAAATACACCTAGTTGGTGCAAGTAGAACAATAATTGTGTTAGGCAGAGTATTGGTGGCCAGTTTAATAACTTGATTTCTATTTTTGGTCTTGTATGTGGAAAAATTAATCACCTCACAAATGCACCTAATGCTTCCCCAGTATTTATTGAAGCACTAGGTATTCATACTAATTATATGGTTAAATAGCATTGGTAGACTAAAACTACAAATAAAGAGTCTGAAATAGGGGATGCATGAAATGAAAAGGTTAATTTTTGTTTAGCTTTATCTAATCATTTTTTATGCCACATTGCCAAGTTTTTCTTGATTTTTCAGCTGATATTAAAAGAGCCTCACATGTGCTAGGTAGCTGTTAACTTTGTGTGTGTGTGTGTGTGTGTGTGTGTGTGTGTGTGTGTGTGTGTGTGTGTGTCTTGGCTTCAGTTCAGGGCCTGAGCACTGTCCTTGGGCTTTCTCAACGCTAAAGCACTTTTGAGCCATAGCACCACTCCGGCTTTTTCTATGTGTGTTGGACCAAGGAATCGAACCCTGATCTTTATGCATGCTAGACAAACACTCTACCACTAGGCCAAACTCATGACCCCAAGGCACTGACACTCTCAGCCCTTTATAAAAAAATAATATGGGGGGCCGAGAGTTTGGCATAGTGATAGAGTGCTTGCCTAGTGTGCACAAAGACCCAGTTGCAATTCCTCAGTACCACATACATAGAAAAAAGCTGGGAGTGGTGCTGAGGCAAAGGTGGTAGAGCTCAAGCCTTGAAAAAGTCCAAGGACAGTGCGCAGGCCCTGAGCCCAAGCCCAGGACTGTCAAAAATAAATAAATAATATGGTTGATTCGAGTATGATTTTGCTTTATTAGAATAAAGTATTTTGGCCCAGAAGTTTGGCCTAGTGGTAGAGTGCTTGCCTAGCATGCATGGAGACCCAGGCTTGATTCCTCGGTACCACATACGTAGTTAAAAAAATAAAAGAAGTATTTTACAAACATTATTGGATAAAAATATATAAAATTGCAGTTAAGAAACTTAACTGTTTTTTATTTCACATTTCTGTAAAAATTGTACAAATTTTTTGGCTTAATAAATCAGACTTTGAGATCAGATTTACTGCATCATTCTCAGTAGGTTTCACCTAAAGAAGATAAAATGCTAACTAATATTGTTATTGGATTTTTTTCCTCTTCAAAATTTAGTTATTTCTTGTATTCCTTCACTTTTAAAATCTTGTAACATTTTTTTTTCTTGTCTGATGAGTTATATCTGCTTGCAATATGAGAGTATATTGACTAGCAGGTTCTTATACCAACAACTACCCAGAAATGCTTTGTTGAGTGTAGCACCATGACCATGTATTTCCTAATGCGCAGGAGCTCCTAGATTCAAATAATCCCCACCGCTGTCAGTCAGTACATAAATAGAAGATGAGAGGGAAGAAGGGAGGGAAGAAGAGAAAGGAAGGGAAGAAGAATCAGGATAGTAGTAAATAAGCCAAAGAAGTCTATCCCAGTTCATAAACATTTAGATAGAACTGCGTGAATATAAAGAGTAACTAAACAATATCACTGAATATGTAGGCCGTTGAAACATGTTTGTGTTCTCATTTTCTTTAGGATATCACAGCATTGACTGGTGTTCCAAAAGAGCATATCACAACTAGAAAGGTCAGGATATTTGTTCCTGCTCGAAATAACATGCAGTCTGGTGTAAACAACACAAAGAAATGGAAGATGGAGTTTGATACCAGAGAGCGATGGGAAAATCCTTTGATGGGTTGGGCCTCGACGTAAGTATTTTGGTTTAAAATGAATTTTTCCAGGCTGTGAGCATGGCCTCGTGGTAGAGTGCTTGCCTAGCATTCATGAAGCCTTGGTTCTAGTCATCAGTAGCACATACACAGAAAAAAGCTGTTAAGTGGTACTGTAGCTCAAGTGGTAGAGTACCAGCCTTGAAAAAAGCCCAAGGACAGTGCCCAGGCCCTGAGTTCAATCCCAAGACTGGGGATTGAAAAAAATATATCTTGCTTTCAACTTTCTTTTTCCATGTAGATTTTTTTTTTAGCTTTACTTATTTATTTTTTAGCTTTACTTATTCAGCTTTACTTTTTTTTAACTTTTTTTTTTTAAAGATAAGTTTAAGCTATATGCTGGTGGCTCATCTGTAATCCTAGCTATTCATTAGGCTAAGATCTGAGGATCATGAGACTCTTACCTACAATTAACTACCAAACTGTCAGAAGTGGAACTGTGGCTCAAGTGATAGTATGTTAGCCTTGAGTAGTATTTATTGTCCTTTAGGACAATGTCCAGTACGTGAGCTCAAGACCTAGAGCTGGCAATAAAAAAAACCACAAACCAAACACATGTTTAGTTTAAATTTTTACTTTTCAAAAAATTTTTAAGCAGTTGTACAGAGGGATTTCAAATCAGCCGATTAATTTATGAGTATAGTGCATCTTGATCAATGTCACTTCTAATGTTCAAACTTTTATGTATAACATACACCACTCTTTCTGCTATCATTAGATTTTACTGTAACCAAAGACATAGGTACCATATATATATTTTTTTCTTTTTTTTAGTCGGTCATGGGGCTTGAGCTCTGGGTCTAGGCGCTGTAACTGAGCTCTTCAGCTCAAGGCTACCACCCTACCCCTGGGTCTGGGCGTTGTCCCTGAACTCTTCAACTCAAGGGTACCGCCCTACTCTTGAGCCAAGACCCACTTCTTGTTTTCTACAGGTTAATTGGAGATAAGAGTCTCAGGCCTTTTTGTTCCCAGGCTGGCTTTGAACATCAATCCTCAGATCTCAGCTTCCTTAGTAGCTAGGATTACAGGCATGAGCCACCACACCTGGCCCACATATGTATTTCCTAACATTAGTTTACATATGTATTTATATGTCTGTGTCCCAATTCAATATACCTTAGAAATACTGTTGATAAAATACTATGCTATAAATACTATTGATAAAAATCATTTTTATATAAGGGTTAGTGTAAGTGTTGTTAATGTGGGAGTGAAATGCCATATGTTACTCTGAAATATACTGCATGAATGGTACTAATAGTTTAGTATCATTTTAATGTGTTTTTAAATTAAAATATTTGCTACAGGTGTGCTGGCATCTGAGTTCAAAAGTTAGTTAATTTGAAGGAAATATATAATTAGAAAATTATCGAGAATTTTTTGAGAGGGAGGATGGAGTCAGTGTATCTTTTTGTTAAAATTTTTATCTATGTTGAGCATTTCTTCATGTGTCTATAGGCCATTTTTGTTTCTTCTTCAGAGAAGACTCTCTTTAAGTCTTTGGCCCATCTTTTAATGGGATGGTTGTTACGTTGGAGATTAGTTTTGGAATGATTCAATTTTTTGAGTTGTTGATATATTTTAGATATGAGGCCTTTGTCTGTTGTATGGTTGGTGAAGATCTTCTCCCACTCTGTAGGCTTCCTAATTAGTTTACCAGCTATGTCCTTGGCCATACAAAAGCTCTGCAGTTTAATGCAGTCCCACTTATCCAGCCTTTCTCTGATTTGTTGTGATTCTTGGTCCTTATTAAGAAAGTTTCGACCTGTGCCAAGGAGGTCTAGTGTATCTCCTATTCCTTCTTGTAAAGTTTTCAGAGTGTCAGCTTTTACTCCAGGTCTTTGATCCATTTGGAGTTAATTCTAGTACAGGGTGACAAAGAAGGATCCAACTTTAGTTAAATCAAAACAACTCTAAGATTCCACCTCACTCCAATTAGAATGGACAGGATCAAGAAAACATAACAACAGATGCTAGAGGGGATGTGGCCAGGAGGGATCACTACTACATTGTTGGTGGGAGTGCAAACTCATTCAACCACTATGGAAATCAGTATGGCAGTTCCTCAAAAGACTAAACATAGAGCTCTCCTATGACCCAGCAATTCCACTACTTGGCATTTGCCCAGTCATCCAGAAACAAAGACATACTAAATCCACCAGCACAATAGTGTTCATTGCAGCACTATTTACCATAGCAAAGATATGGAATCAACCTAGATGTCCCTCAGTTGATGAGTGGATCAACAAGTTGTGGTATTTGTATACAATGGAATTCTATGCTGCTGTCAGAAAAAACGACATCGACCCATTTGTTAGGAAATGGAAAGACTTAGAAAAAAATCATATTAAGTGAAGTAAGCCAGACTCAAAGGAACTTAGGCTCAATGGTTTCCCTCATTTGTCATAATCAGTAGAAACCTTGGGCTCTCCTAGCAGAGATTTGTAATAGAGCAAAACCTTATACAAAAGGCCATATAGTAGGACGCTAAATGAAAGGATCTCTAGGATATAGAAAAATAAGCCATATAATGAATGATTGTTATTCTTAAGGTACTATGTTATCTCTCATCTCTTTTGCTGTCCCTTGGTTATCTCATATTGTTACAGTATCTCACTTTGTTACCTGATATATCGGATATATTTGTATTTGGTTATTTGAAATTAGATAGGGAACGGGGGAAAACAAGATGAGGGGTGGGAGTAGGGGGGAGGGTAATGGGGACCAAGACATGTGAAAGGGTATCAATATATGGGAATTAATGCACCATCTATCTGGCAAATATATAACCCTTCTATTGATTACAATAAAAAATTTTATCTATGTTGTAATTTGAATAGAATTACATTAGGTGAATGATATAAAACAGTTTTTAGATGTTTCAATACCTTTAAGATTTTATGTTTCAGGTAACACTCATTTTGTAAATTACATGCTTCTAGAGACCTCAACTATGTATAACTTTCTTTATACCCCCAACTATAAGTGCTCTCGTTATTCTTTTTGAATCTACGAGATTTTAATGGATTTTTATGAATTCTAGTATTCACTTTAGTAATGTATTTTCAGTATTGATTGTACTATGATAAACCGTTGCTTATTTATATAAAGTATATTCTTGTTTCTGGGCATATCACTTTATGTAAATATATAAGATATGTTGCTACAGTTTTGTATTCCTAGCACTCTCTTGAGGATAATGCAGAAACATCAATAGTTAGAGGCCAGGCTGGGCTACATAATGGAAAAGGGAGGAAAAAGAGGGAGAGTAAGGTAACATAGAGTGTTGTAAAGTAGAAAAAGCAGTATATTTTCCTCAGATCCATGAATGGCTCATGGCTGAGGTATATATATGATAGCTTAACAAGAGAATAGCATACTAATTTGTTGTTTTATGTGACATAGGGGCCTTTAAATTGGGACCTAAATAACAGAGAAGTCATCAGATGCGGTGGCTGACATCTGTAATCCTAGCTACTCTGGAGGCTGAGATCTGAGGATCAAGGTTCAAAGCCAGCCCAGCACAAAAGGATCTGAGACTCTTATCTCTAGTTAACTTCTAGAAAACCAGAAGTGGGGCTTGGCTCAAGGGATAGGGCGGTAGCCTTGAGCTGAAGAGCTCAGTGATAGCACCCAGGCTGAATTCAAGCTCCATGACCCACCAAAACAAACAAACAACTTAACAGTGGATGCAGGTGTATTGAAGTATGATGAACAAACAGGCTATACTCTCATGGTATATGTTGAGGGAACTTAACTAGGCCCGTTTGTTTAGATTCTTGACTGCATCCTTTTGTTTTCATCCTTTTTTATACCTGTGGGCACATGGTAGCTACTTCTTCTAGATATAGGGTAGGCACTTTTATAATGGGGATCTGGAAGCCTACTTCAGTGGAATGTCAGAATTCTGTTATAGCCTGCCTCATGAGAGAAAGACAAGAAAACACCAGAGAGAATGTAGTCTTGATTATTCTCAAATGCCAGGATGCCATATTTTGGGATAGCATGTCCTAAACTTTTGTCAGTAGATTAAGTAATTTAATTTCACTTTGCTATGCTTGCATAAAGGTTCACAAAATCATCATAAAGTTTGTAGAAATAGCACAATTATATTTTGAAGTACTTCGTAATTATTGTTGGAATTGGAAACAAAGTCTCATTACCAACTTAATAAGTTCATCAACTGAGGAATCTATAGTTCAAACTAATGGCTTGATTGTAATTTGGATTCTCAATCTGGTATATAGTATAAACATATGGAGCATATAAAAATATTTAAGGCTTGGTCAGATATCACTAACATCCAGATGTTGGTGTAGATTTATAATTGTGTGTATGTATGCATGTGTGTGTTACTGGGGACTGAACCCAGAGCCTTAAACATGGTATATAAGTACCCAGCGCCATATACCTATAGACTATAAGTTTTTCTTTTAACCAGAGAACTACTTTATTTAATGGGAAAGGAAATATTTTTATTATTATTATTATTATTATTATTATTATTATTATTATGCATGTACTTGTGGTTGAACTCGAGGGACTTGGTACTGGGGTTTGAGCTATAGGCCTCTCAGTTATTTTTGCTTGTTTGGCTGATACTCTCACCACTTGAGCCACACCCCAAGCCAGCTTGGTTGTACTGACTTTTGAAAGTAGAGTCTCAGACTACTGCTCTGATTAGCTTCCAATTAAGATCCTCTGGATCTCAAGCTCCTGAGTAGCTAGAATTATATGTAATATACCAGCATTCATCTAATAGAGTACTTATTTGACATTATGGTGACCGTATTTTCTAATCATTTTATTTTGAATATTAATTCCTGTGGCTGAAGCTCGATGTTAAGTCTTGGAAAATGTTTCTTTCTTACAGTGCTGATCCTTTGTCCAACATGGTTCTAACTTTCAGTACTAAAGAAGATGCTATTGCCTTCGCCGAAAAAAATGGTATGATTGATCTTTTTACTTTTTTATTCCTTTTTTTTAGCAGATGAGTTGAGATACCACCTTTAAGACTATATTTGCATTGAAAAAATATTTTATTTTTTTATTTTTTGTGCCAGTCCTGGGGCTTAACTCCCTTTTTGCTCAGGGCTAGCATTCTACCACTTGAGCCACAGCCTCACTTCTGGCTCTTTTGATGTTTAATTAAGAGTTTCACAGACCTATGTGGGCTGGCTTTGAACCATGGTCTTCAGATCTCAGCCTCTTAGAATAGCTAGGATTATAGTTGTGAGCCACTTTCACCCAACTCTGTGTGTGTGTGTGTGTGTGTGTGTGTACATGTGTGTGTGTGTGTGTGTGTGTGCATGTGCGTGTGCGCACACGCCTTTCACCCAGCTCTGTGTGTGTGGTGTGTGTGTACATGTGTGTGCACGCCTGTACTGGGGTTTAAATTTAGGAGCCTTGTGTTCTTTCTTTCCTATTTTGCTTATGGCTCGTTCTCCACCACTTGAGCCATGCCTGTCGTTTCACCTTTTTGCTACTTAGTTGAAGATTAGAGTCCCACTAATTTGTCTGTCTAGGCTTACTTACCGATAGGATTTTTAGGTCCCAGTCTCCTGAATAGTTAGGATTAATATATACATGGGCCACTAGTACACCGTTTATTATATATCCATCAATGTACTCAGTATTTTATGATTGATTAATAATTATGATTAATTATTAATTCAGTTACATATATTACTATATTAGAACACCTCCTTGAAAAAAGCAAAATCTAATTACAGAATGTCCCCTGTAAAAGACAAACTATACTTTGAAGAACAGCAAGGAATAAGATCATTCATCTAGCACCTGCCCTACTTCCAAGTCCACCTGCAAAATTGACTAACATTGAATTGACATCATAATTTGGCTTATACCTGTTTTAACATCTCTTTACTTTTCTTATTTTGAGACCAGTTACCTCACTGATAACTGTGTTACCCCTTTGGTTTATGTCAATCTTGTTATCAACAGAAATGCAAATATCCTTTTTCCTCATTTTCTACTGTTTAACCAACATGTATACTAGAGGGAGGATGGAGTCAGACCAGTCCAGATTTGAATCAGTTTTGAAGCTGTATGATTTTGGAGTAATTCCATAATGGACTTAATGTTTTTTCATAATTAAAACAGGAAACCTTATGAAGTAGGACTATCTGGTATATATGTATAATATATTTATATACAATATGTAGTAGACATCTGGTTATAATTAGTTTTCTTTCTCTCCATTATTTTTTTTAATTATTGATTTTATTATCAGGGTGATGTATCTAGAGGGATTGTAGTTACATTCATCAGGTAGTAGGTTCATTACTTCATGAACATTGATACCCTTTCCCATGTTTTTCTCCCCCTTTCCCTCCTCCCACTCCCTCCCAATCATCTTGGTTTTCCTCTTCCCTTCCCTATTTCAAGTAAACAAATTTATTTATTTATTTATTTATTTATTTATTTATGGCAGTCGTGGGCTTGAGCTCAGGGCCTGAGCACTGTCCTTGGACTTTCTCAAGGCTAGAGCTCTACCACTTGAGCCTCAGCACCACTTCTGGCTTTTTTCTATGTATGTGGTACTGAGGAATCGAACCCGGGTCTTCGTGCATACTAGGCAAGCACTCTACCACTAGGCCAAAATCCCGACCCCACAAATAAATTTATATATAATATACTAGGTAAAGTCAGATACAGTAACAGCATAAGATAAACCATAAAGGGAAAAAGAAGGAGAAAAGAAATAACTTCACATAGTACATTTAGAACAACAATCACAAAGATAAACTTCTTGTTCCATATTCTAGAATTCAATTCACTTAGCTTTATCCTATATGGCCATATGTACATAGCTTTTGAGCTATTGTGATCCTCTTCTAGGAGACTCCTAGACATATACTAATTATTACAAATGATCCTCCCCATTCTTCATCTGATATTTCTGTTTTTTGTTCCCTTAGATTGAAATGCACACTACTATGTATTTGTCATTAATGCATTGTATGTGGCAATGTAATTTAGAAAAATTATTAGCATAAAGACAATCAAGTTCTAGTTCAAATTGAATTTCAATGGGATTTTAGTTATCTATTTGGATGAGATATCTTAGGTGCACTATAACAATTGCAATATCAGTAGTACTATATTATAACACATTTGGCATAAATGTTAACATACTAGTGGTAAGATATGGGTTTATGTAATATAGTGATAGAACTTTTGCTTAGCATTCACAAGGCCCTGGGGTGGGCCCCAATACCATGCCAAAAAGAAAGTCTTAAGCTGAAGAGCTCAGGGACAATGCCCAAGCCACGGGATAGGGCTGTAGCCATGAGCTGAAGAACTCAGAATCAGCGCCCAGGCCAGAGTTCAAGCTCCAGGACAGATCAAAAAAATAAAAAAAAACAAAAAGACCATATGGATCCCAAAGCCTAAGAGTAATTACTACTTGTTCTTCATAGAAAATGCTATTTGGCTTCTAGTTGTTTATTTGTCATTTTTGTTCTGTGAGGTATTTAACCCAGGGCCTTGCATTATCAGTCAATCTAACATAGTTGTACCCTTAGTCCTGATCCGTTTTCCATTAAGAAATAACTCTACTGCCTAGTTCCACTTACTTCCTTTTAAATTTCTATAATAATTTCTTCCTTAAAACCCTTATAGTTTGTTTTTGGCATTGCACTTGGTCAAAGTATTCTTGCATGCTAGTGTTGTGAGGCTTGGCTCTAGGGAGAAATTAAGGAAGGCCTAATCTGCTTATTCAAACTATAATATTTTATCTTACATACAAGGGAATACACCAAGACTTGTTCATCTCTATCTTTTCATGTATAATACTAATAAATTTGAATAGTAAATTTAGTGATACTGTAATTTATAAACTTTAATTTGCTGCTGCTTTTATCTTCTAGTAGAGCTGTTAATTTCCACTAATTAGAAATCTGAAAAAAACGATTGAAAAATGATTAACAATTGGAATTTTCTTTTGCCCGCTGAAGGCTTGATATGTCTACAAAATGAGCAGACAATAAAGTATAAGATGAACAGAAGGTCCAGGAGATGGGAATTTAGTTTCCCAAGCTACATAAAGGAATAAGAACTTAGGGTTTAGGAGGAGGTGGTAATAGTATTATAAGTGAGTGAGGAGAAGAAATATACAGTGAGCAAAGATTATACTATTGCAAAAAAAAAAAGTCATATAGTGAGTGGTAAGTAGGCTGTGCAAAAATCTAAGTATGGTGGACACCAACATTAAGTTTCTTTTCCTGTGACACACTTAATCTTCCCTGGCTGATATGATTCCAAGGGGCAGGGTCATGAAAATTGTGTTCTACTGTCCAGATTGCATTACTTAGCTTAAATACCTGAGAAGATGAAAAGAGAGTTATATTTTGGCTCATGTTTCAGAGTTTTTAGTCCACAGTTGTTTGGCTCTGTTGCTTTGGGACCCATAGTAAAGAAATACATGAAGGCAGGAAGTGTGTGGTGAAAGAAACTTCATGGTGGCAAGGCCCTAATGACCCAAGTTCTTTCAAATAGGTTTTGCATCCTAATGGTTCCACCACTTCCCACCAGTGCCACCTGCTGGCAACCAAGCCTTTACTGTTTGAGCCTTTGGGGCACATGTAAGATGCAAGCTAGCAGTCATGTCAGAGGGACATTCCCTCCCTGGTGCCAGGGAAGGCCAGGGAGTTGCAAGATCGCTTCTTTGTCTACAGTGCTAAGCCTGCCGAAGTACTTTTCCTTGAGGAATAACTTCCTGATCAACAGTGGGATGGAGTTAGTGTGCAAAATAAGTGAACACATGTTTTCCTGGCAAGCTCTTTTAGGGGAGATTTGGATGAACACCCTGAAATGTATCTATATTCTTAAGGATGAACCTTTCATAATGTTAAGTGTTGTTTCTAAATGTACACTGCTTGTTTTGAACTCTTTTTTTTTCTTTTATAGAACTATTACTAAAACAAGCCCAAGATCAGTCACTACCAATTGCTAGTCTTTACCTTCCAAGTATAGCATTTTCTTTGATATTACAAAGTGGATAGAACTGAACAATTAATCATCTAAATGTACATTGTGCGGTATGATAGTCACCAACTACATGTGGCTTTAGCATTTGGAATGTGTCTGGTTAGTTGAGACTTGGTATCAAGGCACAGTAGGTTTCAGATATCTCATACAAAAAGGCACTAGCACAACAATGTTCATTGCAGCATTATCATAGCTAAGATGTGGAACCAACCCAGAATGCCCCTCAGTAGATGAATGGATCAAGAAGATGTGGTACTTATACACAATGGAAGTCTATGCTGCCATCAGAAAGAATGACATTACCCCAGTTGTAAGGAAATGGAAAGACTTGGAAAAAATCATATTAAGTGAAGTAAGCCAGACCCAAAGGAACATAGGCTCCATGGTTTCCCTCATTTGTAATAATTAGTACACATCTCAGACTCTCCTAGCAGATGATTATAATAGCTCAAAACCTAGGTACATAAAGTCATATAGGATGAGACTAAAAGAAATAAATTCTAGGATATGAAAACAAGAGTTTTTTCTTGTGTGATTGTTGTTCTTAATGTACTATGCTATTTCTCTTCTCCTTTTTGCCCTCATGATTAATCTCATATTGTTACTGTATCTGACTTTGTTACCTGGTCTATTGTATATATGTTTATTTATATATTTAAAATAGGGAAGGGAAGAGGGGAAGCAAGATGATTGGGAGGGGCAGGGGGAAGGAAATGGGAGCAAAAACATGAGAATGTGTGAGAAGTAATACACCTACTATCTGATGAATGTAACTGTAACCTCCTCTATACATTATCCCGACAATCAAAAAAAAAAGTCAATTTTTATTACTTTTTTTTTCTTTTGTGGATACTTGGGCTTGAACTCTTGGCCTGGGCACTGACCCTGAGGGATTCAGCTCCAAGCTACCACCCTACCCCTGGAGGCAGAGCCCCACTTGCCGTTTTCTAGTGATTAATTGGAGATAAGAATCTCATGGACTTTAGTGTCCGGGCTAGCTTTGAACCATGATCCTCAGATCTCAGCCTCTTGAGTAAGCTAGGATTACAGGAGTGAACCACCATGCCCAGCTTTTTATTACATTTTGAAACTATAATATTTAAATATTTTGGTCTAGGTAAAATATATTATTCAAATTAATTTTGCTTATTTCTTTTCATTCATTTCAGTAACTTGGCTACTGGAAAATTATTAAATATGTGGTTCATCTAACATTTCTATTGTAAGGCACTATATATATATATAGGATATATATAATATATATATTCTAAGTAGTCTGTTGATATATATTCTAGAGTGTGAGTGTGTATGTGTGATACATATGAAATAGGAAAATTTTACCCTGCTTGGAAAGTTGGGTACTTTTTATTCTGGTGTTTGAACTCAGGGCCTCATTGCTCTATTACTTTTGCCCTGGCCTACAGCCCTTTTACTTTTGGTTATTTTTGAGTCCTCAAGCAGCTAGACTGTGATCCTCCTATTGATGCTTCCCATTGTATCTGGCATGCCAGATATGAACCACTGGGTCCTATTTTTTGTTGTTGTTGGCTAATTTGAGGTCTCAGACTTTTTTTGCTTGGATTTGTGAGAACCAGAGGGCCTTGTAACTTGATCTCCTCCTTTCGGATTCCACACTAGGTGGGATTACAGACCTGAGTCACCACATGTGAAGTGCAGTTCCTTACTTGATAAGAATCAAGGATAAGTAGAATTTTATACTTTCATATGATAATGAAACAAAGTTATGAGAAACATATAACATTAAAAATCCTCTGGTAATACAAATTATGTATTAACTAAATAAAGTGTTGTATAGGTTGATCTTTTTTATAAACAAATACCTTTTCCTCTAAAATTAAAAAGTACTTTTCTTCCTTTTGCTGTTGATTGTTCCTACAGAGTTCCTCATAGTCTGTTTTCCTTAACATAATTCTCTTTGTTCCTCAGTTCCTTAGGAAGGCTGGTTCTCTGAAATTGAGGGATGAGAAGGAAGGAAGGACTGAATGGCTTGTCTTCTTTTTCTCCCTTTTTCCATATCATCTACTCTACCAACTCTTCCTAATTCCAACATACAAAGCAAAGAATACAGGAAGATTCTGATGTCTTTTAGGTTTAATGCAGGGTCTTACCCTAATTATTCCCCTTTAAGCTCAACCTCTATTCTGAGGACCTCTTCAAAGATCTTTTTTGGAAAAGAGAGAGAGAAGGAGAGAGAGGGAGGGAGGAAGAGAGGGAGAGAGAGAGAGAGGGAGAGAGAGAAAGAGAGAGAGAGAGAGAGAGGAGAGAGAGAGAGAGAGAGAGAGAGAGAGAGAGAGAGAGAGAGAGAGGAAGAAACATGTAGTGTTTCTTCTGAAATGTAGATGAACCTTACTTCAACTACTAAAAGGTCCATCTTTCTCACCCTACTGGCTTTTGTCTTTCCTTGTGTTTTTGTGAAGGATTAGGTGTGGGGGGAAGCTATATCTTGGAAAGGAGGTAGAAGACATCTGTGGAAAACTTGAATGGTAGATGATTAAAATCTACTACCATTTACATAGTAATAAAAGCCAGAATTTTTTTTCCCACTCCTCTGTTTGATCTAACTTTGTGACTTCTCAAATGTAGCATTTTACCCCCTGTGTTTGTCTCATTGTTGTTAGTTATTTTTAAAAAAACATTGGTATTCTCCAAATAAAAGGTTTCTCTTCAGGATAAGGACAGAAGCTGTACAAAAGCTTGTGTATTCAGCAGGTTTACAGGAGAGGAAAATCCACCTCTGAAGTAGTAGAAAGTAGAAGCCAAGAAGAAAATGGTGCTAAGGATCCTGAGAAATGGCAGCTGAAAGAGGCAGTTTAGGACTTAGCCTTCTCCTAGAAGTGGAGACTTTCAGTAGCATCTGTGCTATCTACCTTACCTCTTATGAGAATGTCAGTTTGGGAAACAAAAGTAAGAATCTTGAGTCTCCTAACATATACAAAATATCAATGAAAATTTATTTTTAAAGCAAGATGAGTTTTAGGTGAATAGAAAATGGAGATAAAAATTGGTCCTCTTCTTGGGGAATGTTAGTTAAATCAGAACAGTAGGATACCTGACAAGAGTTTTTATATGTATAACTTTAAAAGAGTTGCAGAAAATGGAGGTGTAGCTCAATTTGAGGAGTGCCAACCCTGAGCAGTAAAAGCTAATAAGCAAGAATAGGAAGCCTTGGGAACAAGCCCCTTTAATGGCACAAATTGTTGCCAAACAGCCAAAAGATAAGCCAATAATCAGATAATGCAGAAGAGAAAAAGTATGGTAGAGGTATTAAAATAAAATCTTTTATTTTCTTGTCAATTCTTTTTCCTTTTGAAATGTGATGCCACTATATTATAATCTAGAATTGCTGGGCTTAAGTGATTTTCTTACCTCAGCCCTTCCATGTGTGTTCCTCCTAGCACACACTAAAGGTGTTGGCCTCTTCCCTTTTTGATAGGAAAATACTCTTAAAGGTTATTTATGATGAAATTAGTACACCAATTTCCTTGGTTATTTACATAGGTGAGACAAAAGTGCTCATTTGTCAAACTTTCCTAAGTTTGCATTACTGAATCTTTTCATAATGAATCTCAGATTGTACTTTTCTTGAAGTTAAGAGGACAAACCAAGATCTTGCTACCAGATTTCTTCTGCAATACCTATTAATTTGAGTATATCCTTCCTTTTTAAGAAACCCAAATTAACCTAAGGTTACCTATAAAGCTGAGGAATTCTGTAAGGCAAGTGCAGTCTCACTTGTCCTGAATTTGTGTTAGTTCCATAAAGTCAACCTTAGTTCCTTAAAAGTATTTGTTCCTTTCTTCAAATGAGCATCATTCTCAAACATGTTCTAGATAAGCCCTTGGTGCCATAATCAACACAAACTTAAGCAAATACTTTGCCACAAAAATACCAAGAGTTAATATGACAGTTTTCCAAATTCCAGAGAAGGAACACAAATATTTGTTTGCAAAGCAGACTCCTTAACTAAGAGGAAGAAAAAAAAATGCTTTCTAATATGTTCACCAAAAAAAGACAATACAGCTGTATCTGTTATTCTAAACATAAAACTACAGTTATCCTTCATCAGTTAATTTATGTGCCTTTGTGCTGAGTTTGAGCTTTAGCACCACAAAAATAAATCAGAAGTTGCCAGAGGTGGGTATTAGGCTAAGTATCATAGCTAAATAAGAAATGATAGTCATAATAAAACTTAGAAACACAGAGGATAATGTAATAGTAAAAGCTCACATATAACTTGATGAAAAACTTAAACTCAGTAGAAAGCTTTTAAAATTATTGTGATAAATCAGGACTTTTGCATCCTAGGCAGCTTAGATATAAGAATTACTTTTATTATTATATAGTAAATTAAAGAAATAGAGCAAACTTTATAAGACATGTAATAGGTTTTTAACATTTGCACATAGTAATGCAAAAATGTAACTCAAAGAAAATATAATTTCTTCCCAAGTCTTTTATAATGTTCTGAATCCACTCATTTAATCTTTTACAGTTATTTTTCTATTTCTGGTACAGGTATTCTACTTTAGGACATTAAAAGTTCCCTTTGTCCAGCAATAAGCAGATCATATCTGTTACCTTGTTTACAAAGTTATTTCACTGTCTTCTGTGTGGAATTATAATCTCTATACCACTGTTACTTCTGGTAGGGTGTAATTCAAGTAGATAATTGTTTTTTAATCAAAGTTACTTTTGATTCCATAGAAAAACCAGGATAATGAAAAACTTATATAGTAAGCATTTTAGTTGACTAGTAGAAATCATCAATGCATATAACATTACTTACTTTCTGTCCAGGTTCTCCTAGTGGCAAAAATTGAACATGTTTATTAATCAACTCAAAGGAATAGTTATCTATAGCATCTAAAAGTGAAAAAATAAGATTATATAAGCTTAAAATTGTATTTAGTAATTACTGTGAGTAAAGGTCTCTTGGCCATCAATAAGTTCCTGACTGGGGCCACTGTAACAAAGGACAGATTAAAGAAAAAGCACAAAAATTGAATCAGTATGAATTGTATGTGACAATGAAGCTTTGACTGAAATAGGAACGCTATGTGTTTTATGCTAAATTTGATGAAGTGGTGTATAGTTGTGCAAAAGTGTGGTTGTATGGGGGCGAGTAGTGTGAGCTAATTGTACATAAGCTAGGGGAATTTAGCCAGCTTATTCTCTGTATCTTTCTGTGATATTCCTTTTTATGCATATAAGATACACAGGAACCGTATGATCTCTTTCCAAAAAAGGATAGAAAACCTTTTATGACCTACTTCAGAGAACAAAGGCTGTAGTGGCCTTTTTTCTCTTCGGTTTCCATAAATGCCAAGGTGCCATATTTTGTCATAGATACTGAATCTAATAATATTTGTTGGTTCAGTATTCTGCTTTTCTTACAAATTATCTAGGTATTTAAATATCTAGTAATATCTAACTTAGTAAACGAGTAGTCTTGAAAATTAAGTTTTTAAGGCAATGTACTACAGAATATAATCTGCTAAAATAAAATTGCCAGAATAGTTGATCAGTTTAGTTACAATTTTTCATGAACATAAACATTAAACAGAAGTAATACTAACCTTTAGTAAGCTTGAAGAACGCAAGTAAAATAAAAACCAGTGCTTCTATTTAACACTAATATGTCAGAGAAAGCATAGCTGGTTTTTTATTAAACCAAAAGTTTTAAATTAATGACTACCTACATTATACAAAAATGAATTCTTAAAATGCTTTTCTAAGTTCTTTAAAGGTACTTTTAAAATCTAGAAATTCAGCTTTCTTGGGGGCGGAGTGTGGCCTAGCGATAGAGTGCTTGCCTAGCATGCTGGAAGACCCAGATGTGAGTCCTCAGTACCACATACATAATAAAAGCCTATTGTGATACTGTGGCTCAAGTGGCAGAGCTTTAGCCTTGAGAAAGCCCAAGGATAGTGCTCTGGCCTTGACTTCAAGCCCCAAGACTGGCCAAAAAATAAAAAAGGAATTCAATTTTCTTGTTTTCTGAGAATATTAGTATTATTCAATTTACATAGTAGCCTTTTCTTTCATATCAACCTATTAGAACAGACTTCTTTTTTGTTGTTTTTCTTTTTTTGTGGGACCTGTGGCTTGAACTGGGCCTGGGCACTGTCTAACAGTCTCAGGTCCTTTTGTGCTCAGCCTGGCTCTGAACCTTGATCCTCAGATCTCAGCCTCCTGGGCCTGACTTCTGTTTTTTTAATAATTGAATTTTATTGTTAGGATGATGGATAGAGGGACTACAATTACATTCATCAGGTAGTGGGTGCATTACTTCTTGAACTATGATACCCCTTCCATATTTTTCTCCAATTTCCCTCCCCCACCCCCTCCCCATCATGTTTTTCCCCTTCCCTTCCCTATTTCAAATAAACTTATATACAATATACCAGGTACCAAAGTCTGATACAGTAACGACATGAGATAAACCATAGGAGTAAGGAAAAAAGTGAGGGAAAAAAAATAACTTCACAGTACATTTAGAACAACAATCACAAAGATAAACCATTTGTTTCCATATCCTAGAGTTCATTTCGCTTAGCCTCATCCTATATGGCCATATGTACATAGCTTTTGAGCTATTGTGGTCTGCTAGGAGAATCCCCAATGTGTACTTATTATTGCAAATGAGGGAATCCATGGAACCTATGAACAGACTTCTTTGAAAAGACTTTATAATTTATTAATGCTGTCTGGAGATAGAAAAATGCTAACCTTTGCACACAATGAGAAGTAAAGGCTTTTCTGAATTATAGACATGTTGGTGATATACAGTCACAGAGTTTATAACTTCAATTCTAAAACTTCAGCCATCGGTTAATAAACACAGAATTATAAAACTTAATTTATTCTTGGCTAAAAACTATGACTTTTCAATGAGTTCAAACTTAATGATTTGAACTCAAAATACAAAGGACTTATAAACCAGTCTCTTGTTCTCATGAAATAGAGAATAAGACCCCTATAAACTTCTATGCTGTTTACTAGGCTCCTCAGTGGTCAGATTATATGACTAATTCTCAAGTACAGAATTAAAATTAGAAAAAACAGAATCAGCAACATTCTCTGGATGTTTTGGATTTACTTCTTGCAGCTAGAAAAGATGTGTTTGAGCTTAAGTGTAGATGTACTCATCTTTGGTAGAAACGTTTGCTTGTCTTTGATTGTGATTATTGGATATCCCATGAAGACTTCCAAAACTGTCAGGAGAAAATGTCCAGAAAAAATACAGTCATGACTTACTTATAAAATGAATATGTTTTGAAGAATTTACTTTGCTCATGTAACATAAAGGAGCTAAGTAGATGTTTTAAATAGTTCAAAACATTAGCCTAGACAACACAAATGTGTACAAAGTAAAGGGATGTTGAAATAAATTACTAATAGATTTTACCAGGAGTGTAGGGCAAGAGTTAATTAACTTACAATTTAATAGGATAGAATTAATGTATCTGCCAGGTATAGTCATTCACCTTTTCATGACAATTCATGATCTATAAAGTCACTAGGAACACAGTTACTTCGAGGAAAATGCCAAGCTGGATTCCTTCAAACCTCTAGTCTTTCTTCAACTGAACAACAGTGCTTGTTTTATATACTTTCATGTAAAGACAGCCTACTTATATATACTGCCTTGTCACATTAGTCTTCTAATACTTGTAAACGATGAAATCAAGAAGCAAACAAAACAAATATATACCTCTAAATAGACCTTGAAAAGTGCGCTTGTTTACGGTGTGAGAGCTGCAGCAACAAGGCAAAGCATTACCTTGCTTGACCTCAGCTAGAAATGTGGGTGTTGGGCAACTCAATCGTTTCCATTCTGTACATGTCATAAATAACCACAGAAATATCATGGGTATTAATTTGGGGGTTATAAATAAATTTTAATGAGTAAATTCACAAGTGAGGATTTATAAATACCTACAATTTATTTTTTTAATTTTTTATTTTTTATTTTTATTTTTTATTGTCAGGATAATGTATAGAGGGATTACAGTTACATTCCCCAGGTAGTAGCTACATTACTTCTCACACATTGATACCCCCTCTCATGTTTTTGTCCCCATTTTTCTCTCCCCATCCCTCCAATCATCTTGTTTTCCCCCCTTCCCTTCCCTATTTCAAATAAATAAACATATATACAATAGAACAGAAAATATGAGATTAATCAAAGGGAAAAAAAGAGAAGAGAAATAACATAGTACATTAAGAACAACAATCACACAAGATAAAGCTCTTGTTTCCATATCCTAGAAATCCTTTCATTTAGTCTCGTCCTATATGAGACCTAGGTTTTGAACTATTGTAATCATCTGCTAGGAGAGTCCGAGATGTGTACTAATTATTACAAATGAGGGAAACCATGGAGCCTATTCCTTTGGGTCTGGCTTACTTCACTTAATATGATTTTTTCCAAGCCTTTCCATTTCCTTATGAATGGGGTGATGTCATTCTTTCTAATGGCAGCATAGAATTCCATTGTGTATAAGTACCACATCTTCTTGATCCATTCATCTAGTGAGGGGCATCTGGGTTTGTTCCATATCTTCGCTATAATATCTACAATTTATAAAGATTTTCCCCCCTAGCTCTCTTGTCCTAGATTGTAGAAGGACAGAGGGCAGAAAAAAGGAGGAGGAAAGAAATTGGGTTATTTCTTGGATCTCCTGTTAGAACTCTGAAATAATTTTTCTATAGTGGTAGAAATTATACATAGTAGCTTAGTTTCTTGTATAATTTGGGTAATATAGAATTCAGGGAATCCCTATGTGTAGTTTACACTCCAAGGAATAGTTCAAAATCTCTGGGAGTGACTTTTGATTGTGTGTAATTTGTTACCCATAGGGGGCAAAATATATTCTGACAACTTAAAAGCTACAATAATTAATTAATATCCTAATTTGTTTTGCTACAGATTCTGAATAGTGTGGTTCCAGTTACTGCCTTGTATAAAGTAATATTGTATGAAAAGATATTATTTGAAGAGATACATTATTATTTGAAAAGATAAAATTTAAACGATCTATTGAGAATCACATCCAATGTGTTTGAGGTGTTTTTTAAGGTTTCATAGCTATAGCAGGTGTAGATACTTAAGCTAATGACTATATCAAGTGTTCCATGTTTCCACCTTACTTGCTTATTGAAATCATAAGTCATTTTCATGGGATAGAACTGTTCTGTCAACATTTCAAAACTCTTATTATACATATTCCATGATATTTTCTGAAAGAAAAAAAAATGCCTGAATTCTTAACTTTCTCTCCTTCAACCCTCATACTAAGCAGTTTCAAAGCTGAAGGGCTTTTATTGCAAAATTCTTGAAAAGGCTGTTATTTTTTTCTTTCCTGCCATTAAATTATAATTTAGGGTTATGGTTTATTTTCAGCTCAGTATTACATCAGTACATAACCCGGTGAAGAATTAAACTACCAACAATCTTTAGCTTCCCAAAACTTTGCTATTCTTATTCTATGTGATGATTAGCAGTCATTTTCATTTATGCCTGTTTGTGTCACATTGTGTGATATTTACTGTTCTAGAACAAATTATTAAACTGTGTACATCCAAACTGAAGTCAGGATTTGTGATTGTATCATTAGAGGAGAAAGACCTTTCTCAAGAACCGAACTGAGCTTACTAGAAACAGTACGAGAACTGATGCATGCCCCCCCCCTGTATTTCTTTACTACTAATCCATAAATGAAATCATTCCATAAATAAAAATTAATGAGACTTTCTTTCCTGTCTCATACAAGAAGTTATAGATTACTTGCTGTGGTCTGATTTTGTTTGGGGTTCATTTTTGGTATTTGAAAGATTACCCGGAAGAAAATCATAGGGAATAGAATATTCCAGATACAGTACAGAGATCTGTAAAACAAACTGACATAATTCTTGGAGGAAAAGAAGCAGGCATTGAATATTACAGATCACATATTAAGTTTGCTAAAAGAATTTACCAGATGCACTTCTCTAACACTAGAGCTTAAAGTTCAAAATATTTTTGTGAAAGCATTCCAATGTGTGAAACAGCAAAGCGAGTCAGCTTCTTGTCATTTAGGTGCGAGTGGTTGGATTTGTGGCTAATCCGTGCCATATGGCTACTCTCCACAGTGGGAAATGATGGCAGGCCTAGGAGCATTACCCCATCTCTGGGGCAGCTGCCTTGGACTTAGTTGCTTTGATCTTCTGTTGCACAGCTGGAAAGAACACGGGCCAGTTTTGAGTATCCTTGTAAGACAACATATGGGACCATTGTCGTAGACTACACACACACACACACACGCATGCACGCACGTACGCACCTATCTCTTAAGACTTTATTTCGAAACACAAGTTTGGGTTCCTTCTTTAAAAAAGAAGAAGAAGAATATTGGAATTGAAAAGTGTATTCTTACATAAAAATGTAGTCATTTTGCACAATTTCATTCCTACATTTTTATACTCTCTATTTCTTGCTAAATATATTTTCCTGTTTAGGATCAAATTTCAAATGGGAAATAAAAAAATGATTAATGTAACTTGCCTATCATTAAATATATGTTTGATGTCTTTTCACATGTCCTTATTCTTTATTTTGTCCTTTTAGCTAAAGTTTACTGGTAGTTCGGTAACTTGTATATTCATGTATAGTAAGACTAGTAAATATGTCCCTCCAGGCACTGTTCAGCAGTGAGAATGCAAGATTAACTTGAAGGATTAAAGGTTATGATTTTCCTTTTTTGAAAAGTTGCAATAGTATGTTTTGGTGGTTTGAGTTTCGTAGGTTTTACTTCTGTAACAAAATATAATTCCGACTGAGGAACTGTTGATACATAGGCTTCATGGCAGCAAGTACTATACTCAGAAAGAGACACTAAAATTTTTTAGACATTACAAGATCTAAAGCTCACTTACTTTAACAATATAAAGCTCAGCTTGGATATTTTATACAGGATTACCGTGTTTCAATATGAATTAAGTATGTGACAGATTATACTACTCGCAAAGTAGGTATTCAGAAGATTAAGTTTCAGGTATTGTTTCAGGAAGGGTCACTTAATACATTTTCAAGAAAGAAGATGTTGATTTGGTTGTTACCTTTATCTTGGGAGAACTGAAGAACAGGACATAAACCAGAAGCTAGACATATATAAATCCAATTTTTGAAATTATAAAATACTGAAAAGGCTTTAGCGAGAAGATTAAAAACTCTCAGGAAAAAAAGGGGGGGGGACAGTTTTAACCAGTGGCTCAGAATTTTCTGTGCATAAAAATCTCCTTGAGAGTTTAAGTGAAGCTTCTACACTTAAAGCAAACTTTTAAGATTAGCCTAGTTGGCTACTAGAGATTCTGATCACATAGTGGGCTTTTGGTCAAGTGTAAGATTTTGCAGTTACCGAGTTCTTGTGATTCTACCTAGATGGTTGCTGAAGCAACTATTGAACCTTTTGGGAATTTAGTCAGCAAAGAGGTTGAAGGTGGTAATCTCTCATGACTGAGTCCAGCTGTGGTCTGTGTTTTTTCTTTCTGATTTCAAATGAGTTCCAAGCTATTTGTAAAGACAGCAGATTTTAGAAAAACAGTGAGATATATTTTTTTCATTGTAGTTTTTTAAGACCTCACTTGTTAAAGAATAGTGAATTTGTTTTAGCATTAACTCGATACTATGATAAATCATCTTAAGGCAATAGATTCATGTCACACAGGGTTATAAGGGTACAAATTACTAAGTATTTATATTTCAGATGTGGTAACAATCACTTCTACTGATAAATGGACATTAAATTGTAAAAGTTAGCCTCTTAATTACTGTGTTTTTCAAGTATCCTCATTAATTGTTTCTACTGGTTCTGTTTTTGTTTGTTCATTTGTTTTTGGCTTTTCTTTTCCCTATTTAGGATGGAGCTATGAGGTGGAAGAGAAGAAGGTTCCAAAACCCAAGTCCAAGTCTTATGGTGCAAACTTTTCTTGGGACAAAAGAACCAGAGTGTCCACAAAATAGGTTGGCACTATTATCTTAGCTTGACTGTGAATAAAGTCAGCTGTGTAGTATTTATAGTCCATGTATAATAAATCTCAATCTCCTAATAAATTTGACCTTCAAACCCTGGATACATTGTACAGTTTCTGTTTTAAATGTTTTTTTGATGTCTGATACTGAACATGTTAAAATTTCCTATATAGAGAGAAGATTTGAGGTGATCATACTTCTAGGAACTCTTGGCACTTAGAATCTGTTAAAGGAAAGGCTTTAAATCAGCTGCAGCCTTGATGTTTGATGCTTGCTTTTTACAACCATCCTTAACTTACAAATATTTATAAGGCCAGGAGTGTGGCCTACTGGTAGAGTGCTCGCCTAGCACCAAAAAAATAAAAATAAAAATAAAAAATCAAGGGTTATCAAACAGGTCCTAAATTCAATCCATGGCACCCATGTCTGTCTGCAAAAAAATCATACCACTAATTATCATGAGTTACTTAAGACAGATAATTTCTATTGTTAATCTGTCCTTTGAGCTTTCAAAAGTTACATTGTTTACAGTTGGATTTTTCAAAATCCAACATGTATCTCAAGAAAATGTACCAGAGTACAAATGTGTATACAATTTTGGTTTTGGGAGTGCATTGACAGTCCTTTTCAAAATGTTAAATACCTGCTTTATGTAATTCTATTAGCCCAAGAGCAAAAAGTTATATGCAGAAATCAATAACAAAGATTTACTATAGAATTCTTTCTAAGAGTTTATAAATTGAGATGATTTAAATGTCTATTAAAAGAGGGACAAATATACAGAGCTGTATATAGCTGTTTAAAACAACAGGATATAAATGAGCCTTTTGGAATGATATGAAAGGTATATTGTTAAGTGCAAAAAATAAAAAATAGATGGATGTCAGAATGATGTAGAGCAGCAAATGCTTCCATGTCTACTTCCAGAATATTTCTAAAGATACAAAAGAAACTCTTGAGTAGGGATTTTAATGTTTACTAATTGTCATGGTAAAGTAGTATGTCTTTCATGTTTATTTTAACTTCTAGTATGTTGCTTGATTGTATCATTTTACAAGTGAATTGTATGATTACATATATGAGAAAGACACTAGAATTCATGAATTGACTATCTTAAGCTTTGCTCGAAAAAAATACACATTTTAATTGCCTATTTGAAAAAGTGTACATTTTTGCTATTAGGGTATTCTAAATGAATAAACTTGAGGAATTAGCTGTGAAGAAGTTAATAATTAACATTATAAAATATATGAATACATAGAAATTAAACAAGATTTTCCTGACTGACTGACCAATGGGTAAAAGAAGGAATTAAAAAGTCAAGAAAGCTGAGCACAGTGGCTTATGCTTGTGGCTGAGATCTGAGGATTGCGGTTCAAAGCCAGATGGGTCAAGAAAGACCCAGAGACTCTTATCTCCAATTAATCACTAGAAAATGGGAAGTGGGGCTGTAGCTCCAAAGATAGGGTGGTAGTCTTGAGCTGAAGAGCAGGCCCAGGCCCACAAAACCCCATGACTCACAAAAACAAATGAATAAAATAAAAAAATAAAAAGACAAAAAATATTTTGAGGTTTATCTTGTGTGATTTTTATTCTTAATGTACTATGTTATTTCTCCTTTTTTTTGCCCTATGGTTAATCTCATATTACTACTGTACCTGACTTTGTTACCTGGTATATTACATATATGTTTATTTGTTTATTTGAAGAAGGGAAGGCAAGGGGGGAAAACAAGATGATTGGGGGGAGGAGGAAGGGGAGGGAAACGGGGACAAAAACATGAGAATGGGTACCAATGTGTGAGAAGTAATGCACCTACTACTTGACGAATGCAACTGTAACCCGTCTATATATTAACCGGACAATAAAGTAAAAAAAAATTAAAAATAACACCACAAAAACCACTTCACAAAAATGAAACAATAATCTTTAATTAAAAATACTTTTTGAATATTAAAAAAAATATTTTGAGGAAAAAAATGGTATCCCAACATAGAAAACTTATTCAGCAAAATCTTCTAAGAGGGATTGTTAAAGCAATAAATGCCTATATCAAAAAGTGAGATATGAGAAAGTGAGATAGATCTCAATTGTCTGTAATACCTTTTTCATTCTCAAAGCTAAGCTGTGCCAGAGTGAGAAACAGGCTTCCATCCACTGCATTGGACCTAAACTGTGCCTGAGGGCATCAGATCTAGGCTTTGGGGTATCTTCGACTCAAGTTCCAGATGTTTGGAATTTTCACAAAATTCTGAGTTCAGGAACCTGACTTTACAGCTAAGTATTCTGAGCATTTATACCTTCAACCCCAGTGCCACTGTAGCTGTCTGAAAGGTCAGGCCCAACATCAAGAGTGTTCCCTTAACTATGACTAAGGCCTATGAGGAGGACAAACAAAGAAAGCTCTCCAAACTGCTTGGTCTTTTTTAGTCACTTGGAAGCAGGAAAGCAGGAACAAGATGGTTTACATCTCGAATGGGCAAGTGCTGGACAGCCAGAGTCAATCCCTGTGGAGATTATCTTTTATAACACATTTCTTCTAGGGAATAGCCGAATCTGCCGTTTTGTTTTTCAAAACTGCTACAGCAAGATGTGAAGAAAGGAAGAGGCTATGAAGCTCAAGTGCTTCCAGATAGGACGATGGAAGAGGGCCACCAGGAAATGGGCCCAAAGAATAGGCCAAATCAGTCACCTTTATGGCCCCAGTCCCCTCCAGTGACTGGTGGATGAGGGAGGTAAATGTCTGCTCTGAGAAGCAGACAACTTGATATGAACATTTATAGAAGGAAAGGATCAAGAATGGAGGTCTGACCATGTTGGATAATAAGATGAGTGATGTGTATGTCTAAACAGGATTGCACAGTGTCCTCACAGGTGAATAAGGTCAGAATTCCCTCAGGGATCTAGCCTGACTGATAGCAATTCTATAGGTACACATGTTTGTTTCTTACTTTTTGTATAGTTATAGTGTTAATATAGTTTTAATAAGTAAATATTTTAGGTTGCAAAATTTGACTCTGAACCTTGATACATAATAAATCTAAAACCTCTTAGCCAGAAGAAAATAAAGGTTTACTGTACTATATTAAAGAACTGTTAGTGTCACCATTTTTTGAATTTCTCAAATGCTGTTCATTGTTCATTTGTTTTCATGTATAAATAAATGACACTGTAATTTGGTAGTATGCATACAAAAATAAAATGCTTGCTCTAGTTATCTATAGGCACTATAGCTCCTGGGCCACAGGGGCCCAGTCATTCGTGACATGGATCACAATTGAAGAAGCTTCACAGAACTAACTGCTACACACATGTGGAACCACTACTCCCTTCCCAGCTGATGTACTTGGGCCCACCTGCAGGTGAATTTTTTCCATCTTAATGGAACATAAAATCCATTAAAGGGCCGGGAGCGTGGCCTACTGTTAGAGTGTTTGTCTAGGATGCTCAAAGCCCTGGGTTCAATTCCTTGGTATCACATACACAGAAAAAAAAGCTGGAAGTGTTGCTGTGGCTCAAAGAGGTGGAGCTCTAGCCTTGAGGAAGCTGAAGTGTAGTACGCGGGCCCTGAGTTTAAGCCCTAGGACTGGCACAAAAAAAAATCATTAAAAAGCAAAGAAATGCCAAAGAAACTTTTGCTTCGTGTGTGTGTGTGTGTGTGTGTGTGTGTGTGTGTGTGTGTGCAAGAAAGGCGCTAACAATGAACCACAACCCCAATCTTTTCTGCACTCATTATTTTTTAGATCTACCTATTTTAGGTTTCTCATAGGATAACAGGAGTGAAGTGTTCTGATTCTTTCTACTGAGATCGAGTGTATGGATTTTTCTCTGCGGGATGGCATGGAGCCTCAGTCCTCCCAGTTTCAGACTCCCACACTGAAATGACCATCAGTTGGCTGAGGAGTCTTGTGACTGGTTCTGCCTGGTCTCAACCTTGAAATGTGATCCTCCTGATCTCAGCCTCCCAAGTGGCTAGGATTACCCGTGTAAGTCACTGGAACCCCAAGGAACAGTAAGTCTAAAGATTTTAACAATTTCCTGGAAGGGAACGTTAAGGATCTTAAGAAAGTTGAATGATACAAGAGAACACAAATACATGATGAAATCAGGAAAGCAGTTCATGATCTGAAGGAGAAATTCAACAGATTGCTATCATTAAAGAACAATGTTGAAGCTGAAGAAGCCAGTGAAAAAATACAGTTTAATGCTTTAATAGGCAAAGTCAACTGCTGAAAAATTCCAAGTATTAGGAGACATATCAAGGTAAATGAAGCTCAAATTCTTCCAATATATTCAACCCCCAAGAGTTCCTTGATATGGAATATTATAAATGAAACAATCTTTAAAAGTAAAAAATATAAAATACATGGTTAAAGCAACAAGAGAAAAACACGTCACATATAAGAGAATTGCTTACCATTAAGCCTATCAGATTTCTCAACCAGAAACCTAATAGTGTGTTAACAATATGTTCAAAGAAAAATCATCTAAACAATAAATATAACAAGCAAAACTATTTTTAAGAAATTGAGAAAGTCTCAGACAAAAGCTGAGAGAAATTTATTATTGATAGACCTGCATTATAGGTAATCCTTATAGAAGTTCTAGTGTAAGTAAAAGGGCAATAATTATTGTCATGAATACATATGAAAGCATAAAGCTGAGAAATATTTTAATAGAGTGGTGTATAGAGCTATAACTACTACAAAGGTTGGAAGTCAAAATGCTGAAGAGAGAAGGAAATGGAAGAAGTGGAAGGTGGAAAGAATGAAAAAGGAATTTTAAAGCTAGCAGAAAGCCAGGCACTGGTAGCTTATGACTATGACTATAATCCAAGATACTTGGAAGACCGATATCTGAGGTTTTCAGCTCAGAGCCACCCCGGGCAGACAAATCTATAATACACACACACCCCAAAATGGCAGTAACAATTTCTTACCCATCAATAACAACCTTAAATGTTAATGGTTAAATACTTCAGTTAAAAGACAGAGTAATTCTATAAACAAACAACATAAACAAAATTCAACTTACATGACTATAAAAGACCTTTATAAGTCTTAAAGAGTCACTCTGGTCAAAAGTAAAATGTACAAGAACTCCCATGCAAATGGCAACTGAAAAGTAGAGCCCATGGTAAAACTCAGAGACAAAGGTCATTACTTAGTAGTCAAAGAATCAGATCTCAAGAGGACATAACCACTAAAAATATGTACATGTACAATTACTGTTTTGAGTATTTGAATATAGAAAACAAATATTAATGAGCTGCAGGAGAGATAAATAGGATAAATAGTATAGAGCTCAGTATCTTTTTAATAGAGGATAATTCAGTCAGAAAATTAATAAGGAATGGCTATAACTTAAATTGCAAAACCAAAAGGAATGAACAGACACACAAAGAAATACAATATTGTTAGGGGCCAGAAGTGTGGCCTAGCATGCATGAAGCCCTGGGTTGGATTCTTCAGTACCACATATACCGAAAAAGCTGAAAGTAGTGCTGTGGCTCAAGCATAGAGGGTGAGCCTTGAGGGAAGCCCAAGGACAGTTCTCAGCCTTGAGTCCAAGTCCCAGGACTGGCAAAAAAAAAATTTATTTTAAGGTTTGGTACAGATAACTTATTTCATAAGTCAGGTAATGAGTATAATTCTCTCTGGACAATGACACCCCTTTTTTCACTTTCCCCCAGTTTTCCCCACCTGTACTTGCCCACAAGTTACATAGTTCATTTTCCACATAGTATATAGTACATTTGTGTACTCCTACTCTCTGCATTCCTGTACCTCCCTTTTGCCCCTGCCTTAAAATGACAATGAAAATTAAAAACAAACAGGACCACTACCACCACCAACAAAAAACCATGTTTCCATTTCCTGGAATTCTTTTCAATAAATAGTAAATTAAATGTTTAGCGGAATTATATCTTTGGGTTCCTCCTCTAACAGTATCCTCCAGTAGTCTGACTGTTCATGGATGAATGCCTAGAGTTCTGTATGTTATCATGTTTACTTATGTTTTAGATCTAGCTATCACATATGAGAGAAAACATTTGTCTCTCTGAGCTTACCTCACTTAACATGATTTGTTCTAGATCCATCCATTTCCCTGCAAATGGCATAACCTTATTCTAAAAGATGAATAAAATTCCATTGTGTATCTGTACTACATTTTTTTGATCCACTAATCTATTTTAGGGCCTCTGTGCTGTTTACATAACTTGACTATTGTGAATGGTGCAGCAGAGAACACGGATGTGCCAGTGTCTTTACCATATCCCAACTTTTAATATTCTGGGTAGATGCTGAAGAGTGATATGGCAGAGTCATAGAAAAGTTCTCCAGACCTCCATCCAAAGTGATTGTACTAGTTTACAATCCTATTGACAGTGCTCCCTTTTCCCCTCATTCCTTCCAAAATTTGTTCTAATGCTTATTGTTGACTAACTGGGATAAGATAGAATCTCAAATTGTTTTGATTTGCATTTTTATGGCCAGGAATGTGGAACATTTCATCATGTGTCTATTTGCCCCTCTTTCTTCTGAGAAGTCTCTCTTCAATTCCTTTGCCCATTTAGTTATTGGTTTATTAGTCTGGGGGGATTAATTTCTAGAGCTCCTTATTTATTTTGGATATTAGGCCTTTCTGAGATATACTGCTGGTATCTTCCAGTCTGATAGATGTATTTTAGCTTAGTAACTAGGCCCTTTGCTATGCCTAAACTTTTCATTTTTATGTAATTCCATCTGATAAATCTCTCCCCCAGTTACTGTGGCCTCAGGACTTCCAAAAAGTTCCTATGCCTGTAAGTTCTAATGCTTCTTCTACTCCACATTAAAATACTTTCAAAGTTTCAGGTCTGGCACTGAGGTTTTGATCCACTTTGAGCTGATACTTGTGCATGGTAACAAAGTTTTCTATATACTCATGTCTAGTTGCCCAATTACCAATTGTTGAAGAGGCTATCATTTTTCACCATGTATGTTTGGCTCCCTTGTCAAATACCAGAGAACTCTATGTACATCTAGCTTCATTTCTGGGCCTTCTGGTGTTTTCCATTGCTCTTTAGACCTGTTTGTTTGTTTGTTTTTTGCCAATGTCAGCTGTTTTTGTCAGTGTGGAGCTTGAACTTATGGCATAGACATGTCCCTAGCCTTTCTGTTCAAGGCTAGCATTCTACCACTTTGAGCCATAGTTCCACTCCAGTTTTTCAGCTTTTGAGTGGTTAATTGGAGATGAGAGTCTAATGAGGACTTTTCTACCTGGACTGGCCTTGAACTGTGATCCTCATTCTCAGCGTCCTGAGTAGCTAGGAATACAGGTGTGAGTCACTGGTACCCAGTGACATAGAACTTTTTAACCAGTAGCAGAAATAAACTTACGGAACAGATGAAACTAGTACTTTGTATAAATTACTTGAATGAATTGATTATTTAGTTGGTAATATATTGTTACAAGTTACACACAGAATCTAAAATTCAGATTTTTCATTCTCATAATCATTTGTACCATAACCACAATGGTGTGTGTAGAGCAAAGCAAAGTGAAGAAATATTGGAAGAAGTATTACTCAAAATTGACATCTGCAAATACCAGAGAATAAGATACTTTAGTTTTCCATAATTTCATAAAAATAAAACCAAATGAAATTCTTTACATACTTCATTTGATGAAGCATTTGTTGTTTGGTGTGATTTGGTTTTCTGTTTATATTCTATGCATGGGAAGATGCGTTTATTCTAGTGACCATCTGATGGACAGAAAAGCAAAAAAGGTCTTTTTTGTGAGGTTATGGAAAAACTACATTCACTTCCTGAGCATTTCTATTGAGAATGCTAAATGACACAATGACTATCCTCCAGCTTTCTGTCCAGGTTTTTCTCTCCTGACACCCCTCCCCCACAAGCTGCATAGTTCACTTTCAGCATCATGTCTAATGAGTATTCCTGCTGCATTAGTTCAGCCTTTATCCCTCCATTTCCATGCCTCCCATTATCCTCCCCCAAACAGATAAACTAACATCCTAGACAAGAGTTACAGAAAAAAAACAACAATGGGGGGGGAGCAGAATTAAAAGAAAAATAAAACCTCTCCAACATGTACCACCAGGAAGGAGGAAGAAAAAAATGTATTCAAGCTACTTTGAACACACAATTCAATTTTAGATCCATCATATTGGATAGGGTTAGAAAGTGGGGGAAAATTTTCAGACAAATCTTCCATTGGAGGGGTGGGAATGATGATATGGTGGTTTTATAGAGTAGGGTGGGCAACAAACTTGTGAAATTTAGACTTGTTAATTGTATCTGAACAGTTGCTTGTGTATTGGTATTCTGGTAGAGCTAAGTTGCTCAATAACAAAAGGGAAGTAACAACAAAACTGCATCACCATGCTTCATCCCATCTTGATGGGTAGTATAGCTTAGAGCTTAAATAATCCTCAAAGACCCAAAATGTTAATACCCTGGTTTCTAGATTTGGGATTATTGAGGTGAATATCTGGATCCCAGATCCTCTTCTTCTGCCCAAGAGCTGAGTGGCTTTTTTCTCTGTCATGCTCTGATAGGACATAGAACCTTGCAACAGAGACACCTGACTATGGTTTAAATAAATGCTTCTTATGTATGGGTTTATTCCCTCAAGCATTTTGCTACAGTACAGGAAGTTGACTAACATTTAAAATTGGCATCAGAAAAGCAGATTATTTCTGTGATTCACCTGAAACAAAGTACATAAGCCTCCAAAATTAGTTCACAGGAGAAACAGGAAGATTAGAGAAGCAGGTTGGAAAAGGCCTAGCATCTTGTTAATTAATTCAGCCCTGTTGAGAGATAAAAATGTGAGCAGTAAAGATTACCCTATCATTTTGTATCTGTTACCCTTGCTTACAGTTACTGAGGAATCAAGAAAAGATTGATCCATAACACCTTTAGGATAAGAGCCCAATACTGTCCCTAAAGAAAGGAACAGCAGAGCTTCATGGAACAGATCACCTCTAAAATGAGGACAGTTACCTCAGCTGATAAGAGGACACCCCAAAGTAGGCGTAATCAAGTAAGACAGTGACCATTATATCTTTGGAACCTCTCAAAGAACCAGAATAATGGTAACAAGCACTAGGTCACATTGTGACTCAAGCTATTTAATAATTATGCATATTTGTCACTTACCCAGTTTAACTCTACTTAAATCTAAATTTCATATCTCTACCCAAAAGATGGGCTGAAATATTTACTTTGCCTCTTCCTGTGGCATGCCCATATTTCATGAGAAATCTTTCTCTACATCTCAACATCAAGACATGAAATCTAACAATGTATTGGGTAGAAGAAGGAGCTGAGACACAAACTAAAAGCCTAGAAAATCTATTCAGTGAAATTATTAACAAATTGAGGGAAGATATGGACATCCAAACACAGGAGGCATTTTTTTTTTTGCCAGACCTGGGCTTGAACTCAGGGCATGAGCACTGTTCTTGTGTTTTCTCAAGGCTAGAGCTCTACCACGTGAGCCAAAGCACCACTTCTGGATTTTATCTATGTATGTGACTGAAGAATCAATCTCGAGTCTTCATGCACACTAGGCAAGCATTCTACCACTAGGTCAAATGCTCGCCCCCCCCCTTTTTTCTTTGGAAAGAGGAATTTTTTGTTTATTTGCATTTGTGTGTGTGTGTGTGTGTGTGTGTGTGTGTGTGTGTGTGTGTGTGTGTGGTCCAGGGGCCAGAACTCAGGGTTTGAGCTTTTATGCTCAAGACTAGCATTCCACCCCTTGAGCCACAGGTCCATTTTCAGCCAAACACAGGAGGCATTTTTGAACCTCAACTAGACATGATCAGTAAACCTCTCTGTGTCACATTGTAGTTAAAACGCTGACTACAGAACAAAGAAAGAATATATAAAGCTGCAAGAGAAAAACACCAACTCATTTACGAAAGTAAAATCAGAATTATACCAGGCCACTCAGTACAAACTAAAAGCCAGAAACACATGGACTAATATATTTCAGGCCCTAAGAATAAACAACTGCCAACGAAGATTACTATATCCAGCAAAGTTATCTTTTGAAATGTTGGATAAATAAAAATCTTTCAAGATAAGCAAAAGTTATACTTATTTATGACCACAAAGCCAGTATTGAAGAAGATACATACAGAGAGGAAGAAAGTCATAAACAGGAAAATTCAAGAAGAAATAAACTTTATAAGAAATAGATTAACAAAAATTTAAGAAAGAATCAAAATGTTCAGTAAAGCAGCAAATTTCTAAGATGACTAAGGGAAGAAAAGAATAAACAATACTCAAATCAACCTGCAAAACTAAAACCCATGGACTGGGAGATTGGCCTACTGGTAGAGTGCTTGCTTAGCATCCATGAAGACCTGGGTTCGATTCCTTGGTACCATCTACATAGAAAAAGCTGGAAGTGGTCATGTGGCTCAAGTGGCAGAATGCTAACCTTGAGGAAAAAGCCCAAGGACAGTGCTCAGATCTTGAGTTCATGCCCCACAACTGGCAAAATAAATAAATAAAACCCAGCTAAATCAGAGGAACTAGTGAATACTTCTTAATAATAGTTATGAGTGGTGTTAACGCTTCAGTTAACATATGCAAATTGAAGTTAGTCACCAAAGGTTCATGCCTGTAAGCTTAGATATGCAGAAGCATGAGATTCAGAGGATTGTGGTTTAAAGTCAGACTAGACAGAAAAAAAGTCCACAGGATTGTATTTGCAACATAACCAGCAAAGGGACAGGAAGTTTGGCCTACTGGTAGAGTGCTTTCCTAAGCATGCATGAAGACCCAGGTTTGATTCCTTGGTACCACATACACAGAGAAGCTGAAAGTGGTGCTGTGGCTCAGTGGTAGAGTATTAACCTTGAGAGAGAAAGTCCAGGGACAGTACCCAGGCTCTGAGCTCAAACCCAGGGCTGGCAAATAAATAAATGAATAAAGATAACCAGGAAAAAGTCAGGGTAGCAGCATTGATGATGGGTGGAGCACCAGTTAAGCAAGTAAGCCAAGAGAGCCCAAGGCTCTGGGTTCAAATCCCAGCATTGAACTCACTTCTGACCCCTCCAAAAAAAGATTTAGATTAACTGATTGAATTTTTTTAATCCAACTGTTAATAGTCTCCAAGAGACATACCTCACTGCAAACAAATATACAGACCAAAGTGAAAGGATGGAAAATGATACATTAAGCAAGTAGAAACCAAAAACAAGGCTATATTCATACCTGAAAAAGTAGAATCCAAGCCAAAATTAGCAACAAGAAACAAAAAAGTTACTACATAATAACAAAAGGAACAATACATCAAGAAGATACAATGGCTGTGAGCTGGTATCTTGGAAGATAAAATGGGGAGAACCATGAGTTAAGGGCAGCCCAGGCAAAAACAAGTTCACAAGCCCCTCTCAACACAGGGCAGAGTACAGTGGCATGTGTTTGTCAGGAGGTTGAGATGGGGGAAGTTTTAGTTCTAGGCCAGCCCAGGCAGAAAATTCACAATGTAAATAAGCCTAATTAGGTAGATCACAATCCAGGCACGTGCCTGATTGGAAATTGTGACACTGTGTCCAAAACAATCAGTGCAAAAAGGACTAAAGGTATGGCTCAGTGGTAGTGTCTGCCTGGAAGGCAAGAGGTCCTGAGCTCAAAAACTAAGAGATTATCAATTCATATTATCACACAATACATATCAATACATATAGCCTGAATGCTGATGTGCCTACGTTCATAAAACAAATGTTTCTGGCTATAGAGAAAAAGATAGGTCCATATAGTGGATTATTTCAACATCACATTCATCAATAGACAGATCACCCAAAGGAGAACAACAAAAAATCTTAAACTGTACCATAGGTCGAATATACTCAACAGACATCTACAGAATAGTTTATCCATCAACTGTGGAATATACATTCTCAGCTGCCCCTGGAGCTTTTCCAAAATATATCCCATTTTAGGCCACAGAGCAAGTCTTCACATACACAAAAACTTGAAATTGTTTCTTCTAGCTTATTAGATTGTAAGGGGGAAAAATGAGAAGTCAATAGTAACAGAAACTATTCAAATACACACAAACTGAACAATTCACTTATGAATGATTATTGTGTCATTGAAGAAATAAAAGAGGAAAAAATTTAAATTCTAACTTAAGATCCGGTGAGAAGGTTTAAAAAAAAGTGAAAAATAAGGTACCGATTTTTTTGGGGGGGGAGGAGAGATGTTGGAAATGTTCAAAAATAAGGCTGTAATGATGATGGATGCGCACTTCATTAAAATTAAAGTTGAGCAACTATGAGAAGTGAATTCTATGCTTTATACATTATACTTCCGTGAAACCTTTTGAAAAATAGATCTAGCAAGGTTCATCAATGGATTTAACCTAGTGGGAATGTATCTCCAGTAGAAAAGATGTTTGCATGGTCTCTGACTCTCTTCCCAAAGGAAGACATAGTAACGATTGCAATGAAGAGACAGACAGTACCTTTTTTAGAAAGTCTGTAGCTTAGTTTTTTTAAATTTTCAAATACTTGTTCAAAGAAGCCTAAATTTAACACATCCATGCGAGTATAGTGAATCTTGATCAGAGTCATCCATTCTGTCTCACCTATCTTATTCCTCATCTACCCCATCCCCATCCACCTCCTAATGTTCCCTAGTTCTATTTTCACATATGTACATTGAAATTGTGGCTGTATTTGCCCACCCTTCCTCTTTCCCTTCACCTTCATCCCTTGGCCCTGATTTCCACAGGCATGTTTCCATTTACTGGTATTCATTTTGATCAGACAACATTTTGACCAGTTGAGCAAAAGCAGCGTTGCCACTGGAAGTCAAATGAACATGTGACATCCTGGGCTTACAAAAACATCAGGCGAACTGAAAGTTCTACATAAAATACAAAGAAAATTGTAGACATGTCCAGAGTAAAACAGGCTTAAGAGACATGACAATTAAATGTGATGCCTGATCTTATACTGGTAGAGAATGTTACAAAGAATTCAATTAGCTGTTTGATAAAAACCAATACTGAGATTAGATAAAAATAATGTAATCAGCTAACTTTCTTGTTGATAAATGTTGTGAATGCATATTTGTGTAAAAATACATTATAAAGTGCTTAGTAGTAAATGAACATGACACACATAATCTATTTTTAAATAGTTCAGAAAAAAACTCTCTATTTACACATGTCTGAGTGTGTAAACAGGTAAAATAATTTGAGAGAAAGCTTAAATAAATAAAATGTTAGCAATATTTAAATTGACAGAATGATTACACTGGTGGGCTTGTAATATTTTGATTCTTGTAACTTTTTTTTTTTGCCAGTGCTGAGCTTAAATTCAAAGTTTGAGCTTTGTTCCTGAGTCTCTTTGCACTGAAGGCTACCACTCTATCACCTGAGCTACGGCACCACTTCTGTTTTATTCTGGGTAGTTTATTGGAGGTAAGAGTCTCTGGACTTTCCTTCAAACCATGATCCTCATATCTCAGCCTCCTGAGTAGCTCGGATTAAAGGCATCAGCGACTAACACCCAGCATATTCTTACATCTTTTTACAAATTGTTTACAAATTGTTTACAAATAAAATTCAAACTCTTTATGTATCAAGGATATTAGTGGTTTTCTCTCTTTCTTCAATTTTTTATTTACAGAATGATGCAAAAAAGTACTTTCTTGTTTAGAAATTTTCTAATTATGATAACAATGTTTTAATACATTTTCTTAATTTGGAAACATAGTCTAACACCTTGTCAAATAGCAATTTTTCACCGTTATCATTATACCATCCTTGCAGACAAAATTTTATTCTTCTCATGCAAAGAATCTTGACCCCAATTTTCCCGTAAAGTTCTCAGGAAACCAAGTATCCACCTCTCCTCTATTTTAAGCAATACAAGTTATGGGAAACTAAATGAAAAGGAATGAATGTGAGTTTAAGTCATCTATGCAAGACACATATATTAACTGCATATCGTATGAAAAAACAGAACTTGTCTATGTAGAAGCCTGTAGTGTTTTCTTTCATGCAATTGATTAATGGATTGATTCTTGTAAGACTGGTCCTCCAACCCAAAGCCTTGTGTACACAAGTGCTCTTCTGCTGAACCACATCCTTAGCCTAGATTTTTGTTTGTATTATGAACTTTCTTAGCCATGGCAATATAATAGTCTTGTGAGTCCCCATATACTATGTTTTGATCAAACTTGTATAAATATTTTGCTACAATTACTGGCATTTTGCATATATCATTTAAGATGAATTCCATATAGCATTTTACCTTTATAATACTTGATGCTATTTAGTTCATATTCAAATTGCTCCTATAGTTGAAATGTCTTCATGCAATTAATTTTTTCTTGAATTGTAAAAATGGCACATTAATTTGGCTCCTGTGGATTATTAATAAGATTAGATGTTATGAATTATTAAGGAGACTAGGTAGGTTTTTAAGTAAATCAACATCATGTCTGTTTCCAAATAATTTAACCTCCTTCCTCTATTTACTATTATTTTCACAGAATGAAAGTCCTACTTCGGGGTTTAATAACATCTAGGTCCAAGATTTGGCAAGAATGCATCCTGGTATGACGCTAAATGAATTAAACTCTAGGATATGGAAATGAGAGATGTATCTTTGTGATTGTTGTTCTTAATGTACTATGTGAAGTTATTTCTTTTCTCTTTTTTTCCACTTATGGTTAATCTCTTGTGGTTACTGTATCTGACTTTGTTGCCTGATATCTTATACATAATGTTTATTTGTTTATTTGAAATAGGGAAGAAGGGGGAAACAAGATGAATGGGAGGGGATGAGGGGAGGGAAATGACAAACACATGAGAAGGGGTATCAAGGTTCGAGCAGTAATGTATGCATTACCTGATGAATGTAACTGTAACCCCTCTATACATTATCCCCAAAATAAAAAAATAAATAATAAAATCAGGGATTTTCTTTTAAGAATAATGTTATTCACATCATGAAAATAACAGAAAAGTAAAAGTCACTTTAATAAAACAAAAAAAATGTATCCTGGTAGTACTGTTGCTGTGGAAAAATTTTGTAAAGCAAGACCAAAGCCCATAGTGATTCTAGCCATAAATAAGTTTACATTGCTTTATATGTTTTTTTTTAATAGTATCTGTGCCATCAAGTTGTAGAAGCTGAAATGACAGCTCCTTGGAACTCAAGGATCCAATGGTAGATCCAGGAGTGGGCTGGCCTGCCTGGGAGTTCGCACATGTTCGGAGAATCTTCTTAGCATCCTTTAAAAATGTGACTATGTCTCTGTGACAAATAAATTTTAAAAAATCCTGGAAGTTAAGAGTTTGCAATTTGTTTATACAGAGTTTTAGGATGATTACAAGACTCCTTGCTTATGTTGTGATTATTGGTTTTTTGTGTGTGTGAGTGGGTTTCTGACTTGATGATCCTGAGAGGGTAAATCAAACCAAAGAAAATGACAAGCAGAAAAGGGAGCAGAGACTACTACGGTAGCATAGACATTTCTGAAAATTAGAATTCTATTTGTTTTCACAAAGATTAATAATGCTGCTGTGGAAATATGCTCAAAATTGACACTTGGTGAACAAATATTTAGCCTAGAGCAATTCTTTATAGGGAAAATCCAATAAAATTAGTAAGTGGAAAGGGCTTAGAACGGCATACCTAAAGCCACAGAATTTTTTTTTCCCTCATTTGAACATTTTTTCAGGTCTGGCAGAGCTAAAAAGGTAAGTAAATCCTCTTCAGTTTACCACTAAAGGAAAATTAAAAGCTCAGTGCCAATGGTTCAGGTTTGTAATTTTAGGTACTTAGGAGGCTAGATATGAAGATTGGCAATTTAGATGAACTTGTTCTGAAAAGTTTACTAGACTGTATCCCCAAATAACTAGCAAAAAAAGCAGGGCTGGAGAAGTAGTTCAAATGGTAGAGAAACAATCTAGAAAACATGAGTGCTTAAATTCAAACTCCAATATTACAAACAAAAACAAAAAACACATTTTAAGAATATGAAAACCCTCATTTTGACCTTCATCTATAACATGTTGAATATTCCTAATATGAAAATTTTACCACAATTGCTCTAACATCTGAAACTCTGTGTTTGTGTTGTATGTGTGCTGGTCCTAGGGTTTGAACTCAGGGTCTGGGTGTTTTCCCTAAGATTTATGTGCTCAAGGCTAGTATTTAATCCCTTGAGCCACGGCTCCACTTCCAGCATTTTACTGCTCAAATGGAGATAAATTCCTCATGGACTTTTCTGCCCTGGATGGCTTTGAACTGGCTTTGATTCTCAGCCTTCTAAGTAGCTAGGATTACTGGCTGGAGGCACAGGCGCCCAGCTAAAACCTGACACTTTTTGAGTACTGATGACACCACAAACGGAAAGTTCCGTATCATGAAGTTTTGTTTCTTGCTCAAACTCATTTTAAAAATTGTATAAAATTAATTTCAGGCCATGTGTATGTGGGGCATAGACGAAACAGAACTGCTACTCAGCTTAGCCTGTCGCTTTGCTCCACAGCTTCTGATTGAAGTTGAAATTTTCTGTTTCTTCAATCTTAACTGGAGAACTAGTGGATTACTTCAGTGACCACAATGAGTCATAAATGAGATTAAAAACTCCTGGACAGAGAGCAAGGGCAAACTTCTGGCTTGCAACCTTTCAAATCCTGCACAGAATTTCATGGGCTGTGAGGAAGACGAGTGAGTGCATGTATGACAACTTTCCATTTCATCTTCGTATCAGTACTTGGAATAAATCTGCAGTTTAATCACAAGGTAGGTCCTTAGTGCTCCTGCTTTGTTTCTGTGTTTCTAGAAACCCATCAGTGTTAAAATTAATTATAGAAATAGAGCTACCCTTTATGGAAAATAGCAATGATTCCTCTTTTCTAGACAATTCAATTGGCTTTTCTTTACATGATCCAACGGGATGTCAGCTCCAGGTCTGTAGATAGAATGAACCCAGTGCCTACACAGGTAGAAAGAGAAGTTCAGTAATATGGTATCTGGAGCAGGCCTGGAGGACAAATACTAGGAAAAGTACAGCTTGACCAGTGACTTCTGTCAAGGGAGTTCTCATTTTCTACACTGACCCTGCTCTTTTTTTGTAGAGACAAACCAATAAAACATGCAAGTTAACACAAATCCAGAGATAACAGAACTCCAATACACTAGGCTAAAACACAAAGTTCCTGTTCATTGGTGTCTTGAACCTAGTGCTGTGGCTTACTTAGTAGGCATATTCCTCAACAGTCCCTCTTCTGATGTCATAAACCACCTTCTACGAATTTTAGCTAAGCTATAAGAACTGGCCATAGTTTTTTCTCCTAAGTGGTTTCCAAAATTCCAAACATTCTGACACCTATCAGGTTGGAGTTTTTTGAGGAAATTCCAGGGAAACCTGACTTAAGACAATTTAATGGTCTTATTTAGCATAATCTAGTGCAAATAATCATGCATTTTGCTGCAGAAATAATTAGCATGTTGATTACAGAATAAAATTATAGACCCTGGTCAGGTCCTGCTGCAGACACTCTATAATACATGATACATTGATCACCATTGTACGTGTCAAAACTCCCAAAGCATCTTTTAAAAAAGTCAACTTACAATCTAATCAAACACAGAGATAATATGTCTGAAGACATCTGGAGAGTTAATATCACCCACCTCCAACTTGTGAGCAACAGTACAGTTGAGACCCAGGGCCCCAAAACTCCAATGAGCTCCAGTGGACAGCTTGCACATGAAATTGTGAGTTCCTTGACTTAGATCAGAGCTTGTAAAGTCCACGGTGGGCTGACCTGACCAGGAGCTGACTTTCTAATTTAGGGACCATCTCTGGGGGACAAGGGGAAGTAAGGGTCATAACCTCACTTATGTTGCTAGTGTGCTCTGAAATCCTATTTACAATAGAAAGTCCAGCTTCCTTACTCACCCCTACCTATCTCAGCCAGTCTAATGCTGTGACAGTTTTAACAAGTCTGGCCAATTCCACTAATTACATTTGTTTAGCACAGTCATCTGCTGTTGGAGCCTGGACCTTAAGTCCTTCATGCTTCCTTCTAGTGGCAACCATTCATATAGAAGTCTATTTATGACCAAGATCTCTTAGAGATGTGTACCATACAACCTGTACAATGTTCACATTAGCAAACACACTTTTCTTCATGAATATCCATTAAGCTGACCCAGTATACTGTAGGACATGAGCATGGAAGGGCCAGAGAAAATGAGGAAAGTTCATTTGGCTTCTATGAATTAATCCAGAGTGTTGCAATCAGGATATGTAGAAAACAGCTATTTTAATTTCAGTATACATATGTTTTGTATTTTACAGTTAACTGTTTTTATTTTTATTTCCAGTTGTTTATGCCTTTGAAAAATATTAATTTAGCCCTTCACGTCTTTCATCTTCACATTTGTTAGTCTTCTTTTACTCTTTGCCACTTTCCTACTAATTTCCTCCCAAACTAACCCCATCTCCGACACCCTTCTTATGAGAAGGGGTAGGGCTTGGGCAGCATTTGCCTGGCCACTGGCCACTGTCAGATCACTCCTGACCCCAAATCATCCCAGCCAGCCTGCAGTCTGAACATGCACTTGATTTCTCTAAGCTAACAATGTGTAGAAATGCCGGAGTGAATACAATGCCATGTTTAGGATTAAAGATTTGCTTAGGTAGATTACAATTTACTTTCCAAACCATACCTATTCTACTTCATCATTCATAAATGGTAAAGGAAAATCTAGTTTGCATTTATTCTATACAACTTCTCTAGGCTTTAAGGACTTGTGCTCAAAGACCTGTCTCTTATAGGAGATGTGTCACAAAACCAAAGAAAGGGCCTTTCTGAGCACAAAAGTTCAGCTGCCTCTGAGCTAGATTTGGCTCTAGAGCTGTGCACCAGTACGTCCTGTAATGGATGTGCACAGGATGTGCAGAGAGCAATCGAAAAGAAGCAAGTGCAAGGTTACTACAATTGCTAATTAAGTCAGAATCTTTCCTCACTTTCTAAAAAATGAACACAATGCATTCCTATCTGCTAAGGAGGAAACAAGGCAAACCACAAGAGCAAGTTACCAGGATGAATTCCAGTAACTAGCTACACTGCACCCGTTCCTATAGCATGCAACTCCATTCTAGCCAACGAAGTAAGAAACTCAAGTTTCTATTTTTTTGCTTTTTAATTTTCTAGGATATACTTATGAGGAACGAATTACAATGCAGAGGCAGTGGTAGGAATGTCTCATTGCTCCAAAGATCACACAGTGTTGGGCTATGAAAAGTTGTTTGGTGGCAAATGGAATGGAGAGACCCTAAATGATGCTGATGGTGGAAAGGAACTATGAAATTCAGTACATGTGCTAGACCAAATGACCACACAGCCAAGGACAAGTTCAAAGTAAATGGGATCATATCATGGCCATACAGAAGCTCTGCAGTTTAATGCAGTCCCACTTATCCAGACTTTCTCTGGTTTGTTGTGATTCTTGGTCCTTATAAGTTTCAATTTATGCCAAGGAGCCCTAGTGTATCTCCTATTCTTTCTTGTAAAGTTTTCAGTGTGTTGGCTTTTACCTCAAGGTCTTTGATCCATTTGGAGTTAATTCTAGTGCAGGGTGACAAAGAAGGATCCAACCTTAGTTTTCTGCAGGTGCTTGACCAGTTCTGCCTGCACCACTTGTTGAAGAGGCTGTCTTTCTTCCATTTTATTTTTTTGCTCCCTTATCAAAGATTAGGTGGGTATAGGTCTGTGGGTTAATATCTGGGTCCTCAGTTCTATTCCATTGGTCTTCAGGCAAGTTCTTGTGCCAGTACCATGCTGTTTTGGTCAATATAGCTCTGTAATAGAGTCTAAAGTTTGGTATTGAAATTCCTCCTGTGCTGTTCTTTCTGCTAAGAATTGTTTTTGCTATGTGGGGGCTTTCATTATTCCATATGAAATTTTGGATTGCCTCTTAAATTTCTTTAAAGAATGACATTGGGCTATTGATGGTTAATGTGTTGAATTTGTAGATAGCCCTTGGCAAGATTGTCATTTTCACGATGTTAATTCTTCCAGTCCAGGAGCGTGGGAGGTCTTTCCATTTCCTTAGTTCTGCTTTAATTTCCTTTTTCAGGTTTTTTTTTTTTAATTTCATTTTTTTCTTTTTTTTATTGTAATTAGTAAAAGGGTTACATGATATTTGCCAGATAGAAGGTGCATTAATTCACATACATTGATACCCTTTCACATGTCTTGGTACCCGTTTCCCTCCCCCCCCACACTCCCCACCCGTCTTGGTTTTCCCCCCTTCCCTATCAAATTTCAAATATCCAAATACAAATAAATTCAATATATCAGATAACAAAGTGAGATACTATACCAATATGAGATAACCAAGGGACAGCAAAGGAGATGAGAGAAAACATAGTACTTTAAGGACAACAATCATTCATTATATGGCTTTTGTTTCACTATCCTGGAGGTCCTTTCAATTAGCTTCACATTATATGTCCTTATGTATCAAGATTTTGCTCTATTGCAAATCTCTGCTAGTAGAGCCCAAGGTTTCTACTGATTATGACGAATGAGGGAAACCATTGAGCCTAAGTTCCTTTGAGTCTGGCTTAAAGGTCCTTTACATTCTTAGTTAATTCCTAGGTACTTTATTTTCTTTGAGGCTATTGCAAAAAGAGTTGCTTTCCTGATTGTTGCCTTGTTCCTCTCATTGCTGGCATAAAGGAAGGCAGTTGATTTCTGAGGGTTAATTTTATACCCTGCTACCTTACCAAAGTTTTGACTCAGCTTAAGCCGTTTGGGAGTGAAGTCTATAGGGTTCTTTAAATATAGAATCATATCAGCTGCAAAAAGGGAAAGTCTCACTTCTTCTTTCCCTAGTTGGATCCCCTTTATGCTTGCTTCTTACTTTATTGCCCTGGCTAGGAATTCAAGTACTATGTTAAGGAGGAGTGGAGAGACTGGGCATCCTTGTCTCGTTCCTGATTTTAGAGGGAATGGCTTTAGCTTTTCACCATTAAGTATAATACTAGCTGTGGGTTTGCCATACACAGCCTTTATTATACTGAGGAATGTTCCATAGATTTCTACTTTCTCCAGAGCTTTTAACATAAAGGGGTGTTGGATCTTGTCAAATGCCTTTTCTGCATCTATTGAGACAATCATGTGATTCTTGTCCTTGCTCCTGTTGATGTGTTGAATTACATTAATTAACTTACATATGTTAAACCAGGTTTGCATTCCTGTGATGAATGCTGTAGGATCATAGTGTATAATTTTTTTACGCTATGATGTATTACTGAAGAGTGTTGTCCAGTATTTTGTTGAGAAGTTTTTCATCAATATTCATCAAACAAATGGGTCTATAGTTCTATTTCTTTGATGAATCTCTGTCTGGTTTGGGGATGAGGGTTATACTGGCTTCATAGAAGGAGTTTGGTAAAGAGCCTTCATTTTCAATTTCTTTGAAGAGCTTGAGGAGTATTGGTGTGAGCTCTGCTTTGAAGACCTTATAGAATTCAGCTGTGAATCCATCTGGCCCTGGGCTTTTATTAGGTGGAAGGTCTCTTATTGCCATTTCTATTTCAGTGCTTGAAATAGGCCTGTTTAGTTGGGATAGTTCTTCTTGGTTCAGTGTGGGTATGTTAATATTGGCTAGGAATTCATCCATTTCTCCAAGATTCTCAAATTTGTTGGCATAAAGTTTGAAAAGTATTCCCTCATGATATTCTGGATCTTGGTAATTTCTGTCGTGATATTACTATTCTGATCTGTGATTTTGTTTATTTTGGTGTGCTCCCTTCTTTTTTTGGTAAGACTTGCTAAGGGTCTGTCAATTTTGTTAATTTTTTCAAAGAAACAACTCCTTGTTTTGTTGATTCTTTCTGTAGTTTTTTTTATTCCAAATCATTTAATTCTGCTTTGATTTTAATAATTTGCTTCCTTCTACTGGGATTCGGGTTGGTTTGCTGCTCTTTTTCCAGGAGCTTAAGGTGACACATTAAATTGTTGGTTTGCAGTTTTTCCAAATTGTTATTGTGGGCACTCAGAGCTATAAATTTTCCTCTGAGTACTGCCTTTGCTGTGTCCCAAAGGAGCTGGTATTTTGTGTGCTCCTTTTTGTTAAATTTTATAAACTGTTGAATTTCTGATCTCCTTGATGATCCATTGGTGATTAAACAATGTGTTGTTCAATCTCCATGAGTTACAGGGTTTTCGTTGGTGGAGATGTGTGTTCAGTTCCAATTTGATTCCTTTGTGGTGTGAGAGCATGCAGGGAATAATTTCAGTGTTTCTGAATCTGTCCAGGTTTGTTTTATGGCCTAAGATGTGGTCTGTTTTGGAAAATGTTCCATGTGCTGCTGAAAAAAACGTATATTGTGTTGTTGCTGGGTGGAATATTCTGCAGATGTCTGTTAGATCTAGTCGGTCTACATAGTTGTTCAATTCTAAGATTTCTCTTGAGTTTTTGCCTTGTTGATCTGTCCATAGGTGAGAGTGGTGTGTTAAAGTACCAACAATCACTGTGTTTTGATCTATGTGTGGTTTCAGTGAAAGTAAAGTTTGCTTGATGAATTTCAATGCTCTAGGATTAGGTGTGTAGATATTTAGGATGGTTATGTCTTCCTGGAGGAGAGATCCCTTTATTAGTATGTAATAACTTTCTTTGTGTTTTCTCACTGATTTTTGCTTGAAGTCTATTTTATCTGATATGAGGATGGCAACTCCAGCCTTTTATGGGGGCCGTTAGCTTGATAGAGTTTATTCCAACCTCTCACTTTCAAAAAGTGTTTGTTTTTTTGGGTAAGATTTGTCTCTTGAAGACAGCAGAACGATGGATCTTGCTTTTTGATCCAACTATACAGTCTGTGCCGTTTAATTGGACAGTTAAGTCCATTGATATTGAGAGTTAGGATTGAGAGATATTTATTAGTTCCTACCATTTTTAAAAGTTTTCATTAGGGCCTGTGTCTTGATAGTTCTTGTGGTACTTAGATGGTATGATGTTTAGGTGCCATTTCTTTCTCTGTATTGCATTTATGTTGGTTTTCTATGTGTAGAACATCTTTGAGAATTTTTTGTAATGTTGGTGTGGTTGCTACATAATGTTGCAGCTTTTCCCTGGAATGGAATGTTTTTATTGTTCCCTCAGTTATGAATGAGAGCTTAGCTGGGTACAGTATTCTTGGTTGGTAGTTATTTGACTTAAGGGCATGACATATATGCTTCCAGTCACTGCTTGCTTGCATGGTCTCTGCTGAGAAATCTGGGGTTATTCTGATTGGTTTGCCTTTATAGGTGATTGATCCCTTCTCCCTGGCTGCCTTTAGGACCCTTTCTTTGGTCTCTATTGATCCAGTTTGGATTACAATGTGGTGGTGGGATGTTCTTTTCTGGTCAGGTCTGTTTGGGGTTCTAAAAGCTTCTTGTATCTGGATGGGCCTGCCCTTCTGGATATGTGGGAAATTCTCTGAGATGATTCCCTGAAGTGTATTTCCAATACCATTGACCTCTTTCTCCAGACCCTCCTAAATACCAATTAGCCTTAAATTAAGCTTTCTAATTGTATCTTGGACCTCCTGAAGTGCTCTCTCATATTTCCTAGATTTGAATTGACTCATTTTCTGTTCTTTCTCTATAACAACTAAATTATCTTCAGCCCAGGAAATTCTCCCTTCTGCATTGTCTAACCTGCTATCAAAGCTATCTACTTTATTCTTCATCTCCCTTGCTTCTAATTGCTCATTTTTGATGGTTTGCATCTCTTCTTTTAGATCATGTATGGATTTCTTTAACTCCCTTATTTCATTTGAGTGGTTAGCTCAGTAGCTTTATTCTCTTTGGACATTTGCTGGAGTTCAGTCACCTTTTTGTTTGTGGATTCTATGAATTCATCCATTTTTCTTTGGAAAACATTTATTATGCCCTCCTTTATGGCTTCTCCTTTTTTTACTTATCACCTTGTTAATGGTTTCCTCTTGTTTAGCTATTGCTTCCTCCCTTATCTCTTTATATTTTCACATTTTTCATTAATGATGTTTATCAATTGTATTTGTATAGCCCTTGGAATACTCTTCTCTGGGTTTGCCAGTGACTGTTCCATTGTCTGTTTATATTGGGTGGGGGATGTTATTCCTTGATTTGATATTTTTCTTGAGTTTCTTGTTCTGCCCATTTGAAAATGGGAGCAAGATTAATACTGCACAATATTATAATTTTTCAGATATAACTAACATAGACCTCTTTAGCTGGCAGACACTAGATGTTCACAATTTTTGATTGGTATTATCAGTCTTTCTTTTTGTGCACTTATAGACCAGTCTAATACAACCACTGATAACCGATTTATGACCAAAACAATAAGCCTCTCAATCCAATCTCTATTGTATTTAAGTCCCTCTGGACCTAGAGTATAATTGAACACCTAGATATACAGTATTGCTCAACAGCTATCAAGTGTAGATCCATGCATTGTAAGGGTTGAAAGATGAACAGAGTTCCAGAGATAGAAAAATAGTATGAGAGAGATCAGGGGAGGTACAAGAGGAATAACGTAGGAGTGTAAGATTATTATAGTAATGAAGAAAAGGTATAGTGTAAGGATAACTGACCTAAGTTGGTAAGCTGGGAGCGTATTTGAGTACAAAGTTTGGAAAGTATTAGATAAAACTTATGAAAGTAAGAAGGGTAATAAGAAGAATATATTGAGAAAAGAGGGAGGTAGATATAAGAGATTTCAATGATGAAATTTTTTTTTTCGAACAACTCAGCAAAATAAAATTCTGGTTTATTGTTGGACAACATTGTTTCACACATACATCAAACAGGCCAAAAAAAATAAATAAATTAAACAGCAACTTCATAGACAAAAGGAAAAAAAAGAAACCTTTTTATCTTTGGCCTTTTTAACCATCTCATACAAACCAACTACTTTATAGTACAGCTAAGTACATACACAAAAAAAGTTACTGGAATGCTCGGAATAAGATTGTTTTTTGTTGTTGTTGTTTTTGCTTTTTTTTTTACAAGGTTTTTTTCTCTCCTTTGAGATTATAATGAACATGGTCACTCCACAAGTAGTCAGAAGTAGGACAGAATGCTCTGAAGGCTGGTTCGGTCATCTGAGATCATTAAAAATGGCTGACCCCTAACAATATATACAAAAATATAAAATGTAAATAAAAAATACAAACAAATTTTCCTTTTTAAAGTACTTTTAAGAAAAAAAGCAGGGCCTTGGAAGTTTTGGTGTTTTCCTCCCCTGTTGCAGATTCCCGTGGTGGTTTTTGGGGGGTGGTGGAGAGCTTGGTGATGCTGCCCGCTGAGGGCGGCAGGCCTCTCTACTCTAAGGTGACCACGTTTAGATCCTGAGCCGGGAAGTGGAGAGTGCATAGGTCACGGTGGCCTTTTTAGTTAACTTTCCCTTTTTTGCTGTGTAGTCATCTCATCAGTCTTCTGCTTCTTGGTATCGACATCCTCGTTCTCATCATCTTCAGCTGCCCGTTTGCCTGGAGCTGCCTCTGCCTCCTCCTCTTCATCTCCATCCTCCTCCTCACCATCCCCTTCTTCCTCTTCCTCCTCTTCTTCCCCACCTTCCTCCTCTTCTTCATCCACCTCATTATCAGCTTCCTGCTCCCCATTTTCCTCATCAGCATTCCCATTGACGGGGGCATCTCTTCCATTCTCTGCCTCCTCCACAACTTCCTTCTTCTCCTTCAAGTCCTTGGTGGTGATCTCGGAGCTGGTGTCCACAGCCGTGTCTGACATGGTGGTAGGGGGTGGGGGGCACACCGGTAATCTGGTGCAGCGAGGAAAAAAAAAAGAATGCGAGAGTTGGAAGACTCGGGCAGCGGAGGAGGCTGCGGCGGGCAGGACCCAGGAACAATGCAAAGATGGCTTTTCAGAGCCGCCAGTGGGGGAATGATGAAAAATTTTAAAAAGAAAGAAAGAAAAAAAGCAAAGTAAGACAAAAACAACAACAACACACAAAAAAAAAACACAAAAAGAACCATACAGAACGAAAAACAGAGAAACAAAAAACAAAAACAAAAAACAAAAACAACAACAAAAAAACAAAATCAAAAAAAAGAAAAGAAAAATAAAAAGGTGGGGGGAGATTCCTCACTATTGTGAGCTCTTACTTAAATACTAGGGTTGAGACCAGGAGATTAAAAAGCAGGTGATATAGATATCGTTTGTATTCAGACTGTACCCAGAGCTGTCACTATGTTTCCAGGAACAACCACAGTGACAGAGGGATGCGGGAGAGAAAAGAGGAAAAAAAAGTGTAAGTAGGATGGTAAAGAGAAAATAAGAACACCTATAAATGCAAATAAAAAAAAGGGTGGAAGGAAAAAAAAGAAAAAAACAAAAACAAAGAAAAAGAACAAAAAAATTAAAGATAAAAAAGGGTATTCTTCAGGATTTTTTGGGGGGGTCCGGGTCAGGGCAGGATAGGAAACTTGTGTCTCCACTAAATTCGGAATCCGAACAGTTTAGAAAGTCTTTTTCTCTTATGATTTGGCTATGAGGGTTTTCGGATCCGATTGTTTGTTTGGGAAAGTGAAGCTGAAAGATCTGCGGGCGGCTTTGTTTACCAGGTTTGTGGCTGGTGCAGGGGATGGACTTCAGCAGCTCTGGGGCCGGATTTCCAGCTAAGGGATCTCTGGGAAATCCTTTGCCAGTTAGAAAGATGGCGCTGTCAGCAACACCTCTCAGGCTCCAATTGCTTTGGCCAGGTCGTTGCCAGTAGTCAAGATGGTGCTGCTCTCAGCTTGTGGGGGAGGGGCTCCCTCCCAATGCCGATCCACGAGCAGAAGTGGAAACTTCTCCTCCGAGGTACTCACACATCGCTGGATTCTCAGGTTCTGTGAAGCTGGCAGGTCCGTGCACGGCCGGGTTTCGGCTCTCGGCTCCGGCAGGCTCTGTGTGGCTCTGTCTGCAGCTGGCAGGTTGTGGCTCCAAGAAGCACTGCTGCTCAGATTCAGAAGAGCCGCCTTGTCTCCACGGCCGCTCTGAGCGGCTGGAACCGTCCCCGCTGTCTTCTTTGTGTCAGATTTCTGCCTTTTTCCTCTGTGACTGAGGTCTCTGTATCGCTAAAGCTTACTTAGGATCGATTTGAGGTATGCACTGTCCCCTTCGCTGCCAAAACTGCTATCTTGGCGAGAGCTCAAAAAGACTGAAACTGAACTGCCGCCATCTTCCACCGCCTCTACAGTTCCTGCCATTTTTAAAAGCTTTCGTTAGGGCTTGTGGCTTGACAGTTCTTGCAGTACTTAGCTGGTATGATTTTAGGTGCCATTTCTTTTTCAGTGTCACGTTTGTGTTGGTTTTCAATGTGTAGAACATCTTTGAGAATTTTCTGTAATGCTGGTTTGGTTGCTATGTAATGTTGCAACTTTTCCCAGGAATGGAAGGTTTTTATTGTTCCCTCTGTTATGAATGAAAGCTTAGCTGGGTATAGTATTCTTGGTTGGGAATTATTTGTCTTACAGGCATGACATATATCCTTCCAGTCTCTTCTCGATTGCATGGTCTTTGCAGAGAAATCTGTGGTTATTTTCATTGGTTTTCCTTTGTAGATATTATTCTCTTCTCCATGGCTGCTTTTAAAGATCCTTTCTTTGGTCTCTATTGATCCTGTACATATTATAATGTGGCAGTGGGATGTCCTTTTCCGGTCAGATCTGTTTGGGGTTCTAAAAGCTTCTTGTATCTGGATGGGCCTGCCCTTCTGGATATTTTGGAAGTTCTCTGAGATGATTCCCTGAAGTGAACTTCCAATACCATTGACCTCTTTCTCCAGGCCCTCCTCAGTATCAATTAACCTTACATTAGGCTTCCTAATTGTATCTTGAACCTCCTGAAGCATTCTCTCATATTTCATATTTGGATTGACTCATTTTCTGTTCTTTCTCTATAACAACTAGATTATCTTCAACCCTGGAAATTCTCTCTTCTGCATTGTCTAACCTGCTATCAAAACTTTCTACTTTATTCTTCATCTCCCTTCCTTCTAATTGCTCATTTTTGATGACTTGCATCTCTTGTTTTAGATCATGTATGGACTTCTTTAACTCCTTTATTTCCATTTGAGTGGTTAGCTCAGCAGCTTTACTTTCATTGGACATTTGTTGGAGTTTGGTCAGCTTTTTGTTTGTGGATTCTGCGAATTCGTCCATTTTTCTTTGTAAATCCTTTATTATGGCCTCCTTTATCTCTTCCTCTTATTCAAATGTCACCTTGTTTATAGTTTCATCTTGTTTAGATATGGCTTCCACCCGTAACTCTTTCTGTATGTTTTCAAACTTTTCATTAATTAAGTTTATCCATTGCATTTGTATAGCATTTAGAGGACTCTCCTCTAGTTTTGCCATTGACTGCTCCATTGCCGGTTTATATTGGATGGGAGATGCTATTCTGTGAGTTGCCATTTTTCTTGAGTTTCTTGTTCTGCCCATTTGAAAACGGGAGCAAGATTAATACTGCACAAGATTATAATTTTTCAGATATAACCAACCTAGACCTCTTTAGCTGGCCAGACAATAGATGTTCACAATTTTAGATTGGTATTATCATTCTCTCTCTCTTTTTGTGCACTTACAGACAAATTTAATACCACCACCGATCACTGTTTCATGACCAGAAAAATAAACCCCTCAATCTGATCTCTACTGAATGTAAGTCCCTCTGGACCTACAGTATAATTGAACACCTAGATATAGAGTATTGCTCAACAACCATCAACCGTAGATGCATGCTTTATAAAAGTTGAAGGATGAACAGAGGACCAGAGATAGAAAAATAGTATGAAAGACAAGAGGGGTAAGAAAAGAGTAATGTAGGAGTGTAAGATTAATATAATAATGAAGAAAATGGATAGCAAAAGGATAACTGACCTAAGGTGATAGAAACGTAAAATAGTTGAGTACAAAATTTAGCAAAAATAAGATAAAACTTATGAAAATAAGAAGAGTAATAAGAAGATATAGAGAAAAGAGGAAAGTATATATAGGAGAATTCAATGATAAAAATTTAACATAGTAAAAATAAACAAAGAAAAATAAAACAAGAAAAAAGTTGAGGGGAGATCTCACACAATTGTGAGTTCTTAGTCAAGAAATACTAGGGTTAAGAACCAACAGATTAAAAAGCAGGTGACTGTATCAATATAAATATCATTTGTATCCAGTCTGTACCCAGTGCTGTCACTATGTTTCTAGGAACTACCAAAGGAAAGGTGGAGGGAGGAAGAAAGAATCATAACATTAAAAAAAAGGTGGAGATAAAATAGGGAAAAAATAAGAACATAAAAATGCAAATAAAAAAGGGTAGAAAAAAGGGGGAAAAAAGAAGAAAGAAAAAAAAGAGTATTCTTCAGTTTGTTTTTTTGGAGTGGAGGGACAGGATAGGAAACTTGAGTCTCCATTAAATTCGGGATCCAAACCCTTCAAAAAGTCTTTTTCCCTTGCAATTTGGCTTTGCAGTTTTTCTGATCAGTTTGCTTGGTTGGGCAGAAAAAAAAATGGAGTCACGAGCAGCTTTGTTTACCAGGAGTGAGGCCCCACCCAGGGGGAGGAATGTCCGCTATCGCCTGGAGTGGACATCTGGCTAAGCTACCTCTGGGAAAACCTTTGCCCTTTTGAATGATAGCACTGCCAGCACCACTTCTCAGTTGGTTTGGCCAGGTCTTTGCCAGTAGTCAAGATTGCGCTGCTCTTGCATGGTGGGAGCTGGATGTTCTGGTTCTGTGAAGCTGGCAGGTCCACACACAGCCAGGTGAAGGCTCCGGGCTCGCGAATGCTCTGTGTGGCTCTGTCTGGAGCCAGCAGGTCTGCACTGCCGAGAAGCGCTGTCTGCTCAGGTGCCAGAGGGAGGCTTTGTCTCCAAGTGGCTGGGGCCACTCTAAGCAGTCTTCTTGTGCTGGTATTCTGCCTTTCTCCTCTCTGAGATCTCTGTGGTGCTAAAGCTTACTTAGGATTGATCTTTGGGTATGAACTTTCCCCTACGATGCTAGAACTGGTATCTTGGCAAGAGCTCAGAAAGACTCACACTGAACCACCGCCATCTTCCGCCTCTCTCTCTCTGCCTGCTATGCTTTTATAAAACTTAATCTTTTTTAAATTTCTGAATTAAATTTTTTGTTATCATTTGCACACTTTCTTCATTCACATACAGCACACTGATTCTAGAAAGTACTGTTTTTTATTACAATATCTTCTCACATGCATGTAACATACTTTGATGATAGTCATACTCATTATTATTTTTTTTTTGGCCAGTCCTGGGCTTGAGCTCAGGGCCTGAGCCCTGTCCTTGGACTTTCTCAAGGCTAACACTCTACCACTTGAGCCTCAGCACCATTTCTGGCTTTTGTCTATGTATGTGGTACCAAGGAATCGATCCCGGGTCTTCGTGCATGCTAGGCAAGCACTTTAACCACTAGACCAAACTCCCGGCCCCAGTCCTACTCATTATTATCTTCTCTCATTGCCCCTCCCCTCAGAAAGGAAATCTTAACTGGGCACTAGTGGCTAATGATGAATCTTAATTACTCTGAAGCTTGAGACCTACTGGATTGTTCTTGGAACCATCCCAGGCAGGAAAGTCCATGAGACTCCTTCTTCAGTTTACCAACATAATGCCAGACTAGAATCATGGCTCAAATGGTTGAATGCCAGGTGTGATCAAGAAAACCAAGCAAGAGAGAAGTCTTTTTTTTTTGAGAGAGAGAGATTCTTGAGTTCAAGCCACAGTAACTGCCCCCCCCCAACAGACAGACAGACAGACAGACAGACAGATACACACACACACACACACACACACATACACACTAAAAAACTCAAAATGAATTTCCAATTTTAGCCGTATGTTTTGGGAATCATTTTAAAATAAAGCAAAGAAGAAAAGATCATGCATGTCCAGTTTCAAGAGGGAACGAAAGAAAGTTTTCCCTAAGGGTTAAAGAAGACAATATTCATGCTACTGAAAGCAATGAGAGATGTAGTTATATTTCATATTATTTCATGTTCTCATCACTACAGGGTGATGTACAAAGAAAACTGTCTTGCTTTCTGTTGGCTATGCACCCTGGTAATTATAGACTGGATCTTACAAAATGGTTAGCTATACATGTTTTGTGTATTTCCCCCCAACAGCCCATATAAATAGAGACAATTAAAATGTAATTGGATGAAAACAGTGTTTACTGTTTGGTTGACAGGTAGCATGTTTGATGCCTTAAAACAAATTTCCAAATAATTTTTTCCTATGAAACCATTTGGCCTTAAGAACTGAAAACTGCCTTCTCTGCGGTGGCTAAACATTTCCTGGAAATAAGTCTCAACAAACAACATTAGATTTTTGAGCTTTGCACCATGATAATGGAAAATGTAAACATCAGAAGACCCTGAGTGAAAGGCATCCAGAAACCTTGCCACCATTGTTTTGCAATTTCTGTATAAATCTAAATTCATCCCAAAGTTAAAATTTTAAGTCACCATGCCACCATTTTATCTACTATTACTACTGTTGGTTTATCTGCACTAGTAGGAAGGAAATCTATGACACATTTTAAATGTCTGCTGATTTTATGAGCTATGGGAACTCAGCAAGATTCACTTTGGAATACAGACCAGAATATTCCCTTTGCAATGAGTTAAATGAGGGAGCGTATCATTTGTAAGTATGTTTTTTATTAAAAGAAAATCTGAGGATTACATAAGAAATGCATTTCCTATCCCCAACTCATTGACTGTGATTACTAATGGCAAAGAATCAGAGCAAGTAAAATGAGCTGAGTTGCTGATGCTGCTCCGCTTCTAAGAAAACATTTCCAAGGCTATCAGCCCTTCGTAGAGTTCTCATTCCCTCGTCTCCTATTGGAAGAAGTATTTGGAATAGTTCAGGAGTAGGCTTTCTTGATAACTTGCTTTCATCTTACTACAAATACCACTTCCACTCACTGCCCAGACATTGTAGCTAAGCCATAATCAAAGCCACTGCAAAAGCAAAATCTCAAGGTGAACACAAGGATCCAAGACAATGTCAAGGTCAACATTTTCCAGGAACAAGGAAGTAGAACCAGTATAAGTAAAATCCTTCGAGACATTTACTTCAGAGAAAATAATTCCATCAGCACATATTTACCAACTGTTTCAAAGGAAAGCAACATATTCCTGGAGCTCTTCACTGGATAAGCAAGTGTCCATTTTATCTGCTGTTCTGTAGCACCATTTATTTTACTCAAACACATTTGTACCTTTCATCCATGGCTGGAAGGAGAAGAGTTCACAGACAAGCAGGCAAACACTTCTGCACTGGAGTTCTCCAACACTCCACAGATATTGCTCACCCAGTGAACCACCACCCGGCCCCACCAACTGTTCTGCTTGCTAGACTTTTGTAAGGATCTAGAAACTCCATGTGATGTTGCCAGTTTTCTTTTAATTGTTATTGTAGAGTTGATATACAGAGGGGGTTACAATTCCAGGAATCAAGTAATGAGTACAATTTTTGTTGAACCATATCTACTCTTCTCTCTCTGTCTTTCCCTCTCGTCCCCACCCATAAGATATTCCTTTCGTTTTCCACATAATGTCCAGTGAGCATCACTGTTGTGTTTGTTCATCCATTTCCTACCTTGTATGGAGCACCAAGCTTTGTGCTGATGATCTACCCGCACACCAATCCTCACCCAGCTCAACAGTTATTTCCCAAGCTTGTTCACTTGTGCTTTTCCAGATCCTGGAATGGGACCAGCCAACAAACACTGCAAAATGGGATGCGAGCTGTAAAAGGGACTGCTTGTTTGCTGGTCACAGAGCAGTGATAGCAGGACACCAGAGCAGCTGCTTCAGGGAACAGAAAGTGGGCAGCTGTGAACAGGGCGGAAAACTCCTGAAATATATCTGGAGATCCAGTAAATCACAAAGCAGTCCATGTGGAAGTGGGCAGAGAACCTGGGGAAAAGCCATTAGAAGTATGAGATTTCTTGCTGAAAAGAATTCTGGTTCAGAGAGTGGGTCATAGAAGCAGACTCTCAGAGGTGAGGCCTGTCGTAGGTTGAGGTCTATTCTGGCAACCAAATTAAGGACTTGCTTCTCTGTGAAAAGTTTCCAAGGTACTCAAAGATATTTAGGAACAAGGCACAATGGTAGGATTAAAGCAAAAGAAGATTCCAAGTGCTTCCAGTACCATCTGAGTCTACCTAGCCCCTCCCCTCTCTAAACAACACAACTTTCAAATTCTTCATGGTAAAGGTGCCACTAGCTATTGAACAATAATATCCACATTTTGGCTATTTCACAGAACTTACCTCACCTAATTTCTGCATTGAATTTGAGATTGCATCCAAGAAAACTCTGGAATACTAAAATAAACTATAAATGCAGGAAAAAAATGAAGAGTAGAGGAAGAAAAATCATACCAAGAAGCTCTGGCAAAAGAAAGATCACAACAATGGAGCCCACATCTTTGCCTTCAGGGTAGGGAACCATATTTCTGTCAGGGATAGTTATAACATCATTGGCAGGCCACACAATGTTTTCAATACAGACTGAGGGCAGCTAGTGAGAAGCTTATGTGTCAGCCCTGTCATGTACCAATTGATTTTGAGGGCCTTACATGACCCTTGAACTGGATATTCTCCATGCCTCCTAGAAGCTAGCAAATTCAATTCAAAGGGAAAACTTGGTTATGTAAATCTAACTGCCTGTTAGGAGACTGTATACTCTTTTTCTTGTTTCTGAACCTGTATGAAGCAGTACAGTAGTTCTATTCTGAACATACAGTATATGTACATATATACATATATATATATATATAGAGAGAGAGAGAGAGAGAGAGAGAGAGAGAGGAGAATGTGGTGGCTTTCTTATATCACCATCATCATCTTTTTCTACCTTTAGAGTTTACCTGAAGGGTTTTGTGTTTTGTTATGTTTTGCTGATACTGAGACTTGAACTCAGTGCCTCATACTCTCACGCAGCTTTTTTCCTCCTAACTGGTACTCTGCCACTCTGAGCCATGCCTCTAGCTCTGATATTTTGCTGGCTAGTTGAAGATAGAGCATCTCATAGATATGTCTGTGCTTGCTTTAAATCTTGTCCCCTTATTTTAGTCTCTTCAGAGTAACCAGTGCCTAGTTTACCTAAAGGTTTTTAGAAACCTGATTCTGCTATCCAGAGGACTATCAGTCAAAAACCAAGTTGTCCGATGAGTTTTGTAGGAAATGAAAGTAAGAAAGGGCATCTAATTAAAAAACAGTATATTCATTTATAAAGTACCACAGCAAAATCCCTTAAGCAAGTAGCTTATGTGAAAAAATGAATTACAAGAAGGTAAAGCATTCCCAGCCTCTGGCCTGGGAGTGGGTACTAGTGGGATCATGTATGAATAGAGTGAGGGAGGATAAATATGGTCAAAACACCTAAAGTACATGTGTGAGAATGAAACAATGAAACTTGCTAAGGGGGAAAAGTGAGGATGAGAGAGAGTGATGGAGGGACGAATGGGATCTATACATACTGCCTGCATAAGTGGGCATGTCAAAATGAAACCCATTTGTACAACAAATTGGTGTTAGTTAAAAAGTAGGTAGGGGAGGAAGAAACAGAACAAGATGGAATGGAAGGAAAGGAGCCCAAGTTCTTCACAAGCATAGGAAAAAAAAAAAAAAACAAGTGGCCAAGTGGCCCTGGGCCTCTAGATTTTCCCTTTCTTTTACATTTCTACACCTAAATTACCTACATTTCTTTCCTTTCATAATAGAAAAGTAAGCCATAAATTAAATTGGAATTTATTTAAAATGTTATATTGTAACACTGATTGGCTAATTTTTTTTTTTTGTCAATTGTGGGGCTTGAACTCTGGGTCTGAGGGCTGACCCTGAGCTCTTCAGTTCAAGGCTATCACCCTAACCCTGGAGCCACAGGGTCACTTCCAGTTTTCTGGTGGTTATTTGGAGATAAGAGTCTCAAAGACTTTAGTGTCCGGATTGGCTTTGAACCACGAACCTCAGATCTCAGCCTCCTGAGTAGCTAGGATTACAGGCATTAGCCACTGCGCCCGGCTGATTGGCTGATCTTAAATTTACAAATTTTACATAGACTAATCAAGGAACAGAGAATATCTCCTCCTTTGTAAAATGTTTTCTGAACTTGACCATGCATTCATAAGCTCAGGTTTTTGCTCCAGAAGATTCTATGGAAAAGGGAGAAGAAATTCTAAGGCAAAGCATCTTCTTCTTTACATCCTCAAGGCTTGAAAATGTCCAGAGAGCTAGTGGTGGTATTTTTTTTAATTTGATTTTCTTATCTTTAGGTAGTTATGCAAAGGCATTGCCATTTTACAAAGCAGTATATGAATGTAATGAATTTTGGTGAGTGTCACTTCTTTTACATTTTTCCCGTCACCCAGTGGTAGTGGCTTGTAGCTGGTCTTGTCCTTTGTAAGCCCACACCACACACTGATTGCTACTCAAAAGGCCACGTTGCCTAACATGGAACATCTCAGCCTCTCTAGGTGGGCTGTGACAAGGATGGAGACTGCAGAAGGAACTTGCTTAACTTTCATCTTCCCTCTCTGTAGGTAAGAGAGAATGCTTCTAACAGCTTTATGGGTCCTACTGGGTAGATCACACACCCTCCACTGTCCCCAGGTACCAGCAGGGGCCAAGAGGGTGATTTCCCCTCTGCTTCCAATAGGAAGTAAAATGTACCCAATCAGGAATTAAAGCCAGGGTGCTTTTAAAGGAAAGAAAAGCAATGAAGACTGCTCCCTTGGACCTATGTCCCTGAGCACCTGTGGCTAGAAGCCAGCTACCTTTCTAGACATGGTGGAGACTTCCCTTGACCCCAGAGTTTGGCAGGTGCACTTGTAGGGATGGGTGTCAAAAAAGCACGGCCAGCCCCAGTGCATAAAGTGCTTATGATCTTGAGTGCTGCTTCTTCCTAGAGAGGCTGATCACACACACAAAGCCTGGTTTGCTAAATTCCCAGGGAAAACACCTGTTCTCCAGGACTAAGGCTCTCATTGTGGAATTCCATATCTTTTCTTAAATGTGATAGTAGAGGCTGGATTATGCCGATGCTAGATATTTACATTCCAAACAAATACCTTGGCACTCTGTAGACTGAATGTGTTAGTTTGAATGCTCATGTCAATCCATGCACCATTTGCACTGGGTACAGTTTTACTGGTGTTTCTTTATGGAAGAAGTCAATAAGAGTCTACTAGGGAAAATGAATTTATCTAGTAACAAGTGTATTGTTCATATATGTTATTATGCCTAATTACACCTGTGGTTTGTTTCCCTAGAAGTTATTATTTCCACCTGCACACAGGTTGAATCCTTAATTAGGTCTCAGTTTTGTATATTTGGCTTTTTTGGGTCCCTTTCCACCTGCCAAGCCAGGAGCTCTTGGAAATCCTAGTCCCTCAGGGGTTTCACTGAATTGGGGGGGCTCTGCTTATCACTACAGTCGGGTCCCTTTGATCTTTACTGGTGACCCCTCACTCAGGTCAGGTCACATGTTTCCAAAGGGACTTACATCTTGGAGGTTAACAAAGGCACACTGCATTTCTCACTGCCAGCACCTTCTTCCTGACACACTGCCTTGGGTCAAAGAAGCTTCTGGACAATGGAAGAAACCCTCAGTGGCTCCCCAAGTCCCCTCCCTGATGGGCAGCTGGTCACTCTCTGTGCACAGCCACATCCTTGGAAGGATAAAGAACTCTACTGTGGGTGGCCAACTTCCCGCCATGTTCTAAGGCCATGTGACCCCAAGGAGCTGTTTCTGGCCCTCAAGTGTGAAGTAACAAGTGACCAGCTCGGCCATAAAGGGTTACTCTGGGGTGTGAGGGTTAAGGGTGTGGAGAGCCATGGTCAGACACTCTTCTTAGCTCCTCTGATGGAGATGTGACCCTAGCATCACTGAAAAGATCCAAGATTAATGAAGAAAAGGCAAAATCTAACAGCGTTTCCATTGGCTTCGGTCCTCCCGGGTGGGTCCTTTGGTCCTAAATGTCACTAGCTACTTAATCTTGTGTATATGAAACAGGCTGATGTGTTTGGGGAGCTGGCCCTGCTCTGTGTAGACATCAGTTGCCAAGGCAGATAAAAGAAAACTGCATTGAATTTCTCCTTAAGCCTTTCAGCAGGCACTTTCTCACTGCGAAATAATGAGTGACCCCAACAGACATGACCATCCTGTGGTGAGTGCCCCTGCACAACCTCTGCTGCCACCAAGATTTTCTAAGTCCAGTTGCTCCACTTACGCTCCCTGCAGACGTCTGTACCCTGCTCTTTTTGCTTTCTACCTTTAGGGTTTTCTTTCATATATTTTTTATTGTAATTAATAGAAGGGTTACATTATATTTGCCAGATAGAAGGTATATTAATTCATGTACATTGATACCCTTTCTCATGTCTTGGTCCCTACTTCCCTCCCCCCCATCCCACCCCTCATCTTGTTTTCCCCCCTTCCCTATCCAATTTCAAATAACCAAATACAAATATATCCAATATATCAGATAACAAAGTAAGATACTGTAACAATATGAGATAACCAAGGGATAGCAAAAGAGAGGAGAGATAACATAGTACGTTAAAGACAACAATCACTCATTATATGGCTTTTGTTTCTATATCCTAGAGGTCCTTTCATTTAGCGTCATACTATATGGCCTTATGTATCTAGGTTTTGCTCTATTGCAAATCTCTGCTAGGAGAGACCATGGTTTCTACTGATTATGACAAATGAGGGAAACCATTGAGCCTATCTTCCTTTGAGTCTGGCTTACACTTTTGGTGGGAGTGCAAACTTGTTCAACCACCATGGAAAGCAGTATGGCAGTTCCTCAAAAGACTAAACATAGAGCTCACCTATGACCCAGCTATTCCACTACTAGGCATTTACCCAATTGTCCAGAAACAAGGTAAGACTAAATCCACTAGCACAACGATGTTCATTGCAGCACTATTTACCATAGCAAAGATATGGAACCAACCCAGATGTTCCTCAGTTGATGAGTGGATCAACAAGATGTGGTATTTGTACACAATGGAATTCTATGCTGCTGTCAGAAAGAATGGCATCGCCCCATTTGTTAGGAAATGGAAAGACTTAGAAAAAAATCACATTAAGTGAAGTAAGCCTTTAGAGGTTTTAAACGTGATCTTGTTGCTTACTATTTACTCACCATGGTGTTTGATCTGAAGACTGAGACACAGATGTAGATTAGCAAAGGAGGGAGAATATTTCTACCAATACACCCATTTACCTGCACATCTGCCTCCAAATCAATGGGGTTGAACTATTGTTTTATCTCCAACGTATCTAGCCAGGAAAAGAGATTTACAGTCAAATACGTGCTCTACATCCTGTTTTGTCAAACTGAACACATAAAAGGAAGCCATTCAAGTTCAGTACCAAGCACCAGAGCAGAATGCATAAATAAAATGACAGCATTTGCAGAGGAGGTTACCGGCAGGTTGGCCTCCTCATGTTTTAAAGATGGGGATGTTTGGGGGGTTACTAAATAAAATAGCTGTCTGGTTTGTGCTTGTGCAAGGAATCTCTGATATGTCTTACACATACTAAACTTGAAACATCATAGTTTATGTGAGTCCTGTCATAAACCTAAACAACAGCTCCAATCAGCCATGAGCTTCCCTTGGAGTATTTCAGATCATTTGCTTTAACCTAATCATGACTTCCTGATTCTTTAAAAGAGTGAGTGTGGTGGGGTATATCACCAGGTGATGAATCTCTGTGGTTGATTGAAGCCAACAGACTATCTGTTAATCGTCTGGGTCTGGCATCTGGGAAGAAATGGAACTTTCTCTCTGCCTTTGCAAAACATGTGAGAAAGCCACATCCTCCTGTGTCTGAATCTTGCCACATTAAAGCACACACAGGTCGATGGAGAACATTTTCCTGCAGTGTGCATTTGGTTGAGGTGAAAGGTCTCTTGAAAGCAGAACATTTTCCAGTAAACATACACAAAACTCATCATAAACCAGACTCTTCTGTCTGCCTACAGAAGATGGAAGACAAACTTGGAGCCCAACACCACAGCCAGGTGTCACAGTTCTATATTATGCCTTTGAAAGATCACCACGTATCTGGCTATTTTTAAATTACCACTTTCTCTTTCTCTGGCTGAGGATGTCTGCTTAAAAGAAGACACAGGAAGTTACTGATAGGTCCTTAAAAGGAAAATGGGTATAGCAAAGCAACCTCATTTCAATAAGCATCTCAAACATAGGGTTAGACTTGATTCTGTGAATTTCTTGTTCTTATAAAGACATAGCCTCACATACCTTCCTAGCCAAAGAGCAGAGCATCCTGAAATGGTATGTAAGAGACAGAGTTCAGTCTGCAAGGCCAGGGAAGAGATGGAAGACTGAAAATTCTCTGCTCTTCTGACATATGGCCATGTTTCCAGGTGCAGTTGGTCAGAGAACGTAGCAGGATATTGGGACTATCTGGATATATTGATAGAGGGATATCGGGGCAAGTCTCAGGAATCTCAAAAAGTAAACCTGATGGATGGAATTGTAACCTCTTGGCCCCTTGTGTCTTTGTCTTGCCCAGGCCTGTCTCCTCATTTTCTTCTCTAACCCTTTCTCCTCACAGCTTGCTGCTTACTGCTGGTGGTGATATCAGTGCTGGTGAGACAATTCTCATGAGACTGAACAAGTTTATCCTAAAGTGTGGTGATAAGGTGATAGTGTCTCTGTCCTTTAGTCCCTTCAAATAAATTACCATTGTGTCCAATACATCTGTGTTCAGCTGCTGAAAGATGGCCTCCTCATGTGATAGTTGACACAATCATTAGTATTCTAGTCATTTAAACTATGGAAATCATGAAAATGTTTAATAAACTAAGGCAATTTTTCCAAGTTTGCCAAAATCAGTAAAAAAAATCCTGTTTTGTCAAGTAAGTGTATAAATCTGTGTCAATAATTTACTCTTGTATCACTTGAAAACATCAAGAGGAAACCAAGACTAAAAAAATACTCAAGAATAACATTTTTCAAAGAAATAAACAAGAAAAACAAAAGGAAATTCATATACCAGCCCAAGGAACTGAAATGAAAGATTGAACAGACAGAATCATTTCTCCTGTGTCATTTCCCTTGGCTGTGGACATGTGTCAACTTAGAAAACATTTTTTAAAAATCTAGAATAGCACCATACTATGAAGACCAGGCTAGCAGAAAACTTGGGGTCCTCCTGTCTAGGCTCCTGTAAGTTGATTATAATCACCCTTTCTGTTTTAGGTTTGTGAAGAACACCTTTTCTGTTCCAGGTTTTAAAAAGAGAGAATGAGAAAGAAAAAAAATGTGCAACTATGAATAAGAATCTTCACAACCGCATTCAAGTTGTTGTCCCAAGTGTCTAAAGCCCAGGTTTCCTCTACAACACTGATTAAGTGACAGGCAAAGGGCGTGTCAGAAGAGCCACATGAGGAAGCCCTGCAGTCTCTGTGGCTGGCCTCCATGCTAGGCTTCAACAGATACCTCCACAGATGTTTTATCTGCCGTGGGTCATATAGGTAGCCAATATAAATGTAAACTAAATGATGGATCCCTGCAGGACCCCCTCAAGAAAATGATTCTGAGACACAAATATGTGTGCCAGGGGCTATGCTGAGGATGAGTATGGCTCACATCACAGTAAGTATGCTCCTTGCCCTCACCAGTCGAAAGCCCCGTCAAGGGAGGTAGATGGGAGGTACATCTGAAGGACACTGCAAGGCAGGTGGGTGGTACTGAATGCTGCAGGTGTTGAGGGTGCATTTCCAGGAAAGGCTCCTTGATGACAGATGAGGAAGAGTGCTAGCAATATTCTGGAAGGTACAGAGAACTGGAGGCAGAAAAGATAGAAAGATACATAGGGAACTGAAAATAAATGACTAGGCCTAATGGTGCAGGTCTGTAATCCCAACTGCTAAGAAAGGTGCAGGCAGGAAAATGGGAGTTTAATTCCAAACTGTGCCGATGACTTGAGACTCCATCTCAAAAACCAAATACAAACAAAAGGGGAAAGAATGTGGTTTAAATAGTAGAATATTTGCCAAGTGTGCACAAGGCCATTTGGAACAAGGTCCAATAGCAAAAACAAACAAAAACCAGAAGACAAAAAGTACAGAGGAGGCCAGCAGCGTGGCTTAGTGGAAGAGTTGCTGCCTAGCATGCACAAAGCCCTGGGTTTGATTGCTCAGCACCACATACACAGAAAAAGCCAGAAGTGGTCTGTGGCTCAGGGGGTAGAGCACTAGCCTTGAGAAAGCCCAAGGAGAGTCTTCAAGCCCTGAGTTCAAGTCCAAGGACTGGAAGGTGGGGAGTGTACAGAGGAAGAGAAATAGAAAGGAGGCTGCAAGGGCAGGCAGGACCATCTCAAGAAAGATTTGCAGGTGCTGTCCAAAACTCTGGCCACTATTTTGAGAGAATGGGAGGCCACAGACGAATCAGCTTTAAGGGAGACTGATGTGATTGGATCAATACTTCAGAAACACTTATTGTGACTGCCAAGTAAACACTGTGCTAGACTGGGTCAGAGAACTTTTCAGGAAACAGAGAGGAAATTGTAAAAAGTCAGGGTGTAGCACAGAGAGGGCAGTGGAAATAAGAGAAAAAGAGAACTATGAGACAACCACATTATATATATAATTTGCATATTTATATATTATACAAATACAGTATAATGTAGTATATATTACATAATGATATAAGGTATAGACTAAATATATCATATATTATATATTAATAGTATGTGCACATGTATACGTGCTGGTGTTGGGGTTTGAACTAGGGGACTCAGCGTCCATTTTTCTGCTCAAGGTTGTCACTCTATCATCACTTTTGGTTTGTGCCTGTTCCTTGAAGATGAGAGTCTCTCTAACTTTTCTATCCAAGATGGTCTTGAAGCCTCATCTTCAGATCTCAGCATCCTGAGGTTATAGGTATAAGCCAGACACACCTTGCTATATCCCATCCTTTTAAGGTAAGTGTTGGCATATCCATCTGAACAGAGGCAGGAGAAGGAGGGGAGCAGGAGGCAGGAAGAAATACATGGAAGATAAGCCACCACCCTCATGATTTCCAACAGATATGTTGAGAAGGAATTCAGTGATGGAGAAGACTCTCCAGAGACTTCCTTGAAAAGGGGACCTTGTAGATATTGCAAATATGAACTGACTTGTACACATTTTTTACAACAGCTGTACATACATACAAGTCAAAGCCCCATCTATGATTATATTGTATATACAACAGATTCTATGCCTTGCCTTAACATAGACTATGTAGAATGTTTTCCAACATACTTTCCCTGAGCCAATTACCATGGCCAGTAAAATGGAATTACCATAATTGGCCAAGGCCTGAGCAAGATTCCTACCTATGTGTGCAGGAGGTATCATGCTCATTCACCAATAATATTTCTGCTACCTATCTACAAAAGAATTCTTTCCCAGCACCTCTCCTTAGTCTGAAGGGGGCAGAGAAATTTATAACTCAATTCTGCATTTGCTGATCACCTACTCTGTAGGAGGCACTCATCTATTTACCTCTTTTCACACTCAGTGTGTGTGTGTGTGTGTGTGTGTGTGTGTGTGTGTGTGTGTGTGTGTGTGCGTATGCTCGCAGGAACCCTCAGACACATGGGGAGCCAGCCAGATGCCAAGGCTAATGAGAATCTCGTATAATCAATTATACACATTTCATAACACCAGTAATCCCTTCCTGATGGCTTCAACTAGTTGTTGAAGTCTAGAGGAGACACTCTTAGTGAGAAATGTGGATAAAATTATATGTCATGGGTAATTTTACTTATTGAATATTTTCCTGGTTCTGAGTTGAGAAAAGAGAACAAGAAAACACACACGAATGTTTCGGGAAGTCCCTGTAGTGTTAGACAGGGACTGATGGGAAGAGATGCATTTGCAACTGCCCCAACTTTGCAAAGATCTCTCTGGTTTGGTGGAGGGGCAGCCCCCAGGGAGTCGACATCAGTGTAAATCAGATGCATGCTCTTCTCTTCAAGCCGTTTTCATGGGCGTTTGGAATTAATTTGTGAGTGTCTTGTTCTTTTCCAAAAGCAGAGTTTAGAACACAGAGGAAAATCGACGGCTCCAGGATATACTGCTGAGTTGTGGCCGGCCCTGGGGCCTGATTGCCATCTTTAAGTGTTTTTATGGGTGAGTCTCATTATGTTACACATGTGGGTCTCCCCTGCCCCAGGAAGGGCCCAGACCCAATTGCTTATTATCACTAATGAAAAGAACTTCTTTGTAGATTTCCCATAGTCAAAGAACTACAACAGAACTCTACAGTAGAGTGGGGAAGAGTACACCTTTTTATTTCCAATCTAGCTTTGATGAATTATTTTCTCCTACTTTTTTTAAAGGCATCAGCTATAATTAAATTACTCTTTGTTGTGATTATTGGTTATCTCCACTATCTCCAGTTAGAATATGAGCTCTTAAAGAGTAGATATGTCTGTTTTGTTCAATACCTCAAGCACCTAGCATAGTGTCTTGAACCTCAGACAATCAAAATGTCTTTGATGGTAAACCTGTTAATGTACACTCTACCATTTAACATGGGTTCTATTTTCACCATTAGTATTATATGTTGGGTGTGCTGAATTATGTGATTGACAGGAAGCAAAACACCAAATACTGGCACGTACATGTTCAACCTTTCTGTCCTCTCCCTTCTCCATGTCTGCCTGGAGTAGGGTTTTCTCTTCTTGTATCAACCAAATTCCTGTACATGAAGTTGATATACATTCTTTCCTCCTTTCAGTTCAGCATGAAAACTGCATAATAACTCCTCTACCTTGGCTCTTCATACAAAAAGCTAGAATTTGGGACACCCACAAAAGATTATTTTTCACCAAGCCTTGCCTGTGGAAAATAAAAAGTCAAAGCACTTTAACTTTTATATCAGTATCTTCTATGAACTTAAGAACACCATTTTGAAATGTCTCTGGTTTGGCTACATCTGCTTTGTAAGATAGTCTGAAAGCTGACATGGCTGATAGCATTGTCACTGCCTTCTCTCCATCACCAACCAACATTCCCTGCATTGTCTCCTTATTACATTGTCCTGCCTATCTGTGATTGCTGAACTGGGAATGTTTTATCCCTTTATATCTTTCTCTGATGCATGACAGGCAGATTCAGTGCTCTACCTCAAGGAAGGCAAACTTGAGCAGAAAGTTCACAAACTGCAAAACACCTCCACATTGTAGGAAATTTCTTTGTGCATGCAGATCCAGACCCCTCCTCTGTATGTGTGTGTGTGTGTTTCTCCCCCCCCCCCGCCTCTCTCTCTTATAGAAGTTTGAACTCCTGTTCCTTGAGCTTGCACTCAGCTTGTTGACTCTCACTTGGTGCTCTATAGTTGAGCCATGTCTCCTGTTAGACAGATCTTATAGACTTATCTGCCTGGTGTGCCTCCAAATCACGATCCTCAAGTCTCAGCCTCCTGGATAGCTAGAATTATAGGTGTGAGCCACCAGTGCCTTGCCAGATTCAGCTACCTAAATAAAAGCCTCCTTTCCTCCAGGTCGTACTTTAGTTGATATTTATCCACCAAGGCTTGCCTGGGAGGTACCATTTACTCCTAACTCACTCACCATACATATGACCTCAAAAAGATGTTATATAGAGAAGGAATATAGATTAAGATAAAAGTCCAAATACAGTTTCTAACTACAAGTTTCTTTTGAGGAGTGACACAAAATTTAAACACAGTAAGACTAATTTAAAAGAAATTTATTTGAGCATAAGAGATAAAAATTTCTCCCAGAAGAAAACCTGGCAAGGGAACATGTAAATAAAGCTACTAGCTTAAGGTCAAGGCACCCTGAAAGCCCCCAGGATGTGGGATGGAGAGAAATGGTGGCTTCTTCCTTCGTCCTTCATATGCCACTGCATCTGATTCCCTGTGGAGATGGTGGGGGATAAGCCTTGTAGAAACCAGGCCAGGCAGCCATGAACAGAAGAGGAAAATCCCTGGAAGCCCGAGAGAAAAATCCTCAGTTCTCAGGACATAAATTTATTTCAAAAGGTTCCTAAATTCCCCAAACTGGAGTTGAAGTTTGGCAGTAAAGATTCACCTTTTTAAAGTGATTAGTTACTAGATTTAATTATTGGAGATCCCCAAAGACCATTTGCCATTTAAATCATTTCACTTCACCCCTCTCATTTTCAGTCTTTGCACACTTGGCATTCTCTGATCAGAGTTAGCTTTCTTATGTTTATTCTTTTGGCTATAAGTAAAAACAACAACAAAAAACTTAACTGGCCTAAACCAATCAAAGATATACTTTTCTCAAAGGAGAAGTAGTGTGAGGTATGCAAGTCCAGGGTTGGTTAATTTAGAGACTCCGCAACATGATCAAAGATTCGATTCTGTTCATATTTCTGCCTTTGCTGTCCTTAGAGCATTGGCCTTTGCCTTATAGTTTGTCTCCATATGGTGAAAGGATGGTGGCAACACTCCTAACCAGAATATCTTCATATACCAAAGTATGAAACCACAACAAGATCCACATCTCTATCCAAACAAAAAAACATTCCCATATTTGTCCCTACCTTCTTTACTTCCATTGGTATGGATCCTTTGACCAAGCCAAGTTCTAGTAAAGGTAAGACAAGCAGAATGAGCTACTTGGGCAAATCAAGACTAATCATTTGTCTAACTTTTCTTTGATTTGTTGTGTTTCTGGGCCCTTATGAAGAAAGTTTCCACTCATGCCAAGGAGCTCAAGTGTATCTCCTACTTCTTCCTGTAAAATTACCTCAAGGTCTTTGATCCATTTGGAGTTGATTCTGGTGCAGGGTGACAAATAAGGATCCAACTTTAGTTTTCTACAGGTGTCTAATCAATTGTGCCAGCACCATTTATTGATGAGGCTGTCTTTCTTTCATCCAAGAGCTTCTGTACGACAAAGGACACAACTAGCAAGTTAAATAGAAAGCCCACAGAGTGGGAGAAGATTTTTACTTGCCATGCAACAGACAAAGGCCTCCTATTTACAATATATCTACAGCTCAAAAAGTTAAATCTCTCAAAAACAAATCCTCAAAGAAACAACCATCCCATTGAAAGGTAGGCTAAAAACTTAAAGAGAGACTTCTCTGAAGAGGAAATAAGAATAGCCAATAAACAAAAAAATAAAAGGAAAAGGAAAGAATAGCCAATAAACACATGAAGAAATGCACAGCACCTCTGGCACTAAGAGAAATGCAAATCAAAACAACTTTGAGATTCTACCTCACTCCACTTAGAATGGCCATCAAGAAATCTAATAACAACAGATGCTGGCGGGGATGTGGCCAACAGTAAACTTATCCAACCACTATGGAAAGACAAAACATATAGTTCCGCTATGTCCCAGAAATACCGCTCCTGGACATTTACCCAAATGTCCAGAATCAAGGCCATACTAAACCTACTAGCACAACCATGTTCACTGCAGCATTATTTACCATAGCTAAGATATATAACCAACCCAGAGTGCACCTCAGTAGATGAATGGTTCAAGAAGATGTGGTATACATACACAATGGAATTCTATGCTGTCATCAGAAAGAATGATATTGCCCTATTTGTAAGGAAATAGAAAGACTTGGCAAAAAATCATATTAAGTGAAGTAAACCAGACCCAAAGGAACATAGACTCAATGGTTTCCCTTATTTGTAACAATTAGTATGTGTCTAGGAGATTCCTAGCAGAGGAGTCTAGTAGCTCAAAAGCTATGTGCAAATGGCCATATAGGATGAGCCTAAGCAAAATGAACTCCTGGATAAGAAAACAAGAGATTTATCATTGTGGTTGTTGTTTTCAACATACTATGTGAAATTATTTCTTTACTCTGTTGTTATTGTTTTTTCCCCTTATAGTTTACCCTCTGTTGTATCTGACTTTGGTACCTGGTGTACTATATATACCTTTATTATTTTTTATTTGAATCAGGGAAGGTAAGGGGGAAAAGAAGATGTGACAAAGGACAAAGGGTGAACCAATGTAACAGTGATGTTCACAGAACAATATGTTGGAAATGAACTTCATAACTTGGGAGGCGATGGGGGAGGGAAAGTGGGTAAAAAACATGGGAAGGGGTAACTGTTCAAGAAGTAATCTACTCACTACTTTATGAATGTAATTGTAACCCCTCTATACATCAGACTGACCATTTAAAAAGAAGACTAACCATGTTTGGTCCTGAAGAGTGGGCCTAGATTTCTTAAGTATCAGGGTGTATTCAACCAAGAGCATCTACCACACTATGAACAATCCTGCAAAGAAGGATGGATTGATAGAGAATTCAATTATATGGCCTTACCAGCAGTTATTTATGTCAGTCTTTTTAAAATGATTTTCTTCTTTACTTAAAAATTATATCCCTCTTTGCAAATCATTCAGGAAAGAAGTTAATCTCTTCAAGTGGTGGTGACTTTTCAAAGGAAATGTCTTATGAAATGGATGGATGGATCTATGTTGGGTGGAGAAGAGACATGGAAAAAAACCAACTTTATTTAATAAAAGGGTTGGCAAATAAATGACTTGAGTCTTCTGGACATGCCAAGCACAGTGTCAAGCAACATGACAAGTAGACCAGAGCAGGTACTCTACCCTAGAAATCCCTGAGAATATTCTCCATGGTATAGTGAACGTAAGGCCCAACCACTCTAGGAGTTCAAAGCTCCCTGTATGCTTTAGGCTTTTGTCTGCCCAGTATTTGAGAAGGCCTTGTCTGTCACTAGCAGAAAGAAGAAGAAGTAGTTACTTTAACTGTAAACTTTAAGCTGAACAGGGCTCAGAGGATCCAACATCTGTGGTTCTTTTCTTTAGTAATGACAGAGTCTGACAATTGCATCCAAATATCTGATGCTCAATAAAACCCCAGTAACATTTCTTTAGAAATTTTCCAAATAAGAAATCTTTAAAGGAAAGCAAGAAAGAAGCTGGATAAAGGGCCTGGGGGGAGGTCTGAGTTCCAGGAGTGAATGAGCAATGCTGTACATGAGAAAGCCCAGGATCAGGAGCGAGGCACACAAAGAAAGGGCTTGTTATAACTTCCCTTGTGAGACAATGGCACATATACAGAATGAATTCCACACAACCTCCCATAAGAAGAAATGTGCCGACACCATGAGCCCCACTTTGGCCTTTGTGGGTATATTAAATGGACACGGTCAAATTTTGTTATTGTCACTCTGGTTAAAGTAATTTGAATATACCAGAAATATTAAAGGGAGAAATAAAGTAAATTCCCGGAAAAAATAACCACATTCATTATTAATGCCTAGTGGGTGAATTATTTAAATGATTTACTGTTACCCATATAAATGCAGATATTTACCCATGCAATGATAATTAATAACATTGTCCAGAGAAATTTACCCATGTAGATGTAAACAATGGAAATTTACCAAGACTTCTCCTCACTCACAAACCACCATTTGTGCTGATACTCCTTCTTGATAAAGAACATGGACGGAACAAGATGCTCTGCCATAAAACAGAAATTGTACCCATCCCCGAGAGAGCAGCTATTGTCTTAACAGGCTATGTGATGATTGCAATGAAATTACTACCAACATGAGATATAGTGATGCGCCATATCCAACCAAGAGATGCTCAGAGACTTCTACTCCAAGAAGATTCCTAGCTGAATTTAGAAATCCTAGAGACTGAAAATCTAGGCCCTAACTCCCAACAACAATTCTTTTTAAGCTTGGAAAAGAGACAAGACAATAAATTCCTTGACAGATTCCAACTTAGAACTGACAAAGAAGATGCACACCTCACCAATCAGGTCTTGGAAATTCAGTGATGTTCACAGTGATTTTCCAAAGTTCAGAGACACCAAAATCTGTCAAGATCCAGAGTCCAGCACAGTTAATGTGAAGGGATGTCCAATGCCAACACACTGGCACAGTGTAGTTTGAAAACAGGGTGGTATAATGTAAAGATGGGAGGTGACTATATCAAGAGGCAAAGGCGGAAATGCAGGGGTATAATATGAAAGTGGTGTGAGCTCACAAGGGCTAGCATCTGACCAGTCTTATCTACTGTTGTAGCATTAGTATCCAGAGCTATGCCAGCCCCATTGTGAGTGAAGAGCCTCAAAGGCTAACTGGCCGGGCCAACCATTGCTGCTCCTGTTTCTCTCTCTCGTTTGCAGTGTGCCTCTCTCCAACTTTCCAGAGAAACTTTCTAAACCTACCTATTCCACCCCCACTTCTCCCCGCAACAATTTCCACCTGGAAATTTAAAGCTCTATAAGATAGCATAGCCTATTTTCCAGAACAAACACAGGAAATTAATACACAACTTAAGCTGGACTTTATTAAGACATTTGAGGAAAAGAAAACTGGAATTAACCTCTTCTGCAGTAAGAAAATATTGGTTCAGCTTAGAAATGTTCCACCTCTAAGATTATACTCTCCCTCTATAGTGTGCTGTGTGTGGCCTACAGTACCAGTCAAAAATTTCCAGAGAGATAGAACAAATAAGATAGAAGATAGAGATATATGATAGATATGTACGTAATGTAAAAGATGAGATAGATGACAGATAAATATGTAAGAGATTTATTGTGATAAATGGGTCACCTGATTATATACATTGAGACAGCCCATGACTTGTCCTCTGCAAGTGGAGAAGCAGGGAACTGGTGGTGTTAACTGATTTGACCAGAAGACTTAAGAACTAGAGAAGTTGACGTTGATGATGAAAGTCAAAGCAGAAGACTTGAGAACTCTGGGGCTATGAGTAAGTCTTAAAGTTCCATGTCCTCAGTGGGTAGTCCTTTCTTACCAAGTCTACTGTCTTGCTGAAATACCCTCCCATACATACATCCTGATAGCATGCTTTATCGGCAATCTTGATATCACTTAAATCAGTGGAGGTAAAAATCAACCATCACTCCTCGGGAGAAAAAAAATTTTAAGCATAAATTGGTTATCAAAATTTAAATAGCAAGAGGCGTCATAGGAAGCAATAGCTGAGGCCGGCATCTAGCAGAATTGTAACTGGAACTGAATCAGGTTCTCTGTGGAATGGAGCCACGTGCACCTCCTCCCAGGGCCTCACTGTTCTCTGGGTTTTCATGTTAGCTTAGGAGGACTATTTAACTCTTTCACTGTCGGGGGTTTGGGGAAGTAAGGGTTCTCTAAATTAAGAGACCAGTGCTTTTTAGCTCTTTCATACAGAATTATGTTGAACAAGACATAGCTGATAAATTTTGCATAATTTGTTCCTCTCTACCAGTGACACTTAAAAGTTAAAATGCCTTCACAGATGCTCTGAGGACTTTGATAATATGTAGTTTCTAATCTACTGTGTCTCAGATGCATCTTTCTAAGAAACTTCCAGGCGATGCTGGATTGAAGCTGTCATAGGACAACCTCTGACTTCAAGGAACTCACAGTTTATGCTCAAATCTTATGAATTGCTTATTGCTGAAGGTTTTTGTAAATCATGATTGATTGCAGGTAACTTAAACCAAGTCCTCAGATAGTAGGTAATAGTAGGTTTCTGTCTTCATATGGAAATGAACTTTTATTGTCTTAAGATACGAAAAATTAGTACAATATTCTTGATTTATAATTTTTTTCCTTTCAAAATCTTGTCGTCTCAGCCCTGTTACATTTCTGGCATTAATTGTTGTAGAAAGAAGTTGAAATCTTATCTGATTTTGCTCATCTGTGGATATTTTTTTGTTTTTGTAGTGCCAATCCTGGGACTTGAACTCAGGGTTTGAGCGCTGTCCATAGGCTTTCTCAAGGCTAGAGCTCTATCACTTGAGTCATGGCACCATATCTGGCTTTTTTTATGTATGTGGTACCAAGGAATCGAAACTGGTTCTTTGTGAATCCTAGGCAATCACTCTACCACTAGGCCAAACAGATTTCCTGAAAAAAAGCAACAGTTAAAATAGAAGTGATAATCAAAAGATGATGAAAAAAACGTTTTTTCCAGGAAATCTGTGTTTCATAATTAGTATCTCAATTCCCTGAATAAGAATCTTTCCTTCCCTTTCCTCTGTCTGCTAAAAGGCACAATTTCTGTACTAATCTACCATGTCACTAATTTTAATTCTATCCACTAACTTTTGCTTCTGATGCCTCTCTTGCAGATTCTAATTAAGCTATTACAAATATCATCTTCTCCACATCTTGTTTCACCTCTTTCAATTCTCTTTTCTTCTCAATATGGCCATTTCCCATTGTATCATGCGATATGGTAGTTGTTTTATTAGTTCTTCACTGTATTTATTTACTTATTTATTTATTCATTTTTGTTGCTCATAGGGCTTGAGCACATCCTTGAACTCTTTTGCTCAAGGTTAGTGATCTACCAGTTTAAGCTGCAGCATCACTTCCAATTTTCTGGTGGTTAAATGGAAGTAAGAATCTCATCAACTTTCCTGCCCATGATGACTTCAAACCACTATCCTTAGATCGCAGCCTCCTAAGTAGCCTGGATTACAGGCATGAGCCACCAGTTCCCAGCAACTCTTCAATTTGAGATGTCTTTATTTAGAACATTTTTAGTTTTAAACTTAAGCACCAATCCAGGCCCACAATATATGGATTCTACTAAAAAGAGATAATTTGTTTTTGCCCTCTCTCTAAGGCATTAATCTCTCCCATGTTAAACTAATTAAATATATTATTTATATTTATATAATTATATTAATATATAATATTTATATATTAATTATAAACTGTGATTACTTGCCAGCATACTACCAGACCTTTTCATCTTTACCCCTTAGAACAGTGCTTCATGTGAAGGACCTCAGTCAGTTATGCCATATTGCTGTCTGCCCAATGTAGGCCCTACTTGAAGGAATACAGGCTGAAATAGAGAAGGGAGCCTACATCTCTCAAAGAAGCAACAGTTCTATGCTCAGCACTTTACCTATACTTGGTTTCTTTGAACCAAGAATAAGGGAGTGTGAATGCTTTCTTCCCTTCTCTCAAGTGAGTGTGTGGATCTGCCTGTTGTTAAACCAGGAAGTGGAGCAACCTGCGAATATGCTACTGGGGTCGAGTGTCCCCTGCATTTTAAACCATACTAAAATTCCTGCTAGGGTTCCTTCTCCTCTGGCCAGAGGGTCTGCTGCAGGATCAGTCACCCTGCTGCCTACAGTGCTGGAAAATGCCCATGAGAAGATGCTCTGCACCCTGGAAACCAGGAAGAAGCTGCAGTCCCACAGAGCTGTATGTGCTTCCGAGAGCAAATAAAATGAATGCATTGCCGGGGCTGTCATTTGAGGATGTGCCGGAGGACTTCACCTGGAAGGGGTGGCAGGGTCTGGAGGATGCTTGGAGAAAATGCTACAAGAATGTAATGTTGGAAATCCACAGAGGCATGTAGCCTTGGAGAACCTCTGAGTTTCCTTAACTTTCTCTAAGGGAGAATAATTTCAATCAGCATAATTGCATGGAAATAGGAGAATATTTTTCTCCATAATAATCAGTGACTAGCATAGTTTACATATTCTCAACAGTGCTGTCTATATGTTTACAACATAAATGTTGTCTGCCTAAAAGTCACATGTGTTTGATTTTACCTATATAACCTCAAAATAGCATCAAAAACAATTTGTGAAAAATGTCTCAAATAAGAGCCAATCTTAGGACTTTCTTTCTTTCTTTCTTTCTTTCTTTCTTTCTTTCTTTCTTTCTTTCTTTCTTTCTTTCTTTCTTTCTTTCTCTTTTGCCAGTCCTGGGCTCAAGCTCAGGGCCTGAGCACTGTCCTTGGACTTTCTCAAGGCTAGAGCTCTACCACTTGAGCCTTAGCACCACTTCCAGCTTTTTAGGTATATGGTACCGAGGAATCGAACCCAGGTCCTCATGGATGCTAGGCAAGCACTCTACCACTAGGCTAAACTCAAGGCCCTGATTATTTCTTTTAAAATAAAGTATGCTTAATTACCTTATTCCATTAGAAATAAATTCTATCAAACATATAAATGCTATCCTTTGCAGCTAAGAGAATATAAAATGTGATTTACATCATTTGTAGAAACATTTTAAAGGGGCCAGGAGTTGGTAGAGTTCTTGTCTAGCATTCATGATGACCCAGGCTTGATTCCTTGGTACCACATACATAGAAAAAAGCTGGAAGTGGTGCTGATACTCAAGTGGTAGAGCTCTAGCCTTGAGAAAGTCCAACAACAGTGCTCAGGCCCTGAGCTCAAGCCCTGGACTGACAAAAAAAAATTGTAAAAACCTATGCCTTATGATAACTTTTGAGGTTAATTTTCTTTCTTTGATACAAATATTAATTTGAAATATTATATTTATCATTTAAAATGTAACTGAAAATAACAATAAGCTTATAGAGTTAAAGGATGAGCAGTAAATCTTTTTTCCTTTCTTTGTCAGAGTAACTGTAGAGAGAGCTAATAATGTGTATGTGTGTGCATTCAAAATTAGACGTGGAAGCACATGCTTGTAATTCCTGTTGCTCAGGAGGTAAAAGCTGGAGGATTTTGAGGTCAGTATAGACAAAAAAAAAAGGTAAAAAGACCCTCTCCCCAAAACAAAATAGCTGGAAGTATAACTGAGTAGCAGAAGTATTTGCATTTTCCCAGCATGCATGAGGCCGTTGTTTTCATCTCAGCACATATGTGTATATATATTTACATATATGTATGTATGTATATATGTATGTATCAATAGCTCAGGTTTTATAACCAATTCCTTGCAGCTTCCAAAAGTAGGGTCTTGTTTGTTGAAAAAGGCGCACCATCTTCTTTGGATCTACGTCTCTATTTGAGCCTTCACAAATATTTTTGTCACCTTAGAAGCTAAGTGAAGCAGCAAGCAATCAGTCAGTACTAGTCAGCAAGTACTTTAGAACAATGCAAACTTCATTTGAACAATCTTAAATGGAACCCTGGAAGCTTTGGGAAGGGAAGGTGAGAAAGTGAACTAGGCATACTCTCACAAATGTGCTCCAATATACATGTAGTTTCACACCGTCCTTTTTGTGTGTGTTTCTTTTCCTTTTGACTCTGTGTGTGTGTGTGTGTGTGTGTGTGTGTGTATGTGTGTGTGTGTGTGTGTGTGTGTTACAAAAGAGCTTTCCCTTATTTTACCTTTCCAGCCAAACTCTTGCCTGGCAGGACCTTTCATGCTATTTGTTCTCTAGTCCTAGAAACATGGAGCCCTCTGGAAGGCTCTATCTGGGCACCACAAAGTTTACATCAGTGAGAGCCTTTCCTAGGCAGATACAAATACTGCTGCTTTCTATTAATTTTCTTTCTACCCGCACATTTTTCCAATTACCTTCCTTCTCTCCTGCATACCTCCTGGCTCCTCATACAGCTGTCATCACTTAGGTATGGATTTTATACTGATGTTCCTTCATTATTGTGTATATCATTATACTTGCTCTATGTCCACACTTACCCTGCCCAATTCTTTGACCAGAGGAACTCAGTCTTCCATTTCCTCGTGTTGGTGTGACCACACATGAAGGACCCTCAAATGGAGATGATTACAGTTTCCTTT